>NW_022437026.1:7577489-7596137 GCF_009761245.1 Sapajus apella
TGTGTGTGTGTGTGTGTGTGTGTGTGTGTAGAGACAGGGTCTCACCATGTGGTCTCAAATTCCTGGGCTCAGGCAACCTGCCCACCTTGGCCAGTGCTGGGATTGCAGGCATGAGCCACCGTGCCTGGCCTCCTCCCTCATTGTTGAGACATTCTCTGCAGCAGTCGGGGTCTCCACAGCACAGAGAATGCATCCAAAAGGGATGACCAAGGAGAATTCAACAGAGGAGCTTATCATGGAGGGTTGGGCAGGGTTGAGGGAAATCCACAAGGAACAAGGGACAGTGAAGACCCCTGTGGCCAGCAAGAGCCGAGCACCCTCCTCTCAGGGCTGGGGAGCAGGGGAAGGAACAGGGAGCCGCAGCCAGGAGATCTGGAGCTTTGGCCAGAGCTGCTGACAAGAGCTGCAGCCTCCATGAAAGGGAAGCAGCCACTGGCCAGCAGCAGCCCAGCAGGGAGTGAGTGCCCGGGACTCCCCTCTCACCCTCCAATTCCTGCTGGTGCCTCCGGCTGGCTGACCAGGATCCAGAGGGCCAGGGGGCCCAGCAGAAGCAGTGTACAAGTCAGCCTGATGAGCCCTGGGGCACAGGGCATGGGGTGGAGTGCATGTCGGCAGAGCACACAGCCAGCAGCCAGTGCGTGCTCTTTATCCCAGAGGCCCCACCTGCTTCTTTTGGTCAGGCTGGGAAACTGAGGCAAGGGCAGCTCAGCCTGAGGAATCTGAACTCCACACAAGGCAGGAGCCTGAGGGGTTCGAGCTGGGAAAAGGCACGACTACCATTATGCAGTTTGGTGGTGGGGGTGGGGGTGGGCGTTTGTCTGGCTATCACCCTGGCAACCACTCTAAGTTGTCATCCAGATCAGGCCAGGGAGTGGCTGGAAGTCACTTTTTCCATCACCTGCCCCTTCCAGTCCCATCCCTCTTTCCTTCCTCTTTGGCTCCAAACAGAGTGATTTCCCCTGTTGCTCCATTCCCAAGCGTGAGAACAGTGGCGGCTGCAGGCTCAGGGTCGGGTGATAAGCTCCGCTGGCACAGCATCCTGTGGGGAGTGGGGGAGGTTACAGAGGGAGATGGCGCAGGGTCACCAGAGAACCCAGAGTGAAAGAGAGAAAATTACAGGGGAGGGCAGCTGTCCGGGAGGGGTGACCTGCCACCTAGCACGTTCAGCCTATGGTCAGCAAGCAGCGTTCATTGCTGTGGCAACACCAGGGCATACCAGACTGTCTGTCCTGCCCTTGTCCCTGCCCCTGCCCTTGCCAGTGGGGCAAGGAGCAAGGCCCAGGATGGGAGGGGGCTTATTCATCTCTCCTTGTAAATGCACCAAAAATGGCTACCAGGGAGCTGCAAATTCTAAAGAGACGGGGCACCAGGTCTTCCTCCAGGAGAGGCTCCTAGAAGAAGGATGTTTCTGGGCTGGGCGCGGTGGCTCACGCCTGTAATCCCAGGACTTTGGGAGGCTAAGGTGGGCAGATCACGAAGTCAGGAGATCGAGACCATCCTGTCCAACATGGTGAAACCCCATCTCTACTAAAATATAAAAATTAGCCCGGCGTGGTGGGGCATGCCTGTAGTCCCAGCTACTCAGGAGGCTGAGGCAGGGGAATTGCTTGAACCCAAGAGGCAGAGGTTGTGGTGAGCCGAGATCGTGCCACTGCACTCCAGCCTGGTGACAGAGCAAGACTCCGTCTCAAAAAAAAAAAGAAGGATGTTTCTTTTTGCTTAGAAAGACAGAGGTGGGAAGGGAGGTGGCCACAGCCTCACTCAGAGGACTTCGTTGTGACACAGGCTTTTGATGCTGGTGAGTCCTGCTGGGCCGGGTTACTAGGAGAAGCAGGGCGAGGGCAAGCAGCCAAGCCACGCTCCCACAGGCCTCCCCTCAGCCCCGCTCTGCAGCCCCCATCAGGGCCACTTTGCCCTCATCCTCCCCTCCACCCTCCCAATTCCAACCTGTCCCCCTGAGCTTGTTTGGTTCAGATTCCTCCTCTGCATAGCCTTTGATTGCTGGCCATGTAGGCTGCACTACCCCGCTGAAATTCCAATGCATTCACTGCTTAGAGCACGTGGTTTTCCCCCAGCGTGATATGCGTATTCTCCTATGTGGACTGCCTTACTGCCCTACAGCCAGAATCACCTCACAGCCAGCTCCATGCTGGGTGCATACAGCAGGCACTCAGTGGGTACACTCGGATTCAATGAGAAGCAGAGGCAGGATTCTAGGATCTCTCATTGTTAGGGACTTTCATATCAGCCGCTGACATCTTGGGGGTTTCCTGAAAAGGGCAATTACCCCTCACTCTGCCAACTAGGCAAGAGAAAGCTCTTTCAGGGTCGCACTGGTGTCACTCACAGTCACCAAAGCACATCTTTGCAGGCTGTGTTATTTGGACCACACAGCAATCTTGTGAGGTACCTATTTAACAGGTAAGGAAACTGAGGGTCAAAGAGGGTAAATGGCATGCCCCAGGGCACACAGTTAGTCCAGAACACAGGTCCCTAGACTCCTAGCTTAACATCTGGAACCCAGGAGAAACACCTAGTACCCAAAGAAGAACAAAAAAGCCTATCAGGCCAGGTGTGGTGGCTCCCGCCTATAATCCCAGCACTTTGGGAGGCCAAGGCAGGTGGATAACTTGAGGCCAGGAGTTCGAGACCAGCCTGGCCAACATGGTGAAACACCATCTCTACCGAAAATGCAAAAATTAGCCAGGTGTGGTGACACATGCCTGTAATCCCAGCTACTCAGGAGGCTGAAGCACGAGAATCACTTGAACCTGGGAGGTGGAGGTTGCCGTGAGCCGAGGTCTCACCACCACACTCCAGCCTGTGCAACAGGGCGAGGCTCTGTCTCAAAAAAATAGTAATTAATGCAATGAAGCTGGGAGATACCAGACCAAAAGTTACTCCAGGGTGGAATGCAATACTGAAAGACAAGGAGAAACACCTTGCCCCAGAAGAGGGGAGATGCAGTCCCTCCCTCCGGCTCACACGGGGAAGCAGACAGACGTGCGAGCTCACGAGAGCCCCCGGGCTGCCAGCATTGGCTGCTCTGAGCCCTCAGAGTTCAAGAGTCCAACTCCAGGTGAAAAGCTCAGAGGAGGAGCCACTCTGCCCAGAACCTGTGAGTAACGAACCCCACTGGGAGGGGGGAATGCTGGTACCTGGTAAGGACACAAATCCAGTAAACTGAGGCAGGGGCCAGCAGAGGCTGAGAAGGGACAAGACTCCGAAAGCAGCACTCACCTCTAACTTCTAACTCCAAAAGCGCCTTGGTGGGAAAATCCTGGGCACTCTTCACCAATGAGAAGGAAGTCCACCCTGAAGTCTGCAAACATTGCTGCTCAGGAAAATCGCAGGAACCGTTTCTTCAAAGTACAGATTCCTAGGCCACCTCCACCTAGCTTGCTGAAATCCTGATGCCCAGGCAGAAGCGCAGATCTACCCAGTCGGAATCTTTTGGGAGGGCTCAGGCAAGACCATTCCCTTTAAGTCCACTGTATCAATGTGCAGTCAAGGTACAGAACCACCGCTCTCAAAGGGGCTGGGGAATCTGCAGGTTGAATGTGTCTCGAGACATTCTAATGAACCCCAAGTCAGCCCTACTCTGCTCACAGGTATTTGGGAAACCTTGCTAAAGGTAACCCAACCCAAAGCAGCAAGTGTCACCTACAAAACCAGAAAGGGGAACAGTGGGAGGCAGAAACCAGGTTCTGGGGCCCTAGGGAGAGCTAACAAGGAGAATAGTGTGGCCAGAGATTCTCTTCTGGCCCTTTGGCACCCGGAGACAACTAGAAAGCTTGGTCCTCTGGCGACGGGAGCAGAGCTAGCAAGGGTAGCAGATTTCCATAAGGAAAGTGGCTCCTCCTCCCAGGGCTGAGTTTAACACTTTGATCTCCAGACACTGTGAAGAGCCAAACCCATGATAGTAAGTATGTCACCAGACTCCACCAATATCTGAACACGGCCCCTAAAGTTAGGGAGTCAGGGGTTAACTCCTGCCTCGTATTTCCTAGCTGTGTGCGCTTGCGAAAGTTACCTTGCTTCTCTGAGCTTCTGTTTCCTCAGCTACCACGTGGAGATAAATGTCCTTGTGTGATTGTGAAAATCAAATGAGATAATTAATACCTGAGGAGCACTTGGAACAATACCGGGCACAGGTATATAAATATGCATATATGTTTTTATAAATTTGCATATGTTTATATCAATTTGCATATAGAAATATAATGATATACCTTGAATTATACACATAAAATAATACAGTTGATTGAACAATACATGCATGTGTTGAGTGGTCAAAACTAATTTTTTTTTTTTTTTTGACTTTTGAGACAAGAGTCTTGCTCTGTCGCCCAGACTGGAGTGCAGTGGCGCGATCTCGGTTCACTGCAACATCTGCCTCCTGGGTTCAAGTGATTCTCCTGCTTCAGCCTCCCGAGTAGCTGGGATTACAGGCATGCACGACCATGCCCAGCTAATTTTTGTATTTTTAGTAAAGATGGGGTTTCACCATGTTGGCCAGGCTGGTCCCGAACTCCTGACCTCGTGATCCGCCTGCCTTGGCCTCCCAATGTGTTGGCATTACAGGCGTGATCCACCACTCCCGGCCTAATAATGTTTTTTTTTTTTTTTCAATAACAGCGTTCTCGCTGTTGCCCAGTCGGGTCCTAGACTCTGGTACTCAAGCAATCGTCGAGCCTCAGCCTTCTGAGTAGCTGGGACTACAGGTTCCCACGCCTCAACTTAACTACCAAGAGCCTACTATTGACTGGAAGGCTTACAGATAACATAAACACTGGGTAGACGCCTATTTTCTGTCATGTGTATTATATACTGTATTCCTACAATAAGGGAAAGTAAAGAAAATGTTCATAGGAAAATCACGAGAAAGAGAAAGTATGTTTACTATTCATAAATGGAAGTAGATCGGCCATGAAAGCTGAGGAGGAGGGAGAGGGGGGTTGGTCTTGCTGTCCAGAGACAGCAGAAAATTCTGGAATAATCGTGCTCTTGCAGTTGAAAGCCCTGACTGTCGCTCAGGGTCACCTGTTCTGTAACACGCAGTGTTAGCGGAGGGCTGACTGCACGCCAGGCACTGTTCTAGGCACTTTGCATGCACTCCGAGTGGGAGGCCGGCCCACGCCCAGGAGCTCTGGGACCTGTGGAGAGTCCCTGCCCCCCTGGGCGGGACCTCCAAGGTGAGGCGGGTGGCCCAGGTTTGGCGAGGTTCCCGCGGCTTTAACACACTAGGATTCTGAGCCAGATCCTGTCAGGACACCTTCTTCAACCTGCCAAGCGGGCACCCACCCAGGAGTCCCTATTTTTTCCTGATTTGCTCTGAGAAGAGGCAAACGCACCGGGGCGCACCCAAGGACCAGGGCGGGCTTTCTCCCCCTGCGTGCTGGCAGCGGGCACGATGCCCCCGCGGCGGCCGCCCACGGCCCGGCCTTGGCAGAGCTGTCCCTCGATCCGGGCCGCGCCGGGGCGGGCCCCGAAACCCGCCCCGGAGGGAAGCCACGCCCGGCCCCGGGAAAGGCGCGACGGGAGGGCCCGCGGGACCCGCCCGGCCCAGACCGCGCGCCCTGCCTGTGGTCTCGGGAGGCGCGGGACTCGTGGCGGAGGAGGGCGCAGGGCGGCGCAGAGCCGGGGATCCCCGAGGGTCAGGGCGAGCCGGCGGCCAGGGCGCGGCCGGGGCGGGAAGCGAGCAGCGGAGGGGGCGCGGCCAACCCGGGGAGGCTGAATCATCCTCGCGCCGCCCTGCCGCACCCGCAGCCCGGCTGGCGGCCCCGTCCTGCCGCGCCCCCTCGCGGCCAGGCGCGGACGTGCAGCCGGGGTGCCCCGCCCCGCCCCGCCCCGCCCCGCCCCGCACGCGCCCTCCTCGGCTTCGAGTCCCGGCGAGGAGGCGGCAATCGGCGGCAACCCCGGAATCCAAGAAGGATAAGTGGGGTGCGTTGGAGTATTTTTCCATTTTCTGGTAGATAATGAGGTCTAGCTCTGTCGCCCAGGCTGGAGTGCAGTGGCGCGATCTGGGCTCACTGCAACCTCCACGTCCCAGGCTCAAGCAATCCTCCCACCTCAGCCTCCTGGGCAGCTGGGACCACAGGCGCGCACCACCCACCGCACCCGGCTAATTGTTTCATTTTTTTTGTAGAGGCTGGGTCTTGCAGTGTTGCTCAGGCTGGTCTCGAACTTCTGGCCTCAGCCCATCCTTCGGTCTCAGCTCCCAAAGCAGTGGGATTATAAGCATGAGCCACTGCCCCTGCACCCACTTCTGCTTTTAAAATAATGAGTTTCTGGGCCCCCTCCTGGTAGCCTAAGCCAAGTCCAAGTGGAAACTGGAAGCCGGGACGGCCCATCTACCCACCCAGCCCACAAGAGGAGAGACCGGAAATGCCCCTCTGCCTTGCTCTCCACCCCATCCCGACTTGTAAGCCCCTTTTGCCCACAGTAGCCCCTCAATAGAAATGTACGCAATGAATGGAGGGATGAGGGCTCTGGGGTGCAAGAGAGAAGGAAGCAGGCAGAAATCCTTCCTCATCAGGGGGCTTCCTGCTCCACTCTCATCCCCAAGGGACTACGGTCCTGAATGTGAGTGCCCGGCAGATCCATGGCTGGCCCCAGCACCCTGACTGCAGCCCTCTGCCTGGGACAGTTACCTTCCCCTTCCCGGCGGAGCTCAAGGGTCCTGAGATGGCGGCAAATTCACTGCGTTGAACGGAGACTGGACTAACGGGGGTGCCCAGCACTTACCCAGTGCCACCTACCACTGTGCTGGGCCTTTGACACATAGTCTTGTATTTAATACACCTACCGTGGGGGGTGGGGGGGGCTGCTACTTAAGGAATGGCATAAGGATCATTTGCATAGCTCTTCGTTATTTGGACAACACATTCAATTAATTCCACAACGATGAGGGAATGAGGGATTCTTCCCTGATTTCCGAGTCAGGGACAGAAAAAACACATGATTTGCTCAAGACCACACAGCCCCCGTCCTCAAACATCAAGTCCCGGCCTTTTCCCATTTCCCGCCACTGCCACCCCACCTTTCCCCACCCCTGAGCAGCAAGAGTGACTCACCCTCTGAACTCACTCCACATCCCAGTTCCAGCACCCCTGAGTAACTCTTCCTTCTCACAGCTTTGCACCAACAACAGACCTAAACAACCCCTCCTGCTGGGAAGTGAACTCCTCCTTCTGTTTTGTTCCCCGCGGGTCTCCAGCTCCTGGGGCTCAACGGGTTTGCAGAGTGAATGAAACCCACATCAAAGGACGCCAGGCAGTGCCTACCAGACCTCAAAAAGCCTGGGGGAGAGGGAAGTGAAGGAGGGTGGGTGGGGGTCAGTTCTGCTCCTAAGCCTCCCAGAAAGAAAAGAGATACTTCCTAGGGCTCCCTTCATGGCCAGTCTTCATGCCTCATGTCCTGTGTGGTCAGAACATTCTTCCTCACATCTAGCCTTGATCTTAGTATTCTCACATTCCCCACACATCTTAGGAGCAGGAAGTGAGGTTGGTGTCCTTCTGGCTCCCCATGGCAGCCTCCAGAAATTATGCCCCCCCCCCCCCCCCGCCTTCTGAACATCTTTGGAGACGCAGGGCATCCTGTTCCAGCGCCCTCTCCTCCTCGCTGTCTTCTGCTGGCCTCCTGCTCACCCCCTCTTTTCCCGAAGGCTCAGCCCCGGCTCGTGTCTTGCTCTGCACCCCTTCCTCTCATTATTCCAGGCAGCCTCCACGTCTGCGTTGGGGACCCGTACGCCACTGGCCATTCTTGTTCCTCGTCCTCTTCCTCTTTGATGACCACTTCCTCCACCCCAGCCTCCCACTACTGGGCCACACCCTGACCTTGTCATTTACCTGAAACTGACCTACTCCGAGGCCCTGCTCCATCTCCCTCTCTGTCCACCTGCCCCCCAAGGCCATCCCTCCTCTGGCTTCTCACTTCAACCAGCAGAGAGTCAAGGGTTCCTCAGGAGAGCCACTCCTTTGCAAAAGTCCCCCATTCCCTCCCCTCTCTCTCCCTCCCATCATACTCTCCTGACAAAGCCTTGCCCCATGAACCGCTCCAGGCCACGCCAACAGCACCCAGCATTGGTGGAGGAAACACAGTGAGCAACCTGAGCTGATGATGGCGCTGTAACTTCTTGCTCACCACCCTCCAGTGGGCTCCCAATGGCACCAACAGACCCAAGATGTTTGTGAAGTCGGTTCTCGCCTGCTCTCCGCCGTGGCCACCATGCACAGTCTCCATCGGCTTAGAACTCTCCCCAAAACCTTGGCCCTGATTTCACCTGACACACCTCTCCCTTTGCAGGGAAGGGAGCATCGTCAGACAAGACCTTTCTTAGCTTCCCAAGGCCAAATTCACCACTTACATGAGCCCCCGCCTCCCATTTCTCTCCCGATACCACAGAAGAGGGGCCCCCAAAACCAGCCGTCCACAGGCGCCCTGGGCTCTGTCCTCTCATGTGCCCCCACCCTGCCGACTGCATCTTCACCCTCTCCCTGCCGGGTCTTCCCTTCAGCATCAAAGCATGCATTTGGGGGCTGGACGCAGTGGCTCACACCTGTAATCCCAGCACTTTGGGGGGCCAAGGCGGGCAGATCACCTGAGGTCAGAGATTCAAGACCAGCCTGGTCAACACAGGGAAACCCCATCTCTACTAAAAACACAAAAATTAACCGGTGTTGTGGGGCGCGCCTGTAATCCCAGCCACCTGGGAGGCTGAGGCAAGAGAATTGCTTGAACCAGGGAGGCAGGGGTTACAGTGAACTTGATCATACTACTGCACTGCAGCCTGGATGAAGGAGTGAGACGCTCTCAAAGCAAAACAAAACAAACAAAAATATGCATTTGGTACCACAGGCATCTTAAAAAGCCAAAACCATCACTCAAAGCTCCCTTCTTCCCACCTTGCTCACGACTGCCCCGTTTCTCAGCTGTCCGTCAGAGCCTGGCTTCTCTGTAGCTGTCTGCTCCCGAGGCCATGCTCCCTCACCTCCATTCTCTCTTGTGTAGCCCCTGCCGCTCCCTCCCGGCTCTTGTCCAAGTCACCAACAGCCTCCGTGCTGCCCAGCACACTGGGTGCCTGGTCCTGTCTGCATCAGCCTCCCCAGGGGACGCCTCCACTGTGGGCCACTCCCCGATCGGTCAGCTCCTGAGGCTGAGCCTCCTGCTTTTCCGCCTGCTCTGTACCTCCTCTGCCTGACTCTAATAATCAGGGGCTGGTCTCTGCCCCCTTCCTCTCCATTTGCACTCCGCCCAGGCCTAGGCCACCGCTTACCTTAGAGACTGTCGCCAGCACGTTGACTCCAGAAGTCTCTCTCTCCAGTCAGCTCAAGACACATACTTGACCTCACCATCTGAAAGCCTCCAGCACCTTCAGACAGAGCCTCGCTGTCCACCTGTCCCCATCAGCTGGCCCATACCACACGACAGGCCGCCCCAACTCTGCCCCGGACCACAAAACCCCTTTGCACTTTTCACTGCCCTCCAATCTCTCCTTTATCCTAGCCAGAGTGATTTTGAAATCTGAACCAAGTTCATGTATTTTATAATTTCCTAAACAAAAGAAGAAAACCTTGAAAGCAGAGTGTCAAAGAGATACCTGCACACCCATGTTTATAGCGGCATTATTGATAGCCAAAAGATGAAACGGGTCCGGGCACAGGGGCTCACACCCGTAATCCCAGCACTTTGGGAGGCCAAGGCAGGAGGATGGCCTGAGCCCAGGAGTTCAAGACCAGCCTGGGCAACACGGCAAGGCGCTGTCTATACAAAAAATTTTAAATTTTTTAAAAATTAGCTTGGTGTGGTGGCGCTTGCCTGTAGTCCCAGCTCCTCAGGAGGCTGATGCAGGAGGATCACTTGAGCCCAGGAGGTTGAGGATGCAGTGAGCTATGTTTGTGCCACGGCATTCCAGCCTGGGCAACAGAGAGAGACTGCCAAAAAAAAAAAAAAAAAAAAAAAAAAAAAAAAAAAAGGGAACATTCCCACCGTCCATCAGCAGATGAGCAGATAAACAAAATGCTACGGATAGTGGAATATTGTTCAGTCTTAAAAAGGAAGAAAATTCTTTATTAAGGAGAAGAATAAAAAAAGAACAAAAACTTAAAAAAAGGAGGGAAATTCTGACACATGCTATAACATGAATGAACAGCGAGGACATGCTAAGTGAAATAAGCCAGTCACAAAAGGACAAGTACTGTACGATTCGACTTAGCATCTCAAGATCACAGAGACGGAAGTAGAATGGCAGTTCCCCCGGGGAGAGGAGAATAGGGGAGTTATTGTTTAATGGGTTCAGAGTTTCAGCTTGGCAAAGGTGCAAAGAGTTCTGGAAAGACTCTGCACTGCAGTGTGAATGCATTTAACACAACTGAAATCTACCCTTAACAATAGTTAAGGTGGTACATGTTATGTGGCTTTTTGCCATGATGACAAAAAAAAAAGAAACCCATAAATTTTAGTTTTAGCTTTTGTTTTTCTGAAATGAAGTCTTCCTCTGTTGCCCAGTCTGGAGTGTGATGGCGCCATCTTGGCTCACTGCAACCTTCGCCTCCTGGGTTTAAGTGACTCTACTGCCTCAGCTTTCAACATGTCAATCAGGCTGGTCTCAAACTCCTGACCTCAGGTGATCCACCCGCCTCAACCTCCCAAAGTGCTGGATTACAGGCTTGAGCCACCATGCCCAGCCTCTCCCTTGCTTTAAACCCCATGATGGTGTCCTGTTTCATTTAGAATAAAATCTGAATTACTGACCCGGCCTAGAAAGCCCTGCTGACTACACTCCCCTGCCCATCCAGGCCAGCTCTCCCTCCCTAAAGGCTCTGTCCCATGCTTCACCCTGAGCTAATATGCTGATTCCTCTGACAGGCCTCCCCTGGCCAGTGTACCTGTATGTTTCCCCATGGTCTCTTCTTCTCCCTGTTCGTTTCCTTCGGAGCACAGTTCCCAGTGTGTAGCTACATGCCGGTGTGTGTAGTGTGTACCTCCCACCTCCACGACCGCTGTCACCACCTCCTCCAGCCGTGAAGCTCAGGAAGGCAGGAACTGAGGCTGTTTTGTCGCCGCTCTATCCCCAGTGCCCAACACAGTTCTGGGCATGTCCTCAGGGCCTTCCACATCTTTGCTGATGAATGGGTGAGGCTTTCTCTCAGCATAGAACAGCGCGGAGTTGAACACTCCAGGAACTGAGCCCCAGCCTCACCACTTCCTAGCCGTGTGACCTGGGCAAAGTCTTTAGCTTCTTTGCACTTCAGGCTCTTCATTGGTAAAATGGGGACATCTTGCAAGGTAGTTTGAGGATTTTAAGTGTTTGCCCCTTGCCAACCAATTGGTCCCTAGTATCACTGTATTCTACCCCTTCAAGGGGATCCTGCTGCTTAGGCAATAGTTCTTGGCTTCTGGTGGGAGGAGAGGATGACATATACCCTTGAGAACTTGATTAAAACTATAAAAACTGGCTGGGCGTGGTGGCTCATACCTGTAATCCCAGCAGTTTGGGAGGCCAAGGGAGCAGATCACCTGAAGTCGAGGGTTAGAGACCAGCCTGACCAACATGGAGAAACCCTGTCTCTGTTAAAAAAAAAAAATACAAAATTAGCTGGGCGTGGTGGCACATGCCTGTAATCCCAGTTACTCGGGAGGCTGAGGCAGGAGAATCGCTTGAACCCGGGAGGCCAAGATGGCGCCATTGCACTCCAACCTGGGCAACAAGAATGAAACTCTGTCTCAAAAAAAAATAAAACTATACTAACTACCTAGATAGAGGTATAAACACTTAATCATACATATCTATAAATTCTGAGGTTCACTGGCCATAAAAAGTCCTAGCATGGTTGCCAGGGTAAGAACCCTGAATATAAGGAGAGAAACGAAATGGATGTGGTTAGTGTTGAAAGGTGGGTAGCCATCAAAAACACGTGGAGAATAGAACTCCAGATACAGAGGGTTCAAGGCTGGCGTCCCTAGTGCCACAGTGCCCTCTGGTGGTGGATCATAATTATTGCAGAGTACTCCCAGGCCAGAGTCAAAAATGGAGGACTGGGAAAATGCCCAAGTCCACTCTGTCTCCCGTCAGGCCTCCAGATGGCCTCTGTCCACCCATCTGTCCGTTAGTCATCTTCGCCACAGCTCATCTCTTAGGAATTTGGTATCTCTTGAAGCGGTGAAACGTTTCTCAGAGTGAGGCCCAAGGACAGTTGACTCAGCAGGTCCTCAGGTGGACAGTTTCAGAGGACAAAGTCATCAACAATTTTGTTCCCCTACTTTTCCCAACTGAAAAGTGACAGTGGTTATGGCGGTCACAGAAATATCATTACGTTCTAATAATGATTATGTTTTTAATAATTATCGCAACCTTAAAACGTGCACAAGGGTTTTCCAGGACTGCGTGAATTACCTTGGCTAATGTTTTTGTCGGTTGGTTTGTTTTTTGAAACAGAGTCTCCCTCTGTTGCCCAGGCTGGAGTGCAGTGGCACAATCTCAGCTCACTGCAGCCTCAGCCTCCAGGGCTCAAGAGATCCTCCCACCCCAGCCTCCCAAGTAGCCGGGACCACAGGCATGTACCACTATGCATGGCTAATTTTATTTTTTGTGGGGACGAGGTCTCACTATGTTTCCCAGGCTGGTCTCCAACTCCTGGGCTCTTACCTCAGCCTCCCAAAGTCCTGGGATTATAGGCATGAGCCGCTGTGCCCAGACACCTGGGCTAATCTTATTTTCCATCCTATGCTTGTTTTTGTTTGTATTTTAAAATGTGCTTTATGTATTCATACGGTCGTGCTATATCTCCAAATCACAAAAATGATTAAATGGCTCAAAAGTGCTTCATTGACTCATCAGAGTAGCAATGAAGATGAAAATATACATCTGACAGCTCAGAATAATATCATGCAGATAGTGAACTGGATTTCAGTGGGTATATAAAATAGCTATATGTGCTGGGAAGAAGGAAAATGTAAATGATTCTTTAGCCCAAGCAGCAAAGAGAAACTGGAGAGAAGGACTACCTCAGAGATTATCTAGAAACGGTTTTACTGGCTACTCGCTCCTTGTCCCCAGTGAATTATGCTATGGAATGTCAGATCTTGGCTTGAACTCATCAGATCTTTTGTGTCAGTTGCAATCAGAGTCTTCTGATATCTTTTTTTTCCAGAATAAGCACAAAGCAACATTTCCCAGAATAAAAATTTCATTTCGTGCACGAATATAGCATATCATTCAAAACTGCCTTCACTCCTACAGCTGCAAGTCACTGATAGCAAAGAAGCCAGGCAAACCAGCGGGGAGGTTAATGACATTAATACTTAGAAGCATTTTACCAAATGCTGCTGTTGGATGTCACATCACAGTGGCAAACAGCACACCAGGGCAATCGCCATGATGTGCATGTGCTGGCAGAGAGTCCTCGTTACGGTTGGCTGAACTCCTGATGTACAGACTGAAATGGCTTTCATGTGACTCAAACTGAAGTCACTAAGGACACATTCCTTTCAATGTGGTCATATAGAAACAGGCAGCATGTACAAGGAAATGCTTCCCTGTCACCCCGGCACCCCACCCCACACACACACCATGAAGTACTCTGACCCTAGAGGGCAAAGGTGAACTGCATTTTGTTTTGATTTGGCATTTTTATTGAGATACAATTCACATAATATAAAAGTCATCATTTTAAAGACCAGACACAGTGGCTCATACCTGTAATCCCAACACTTTGGGAGAATGAGGTGAGCAGATCGCTTGAGCTCAGGGGTTTGAGACCAGCCTGGACAAGATGTCAAAACCCTGTCTCTACAAAAAAATAAAATAATTAGCCTGGTGTGGTGGTGTGCATCTGCAGTCCCAGCTACTGAGGAGGCTGAGGTGGGAGGATCACTTGAGCCCGGGAGGTTGAGGCTGCAGTGAGCTATGATTGTACCACCACAGTCCAGCCTGAGCAACAGAGTGAGATCATATTTTAAAAAAAAAAAATCACCATTTTGAAGTGGAGTGGTTTTTAGCATCTTCACTAGGTTGAACAACCATCACCACTATCTAATTCCAGAGTTTTTTTTTTTTTTTTTTTTGAGACCAAGCCTTGCTCTCACTCCAGTCACCCAGACTGGAGTGCAGTGGTGTAATCTTGGCTCCCTGCAACCTCCGCCTCCCAGATTCAATCGATTCTCCTGCCTCAGCCTCCCAGATACCTGGGATAACAGGCACGTGCCACCACACCCAGCTAATTTTTGTGTTCTTAGTAGAGACAGGGTTTCACCATATGGGTCAGGCTGGTCTTGAACTCTTGACCTCGTGATCTGTCTGCCTTGGCCTCCCAAAGTGCTGGGATTACAGGCGTGAGCCACCTTGCCCTGTCCATTCCAGAACATTTTTATCACTCCAAAAAGAAATCCCATACATATTAACAGTTAGTCCCAATTCCCTCCTTATGTCATCCCCTGGCAACTGCTAATCTATTTTCTGTCACTATTCTGGACTTTTTATACAGATGGAATCATACAATATGTGACTGGCTTCTTCACTTAGCAAAATGTTTTCAATCTTCATGCGTGTCATAGCATGCAACAGAACTTCATTCCTCTTTATGGCTGAATAACATTCCATTGTATGGCTACGCCACATTTTGTTCCTCCATTAATCATATCGCTGGATGGACAACTGAATTACCTTAGCTAATCTTTTTTTTTTTTTTTCTGGCCGGGGGAGACAGGTTCTTACTCTGCTGCTCAGGCTGGAGTGCAGTGGTGTGATCTCGGCTCACTGCAGCTTCAACCTACTGGGCTAAGAGATCCTCCCGCCTCAGCCTCTCAAATAGCTGGGACTGCTCATGCCACATTTTGTTCATCCATTCGTCATCATCACATTGCTTGATGGACATTGAGGTTGTTTCTCCTTTTTGGTATTATGAATAATGCTGCTATGAACGTGTATATACAAGTCTTTGTGGCTGGGCGCGGTGGCTCACGCCTGTAATCCCAACACTTTAGGAAGCCAAGGCAGGCGGATCATCTGAGGTTGGGAGTTCAAGAACAGCCTGACCAACATGGAGAAACCGCGTTTCTACTAAAAATACAAAATGAGCCAGGTGTGGTGGCGCATGCCTGTAATCCCAGCTACTTGGGAGGCTGAGGCAGGAGAATCACTAGAACCCAGGAGGCAGATGTTGTGGTGAGCCAAAACCATGCCATTGCACTCCAGCCTGGGCAACAAGAGCAAAACTCCATATCAAAAAAAAACCACCACCAACAAGTATTTGTGTAATCATGTTTTCTTTTCTCTCAGATACATACCAACAATTGCTGAGTTATAGGGTGATTCTCTATTTAACTTTTTGAGGGGCTGCCAAACGGTATTCCACAGCAGCTGAATCATTTTACATTCCCACCACCAATGTATGAGGGTTCTGATCTCTGCATTCATACCAACAGGATGGAGTCTCACTGTGTCGCCCAGGCTGGAGTGCAGTGGTGCAGTTTTGGCTCACTGCAACCTCCGTCTCCCAGGTTCAAGTGATTCCCCTGCCTCAGCCTCCTGAGTAGCTGTGATTACAGGTGCATGCCACCACATCCAGCTAATTTTTGTATTTTTAGTAGAGACAGGGTTTCACCATATTGGCCAGGCTGGTCTTGAACTTCTGACCTCATGATCGGCCCGCCTTGACCTCCCAAAGTGCTGGGATTACAGGCAAGAGCCACCACGCCCAGCTGTTTTCCTTTTTTTAATTGCATAGCTATCCTAGTGGATGTGAAGGGATAGCTCATTGTGGTTTTGATTGACATTTCCCTAATAACTAACGATGTTGACCATCCTCTCGTGTTCATTAGCCATTTCCACGTCTTCTTTGAAGATACGCCTATTCAGATGCTTTGCCCATTTTTTAAATTGGGTTGTCCTGATTGTTGAGTTGTAAGCGTGCTTTGCATATTCTGGATGCCAGGCCCTTATCAGACAGATATTTTACAAATACAGTCTTCTATTCTGTGGATTGTCTTTTCACTTTCTTGTTGGTATCTTTCAATTCACAATGTTTTTAATTTTGATAAAGTTTGATTTCTCTTAATTTTTCTTTGATTCTTGTGCTTTTGGTATCATTTCTAAGAAACCATTTCCTAACCCAAGTTCACAGAGATTTTCACCCCTTCCTTTCTTTTTCTTTCTTTCCTTTTTTCTTTTCTTTTTTTTTTTTTTTTTGAGAAAGTTCTCTTTCTGCTGCCCAGGCTGGAATGCAGTGGTGCGATCTTGGCTCACTGCAGCCTCAACTTCCCAGGCTCAAGCGATTCTCCCACTTCAGCCTCCCAAGTAGCACACCGTCATGCTTGGCTGATATTTTCTTGTTTTGTGTAGAGGCGGGGTCTCACCGTGTTGCCCAGGCTCCACCTGTGTTTCCTTCTCAGAGTTTTGTAGTTTTAGCTCTTACATTTAGATCTTTGATATATTTTGAGTTGTTTTATATATGGTATGAGTCCAAATTCATTTTTTTTTTTTTTTTTTTGAGATGGAGTCTCACTCTGCTGCCAGGCTAGAGGGCAGTGGCTGTGATCTCGGCTCACTGCAACCTCCTGGGTTCAAGAGATTCTCCTGCCTCAGCCTCCCGAGTAGCTGGGACGACAGGCGGTTGTGCCACCACCCCCGGCTAATTTTTGTATTTGTAGTAGAGACAGGGTTTTACCATGTTGGCCAGGATGGTCTCAATCTCCTGACCTTGTGATCTGCCTGCCTTGGACTCCCAAAGTGCTGGGATTACAGGAGTGAGACACCGCGCCCAGCCCCAAATTCATTCTTTTGCATGTGGACATCTATTTGTTTCAGCATCATTTGTTGAAAAGCCTGCTCTTTCCCCCGATGAACGGTTTTGGCAACACTGGCAAAAGTCAATTGACCAGAGATGTGTGACTGGATTCTATTCCATCCGTCTATTTATCTATCCTTATGCCAACATTCTTAATTATAGTAGCTTCGTAGTTAGTTTTGAAAAGTTGGAAGAATGAATTCTTCAACTTTGTTCATTTTCAAGATAGTTTTGTTTATTTTAGGTCCTGGTGCAATTCTATATGAATTTTACGATCAGTGTGTCCATTTCTGGGGCTGGGGGGGGGACTGTTTCAATAGGGCTTGCATTGAATCTGTAAATAAACTGGGTATCACCATCTTAACAATATTAAGTTTTTAGACAATAAACACAGGCTGTCTTTGATTTTATTTAGACATTGTTTAATTTCTTTCAACAATATTTTTCAGTTTACAGTTCTTGCATTTCTTTGGTCAAATGTATTCCTAAATATTTTATTCATTTTGATATTATTCTAAGCAGACAGTCTTCTTAATTTCGTTTTCAGGTTGTTCACTGCTAGTGCATAAAAATCCAACTGCATTTTGTATATAGAAAATCATGGAACTAGTGATGAGCTGATCTTGTATCCCGCAACTCTGCTGAACTGGTTTATAGCGCAAATTATTTTTTGTGGATTCTAATTATATTCCTTAGGGTTTTCCATATATAATATCATGTCATTTACAAACAGAGATAGTTTTACCTCTTCCTTTGCATCACAGGAGTTTTTTTAAATGGAGGACAACACTTTGTGACATTGATATGCTAATGAAGAGCATTTGTCTAATTGCAAAGGGTTTGTTCAGGTAGTGTATCTTAGTGACATACCAGAACCTATTACTCAGGACCAGTATTTTACAACCTTAATGGTAGAAATAAAACATCAGGATTTCTTAAACTTAGAACTCTGGCACAGCTGCATCACCAAAGCTTTGCTATTTCCCAACATTTGAGGTTTTTTTAGAAATAAATACGAGGCGGGTAGATCACGAGGTCAAGAGATCGAGACCATCCTGGTCAGCATGGTGAAACCCCGTCTCTACTAAAAATACAAAAATTAGCTGGGCGTGGTGGCGCGTGCCTGTCGTCCCAGCTACTCAGGAGGCTGAGGCAGGAGAATTGCCTGAACCTAGGAGGTGGAGGTTGCAGTGAGCCGAGATCGTGCCATTGCACTCCAGCCTGGGTAACAAGAGCGAAACTCCGTCTCAAAAAATAAATAAATAAATAAATAACATGTCATTAAGTATATTTTATGTAATTTTTTTTTTTTTTGGCTGTAAGTGTATTCAATGCAAAATTATCCTCTCCAGTTTTACTGAGGTGGCAGTGGCTGACCACGTCCACAACTAAATCCGTCTCTAAAGTGGAATTCGTTGCTGGCCCAGCCCCAGCCTCTGCTTTCTTGTCTGCACGGGGGGCACAGCCCTCCATCCGCGGTATCTCTGCCGGCCTCCCCTCTTGTGAGTCTTGTGGGTCGCTCACCTTCCAGACCTTTAGGCTGAGGCCTGCCAGTCTCTGAACGGCTGCGGCGTAGGGTGGCAGGCACAATCTCCAGAGGCAGCCGAAGGTCATCATGGAGACACTGGATACCCTCGCTGGTAAGGCACCAGTAGACATATCTCCAGGCAAACTGTTCCTTCACGTAGCCTGCAGACTTGAGAGACTGCATGGCCTTCACGACATGAAGGTGGGCACATTCTTGTCTGCCAGCTCCAGTGCTTAGGCAAGTGGATGTCCTTCTTGGCCACCATGACTCCCTCCTTAAAAAGGCGTTCATAAATGACAGTCCTGTTTTTTTGTTTTTTTTTTTTTTTTTTTT
>NW_022437026.1:7596237-7604521 GCF_009761245.1 Sapajus apella
CCTGGGTTCAAGCAATTCTCCTGCCTCAGCCTCCCGAGGAGCTGGGACTACAGGCACGCACCATCATGTCCAGCTAATTTTTGTATTTTTAGTAGAGACGGGGTTTCACCTTGTTGACCAGGATGGTCTCGATCTCTTGACCTTGTGATCCACCCGCCGCGGCCTCCCAAAGTGCTGGGATTATAGGCGTGAGCCACCGCGCCCGGCCCAGTCCTGTTATTAACCATCAACATCTCGGCAGCTGTAGGGGCCGGGGCTGGGGCTGGAAAGGAACTTGGGTATATTTTAAAACCACTGAGATTGCAAGGTAAACTTCATGTTATGTCTATTTTACCACAATAAAAAAAAGTTGAAATTCATCATCAGAACATGAAGTACTTTCCAATGAAGCCAAGGGTTGGATAAGAAATCTATTTGGGGTTAAGACAGTCTTCCAAATCTGGAGTGTCGTGTGCTTACAGATGTAGGTCCTGGCGGTATGGCAAATCGCCTTCCCTGAGAATGTCCACCACGGTTCTGAGTTCAAGTTTCATGGGCTCATCTAGGACTAACAGCCACAGAGCCCTGGATGTCATTCCTAGAGTCTGACATCAGGCTGAATGTAAACAACCTAGTGAAGATGACGATGTCCTTCTCCTTGATTTAAAACGAGACACTGTTGTTACTTTTTTAGTGTTTTAATGCATTATTTTAAAATTTGAGACAAATTTTTTTTGAAGCAGGGTCTTGCTCTGTCACCCAGGCTGGACTACAGGGGTGTGATCATAGCTTACTGCAGCCTCGACCTCCCAGGCTCAAGCGATCCGACCACGTCAGCCTCCGCAGGCAACTGGGACCTCAGGTAGTGCACCGCCACACCAGCAGTGACAATGTTTCCTTTTCCAAGACAGGGTCTCACTCTATCACCCAGGCTGCAGTGCAGTGGCATGATCTTGGTTCACTGCAACCTTCGCCTCCCAGGTTCAAGTGGTTCTTCCACCTTGGCCTCTCAAGTAGCTGGGACTACAGGTGCCAGCCACCACGCCCAGCTAGTTTTTGTATTTTTAGTAGAGATGGGCTTTCACCATGTTGGCCAGGCTGATCTCGAACTCCCGACCTCAAGTGATTCCCCCACCTTGGCCTCCCAAAGTGCTTAGATTACAGGAATGAGCCACTGGTGGGGGCCCAGCTGACAATTTTTCAAGTTGACCAAAATTTTGGTACTTCGTGTGTATTAAACACCCATTAAAATGGCCCAGGGAGGCCCAAGTTTGAGAGACATTTATTTGATAGAAAGAGAATTGTGCTGGGTGCAGTGGCTCACGCCTGTAATCCCAGCACTTTGGGAGGCCGAGGCAGGTGGATCACGAGGTCAAGAGATCAAGACCATCCTGGTCAACATGGTGAAACCCCGTCTCTACTAAAAATACAAAAATAAGCTGGGCATGGTGGCGCACACCTGTAGTCCCAGCTCCTCGGGAGGCTGAGACAGGAGAATTGCCTGAACCCAGGAGGTGGAGGTTGCGGTGAGCTGAAATCACGCCATTGCACTCCAGCCTGGGTAACAAGAGCGAAACTCTGTCTCAAAATAACGATAAGCATCCCAGAGCATTGGGCCAGCTGTGGTGGCTCAAGCCAAAGTGCTGTAATCCCAACACTCTGGGATCATTAAAGAGAAGCCTGGGCAACAGAGAGAGACCCATTTCTATTGAAAAAAAAGAAAAAAATTAAAGAAAGCACTGGCCAGGCATGGTGGCTCAGCCTATAATCCCAGCACTTTGGGAGGCCAAGGCGGGTGGATCACTCGGTCAGGAGATTGAAATCATCTTAGTTAACACAGTGAAACCCTGTCTCTACTAAAAATACAAAAATTAGCTGGGTGTGGTGGCGCATGCCTGTAGTCCCAGCTACTCAGGAGGCCGAGGCAGGAGAACCACTTGAACCCAGGAGGCGGAGGTTGCGGTGAGCCAAGATCATGCCACTGCACTACGGCCTGGGCAACAGAGCAAGATTCCGTCTCAAAAAAAAAAAAAAAAACAAAAAAGTAAAAAAAAAGCACTGAACTGTGAGCCAGAAGCTCTAGATTCTAGTCCCGTTTTTGACCTTGGCTATGTTAAGCGACCTTCATAAGCCGAGTTTCCTCATTTTAAAATGGATTGGTGTTTTTTGTCCTGGCTTCCTCACAGGGCTTCTGTGACAAGCAGATGAGAAAAATAGAGGCACAAATGCTTTGTAACCTATAAGGCTTTGTGCGAATGTGTGACATGAAATACTCCTTTGAAAGTCCACCTGCTCCCTCTGGCTTCCCCTTCTCTTGGTTCCTTTATGTGTGTCTCTGCCAGTTGCCAAACAACTGCTCCTCCCAGCTTTGCATTATTACATCTGCCACCGCTTTGGGGAACAGCGCGTCTCGCCCTTGGTGAAGAAAGGGGCCGGGTCTCCTAATCCTGCTCTAGCTCTTCCTGGAGCCTCTCTCTCCATCTCCTGGGCCCCTCCTCTAGTTATGCAGAGGGAATGGGGCTTGCGGTCAGCTTAGAGTTGCCCAGTTCTCTCCCACTCAATGGACGTGGCCCCAGGCCCGAATGCAGAGATCTGTCCCTAAACCCAGCTCCTTGTCCCAGCCTCCCAGGGAACCCCACATTTGAGATTCCATAGACAAAGACACTCCCACAACCCCCCACTGCTGCAGGCAGAAAAGGGAGAGGACAGCCCTGCCTTGTAGACTCCACCCTCTAGGAATGGGTTTATGCTTCCCTGTTAGTGGGAACCATAGAAACCACAGATGACCTGAGTCAGCAGATGGTAAACAGGACTCTTTACAAACAGAGTTTGCCTAGGGCAACCCTGGGAGGGTGAGGCCCTGGGTTCCATGGTTTGGTCTCTGAGAACCTCCTAGTACACCGGAACTCCCAGACAGAATATTAGGTAATGCTAACAAGCACAGATCAATCATTTGTACAGGTAAGTCCTTCTGGGGTTCCTATTCCAGAGGCCCTGGCACCCTAAGTGCCTAAGTCCCCCATCCAGAACTTCTTTCCATTCCTCAAACTCACCTCGCCGTCTCTTGGCTCTTGGCTTTCCTACCCAAGCCCCGACTCCTTGAAATTCTCTTCCCTCTTCCTACTCAGAAAATACCTATTCATTCTCCAGACTCAGCTTAAATGTCAGGACCCTGGCAGAAATGTCCCTGATCCCTGAATGTGTCAGAAACCCCAGAAAAAAGGGCCAGGTGCGGTGGCTCACGCCTGTAATCCCACCACTTTGGGAGGCTGAGGCAGGCAGATCACTTGAGGTCAGAAGTTCAAGACCAGCCTGGCCAACATGGCAAAATCCTGTCTCTACTAAAAATACAAAAATGAGCTTTGTGGGGCGGCGGTCACCTGTAATCCCAGGCACTCAGGAGGTTGAGGCAGGAGAATTGCTTGAACCAGGAGGTGGAGGTTGCAGTAAGCCGAGATCTCACCACTGCACTCCAGTCTGGATGACAGAGTGAGACCCTAGAAAAGATGGCATCTTACTTCTCCCCCACATAGACGGAAGATGGAGCACTTTCTATGGAGCTGATGCAGTGCTGGGGTCCTAGGCTCCTTCCTGCTGTGCCAGCCCTAGGGCAAGTCTCTCAGCCTCAAGGTCCAAAACTGCAGCATCTCCTGACAAACAGTAGGACAGAGACCGGAACAAGAGCAAAGTAGGGAGGGGCCGAGGGCTGAAGCTGGCTGGCGTCCCACCAGCCTTTTGACAGGAGTCACCTTCTGCTACCTTATAAAAGAGACGTGGACCTCTCTCCTATTGGTGGTAGGCAAGAGCAGGGTAGTAGAAACTCTTCCCCGCCCACCACCAAGGCAGGGAATAGATGGTACATTGTCCATAGAGAATTGTAAAAGAGTAACCAACCCAAAGCTCTTGGTTATCCCCTCAGCCAGCAATCCTAAACAATGTCCGTGATAAAACATTCCTCCCTCAAAAAGGATTTTATTGGTCCAAGTTCTAAATGTAAATAAATGCTGTCATTACCACTGAGTTTTAATAATGCGTGAACTTCAGCCGGGCGAAGTGACTCACGCCTGCAATCCCAGCACTTTGGGAGGCTGAGATAGGTGGATCACCTGAGGTTAGGAGTTCGAGACCAGTCTGGCCAACATGATGAAACCCCGTCTCTACTGAAAAATAAAAAATTAGCCAGGCATGGTGGTGCATGCCTGTAATCCCTGCTACTTAGGAGGCTGAGGCAGGAGAATCACTTGAGCCTGGGAAGCAGAGGCTGCTGTGAGCCAAGATCACGCCACTGCACACCAGCCTGGGGGACAGAGTGAGACTCTGCCTCAAAAATAAATAAACAACATGTGAACTTCAAGTTAACTTGTTTTTATGACTTAGCATTTAAAAAACATTCTCTCCTATGCAGAATTTAAAGCTGAAAACTCCAGTTATACAGTGGGCCCCTGACACCCGCAGACTCAGCCACATGGGTTCCTTCCTCCTGAGTCCTCCTAGCTCCCTGCAGGCTGGCCAGCGCCTCCGTTCCTGTGGAACTGCTATGGAAGCAGGAGCTTGGGAGAGCCAGAGTGACACCATTTTACAATCAACTCCATCTTTTTTTTTTTTTTTTTTTAAATTGAAAGACAGGATCTCCCCATGTTGCCCAGCTGGTCTCAACTCCTGGTCTTAAGTGATCCTCCTGCCTTGGCCTCCCAAAGTGCTGGGATTATAGGTATGGGCCACGGCACCTGGCCAATAAATTCCATCTGAAAACTAGAAAGGCACATACCTTGCTGATCACAGTCTGTAGTCATGGGGTGTTTATAGTTGAGGAAACAGTGTAAAGATGCCTACAAAGACACACTCTGACAACAGTGAAGAGTCTGCATGTCCCGACACCCATATCAGCAGATGCTCTGAAGATAATCATAGCTATACTTACATCCTGGGCCAGGTGCAGTGGCTCACACCTGTAATCACAGCACTTTGGGAGGCCCAGGTGGGCAGATCACCTGAGGTCAGGAGTTCAAGACCAACCTAGCCAACATGGTGAAACCCCATCTCTACTAAAAAATACAAAAAAAAAATAGCTGGGCTTGGTGGTGGTCACCTGTAATCCCAACTACGTGGGAGGCTGAGGCCAGAGAATTGCTTAAACCCGGGAGTCGGAGGTTGCAGTGAGCCGAGATTATACCATTGCACTCCAGCCTGGGCGACAGAGCAATACTCCATCTAAAAAATAAAAAAAAATATTTTTAAACGTACACACTGAAATGTCAAGGAAAGTTTTCTTTAAATCAACGGAGTAATAAACTCTCTGATGCAGTCTGCTCACCCACATGTAGACACAACTTAGTTTAGCCTTTACACAAGCAAGACTATTATGAGAAATACTTAAAGCCGGGACATTCCTCTGCTTGTTTTCTGAGGATTTCCTGCTGTGTCACAGAATAGCTTTCAGTACACTCTCTTCCTACTGCGCTCTGTGACTCCTGCGCGGGCTCCAAGACTCCCTCTGGGCTCTAGATCAAGGCCTCCTTTTCCACATGAGAGATATATAACAGAACCACACATCTCTGCCCTTCAAAGGTAGATTCCAAAGAAACAATGATAGTGCCGTGATTGTAAAGACAAAGGAATAACTTCAGTTATTTTCCTCTAGTCTAACTTGGACTTTTTTTTTCCTTAAAATGGAGTCTCACTCTGTTGCCCAGGCTGGAGTGCAGTGGCGGGATCTCGACTCACTGCAACCTCTGCCTCCTCGGTTCAAGCAAATTCTCCTGCCTAAGTCTCCCAAGTGGCTGGGACTACAGGCGCGTGCCACTATGCCTGACTAATTTTCGTAATTTTAGTAGAGTGGGGGGGTTTCAGTATGTTGGCCAGGCTGGTCTTGAACTCCTGACCTCGTGATCTGCCCACCTCAGCCTCCCAAAGTGCTGGGATTATAAGCGTGAGCCACCACACCCGCCCTTACTTGGACTTTCTTGTGTTAAAAATTAAAACAGTGAAAAGGAGGCTGGGTGTGGTGGCTCATGCCTGTAATGCCAGCACTTTGGGAAACCATGGTGGGAGGATCACTTGAGGCCAGGAGTTCAAGACCAGCCTGGCCCACATGGCAAAACCCTGTCTGTTCTAAAAATGCAAAAATTAGCCAGGCATGGTGGCACACACCTGTAATCCCAGCTACTCGGGAGACTGAGGCATGAGAACCATTTGAACACAGGAGGCAGAGATTGCAATGAGCCAAGATTACACTCCAGCCTGGGTGACAGAGCGAAAGACTCTGTCTCAAAACAAAACAAAAAAAAAAAAGTGAAAAGGAAAGCAAATTATGAGTTATAATACTTTTGTTTTATGAGGGCCAATATGAAAATTTCAATTCATGATTACTGCTGAAAATAACTTTGTCCAATAGAGGAAGAGGGTGTTAAGAAATGATCCAGGTTGGTCAGGGGCAGTGGCTCATGCCTGTAATCCCAGCACTTTGGGAAGCCAGGCAGGTGGATCTCTTGAGCATAGCAAGACCCTGTCTCTGCCATCATAATATAACCCATGCCACATAGAACACGTCAGGCATCACACAACCTCTCACCTTTCCCAAAGTTTAACGATAGAATGCTTGGAGTGTAAAAGCTTCATGGCCCTGAAAAAAGGATGCTTCATGATATCGGTTTGAGTTGAGCCAACAAATGGATAGAGAAGATGTGTTATATATTATTGAGTTGGAGACCATTATTCTAAGTGAAGTAACTCAGGAATGGAAAAGCAAACACGGTGTGTTCTCACTTATAAGTGGGGGTGCTAAGCTATGAGAAGGCAAAGGCATAAGAATGAGATAATAGACTTTGGGGCCTCAGGGGAGGGGTGGGAGGGGGGTGAGAGATCAAAGATTATGCAGGGGTACAGCATACACTGCTCAGGTGATGGGTGCCCCAAAATCTCAGAATTCACCGCTAAATAACTTATCCATGTAACCAAACACCACTTGTTCCCCAAAAACTATTGAAATAAAATTTAAAAATAATAAATCATAATATTGGTGTGGGCGAGTCTACTTTTAATGAAATCCACAAACCTCTTGTACGTCTTTGTGTCTTCTCTGTCCTATATATATTTTTGTAAAGGGCAAAATGTGAAGTTAGGAAGATGTGTTGGGATGTTGTGGGTTCAGATAGGGTGCAGCAGGAGGGGGGACAGTGTTAATTTCCATACCCCATGCCCAGGAATACTGGAGTGCTGAGGGAGAGTCAGGCAGTAAATACTGACAGTGGGCTGGGTGCAGTGATTCATGCCTGCAAGCCCAGCACTTTAGGAGGCCAAGGCAGGTGAATCACAAGGTCAGGAGATGGAGACCATTCTGGCCAACATGGTGAAACCCCGTCTCTACTAAAGTACAAAAAATTAGCTCAGGCATGGTGGTGTGCCCCTGTCGTCCCAGTTACTAGGGAGGCTGAAGCAAGGGAATACCTTGAACCCGGAGGCGGAGGTTGCAGTGAGCCAATCGTGCGACTGCACTCCAGCCTGGCAACAGAGCAAGACTCCCTCTCAAGAAAAAAAAAAAATACTGACACTGATAGCACCTTAGTCGTGCACGTGATAAGCTCGACGCAGAGCTCCAGGTCTTATCTATTTACCTTAAAGATCATCGAGATTCTTAAAGGCACAGGGACAATGCTGATCTCCTATGAAGCTTGAAGCAGATCTGTACAGAGCAGCTTCCGAACCCTCACACAGAGCCCGGGGCCAGGCTGTCCCCCATCCTGGAGGGGCTGCTCTCCTCCAAATATTTGCACAACTTCAGGAAGGGGGAGGTGCAAGACTGCACATTTACTTTCAACAGACAAACACTGCATCCTCCAATAAAGGAACATATATCAAAGGCACTTTACTGTTCTATGTTTTTGCAAACATTTACTAAGACTGTAGGAAAAAAATCTCCATTCCCTTTTGCTCCCAAATTATTGAATAACTGGAAAGTCACATTTTTTTTTTTAAACAGGGTCTCACTCTGTCACCCAAGCTGGAGTGCAGTGGCATGATACTGACTCACTGCAACCTCTACCTCCCAGGCTCAAGTGATCCTTCCACCTCAGCCCACCAAGTAGCTGGGACCACAGGCATGAGCCACCACACCCAGCTAATTTTTTTTTTTTTCTTTTTTTGAGATGGAGTTTCGCTCCTGCTGAAGCCTAGCTTCAGTCATTTAAAAAAATTTTTTTGCCGGGCGAGGTGGCTCAAGCCTGTAATCCCAGCACTTTGGGAGGCCGAGGCGGGTGGATCACGAGGTCAAGAGATCGAGACCATCCTGGTCAACATGGTGAAACCC
>NW_022437026.1:7604621-7651866 GCF_009761245.1 Sapajus apella
AAAAAAAAAAAAAAAAAAAAAATTTTTTTAATATGTCTCCAATTGCTATGATTTATCAATTACTTCTCTGCTCATTTATTTATTCCTACCATGTTCTTAGGTTAACTTACCACTGAGATATGATTTTGCTGTAATTAATGCATTGAACAATTATCATGAATACATCTTTTAGAAACCTCCAACTTACTAGTGATATAATATCTTCTTTTCTTGTTAATTTGCTCTGAACCCTAGTTATTCTAGCAATAAATAATTGTCCATCCATTTGGTGCATTCTATTATATCAAAAACGTAAACTATGTTTACAATATATCAGGTAATGTTCTAACTAAGCACTTTATATGCTAACTCATTTGGTCCTGACTACAGCCATATGACATAGACAGAAATATTGTGAAGATTCCGTGGCACAAAGAGGCTAAATAACCTGTCCAAGACCACACAGCCCCTAAGTAGCAAAACCAAGATTCAGACCAAGGTTGCCTAAATCCACACATGAACCAAACCCCCACACATGTTGCCTCTCCTTGAAAAAATTTTGGGGTACAGGGGAAGCTCTGTCCATCTCATGTGCCTATACTCCCAGCAGCTCAGGAGGCTGAGGCAGAAGGATGGCCTGAACCCAGGAGACGGAGGCTGCAGTGAGCTGAGATCATGCCACTGAACTCCATCCTGGGCAACACAGCAAGACCCTGTCTCAAAAAAAAAAAAAAAAAAAAAAGTATAGCAATTAAATAACTTTCCCAAGATCACAGAGCTAGTAAATGGTTGTATCCATTCTTTAACACCACAGAAGTGCTGCGTAACAAAAACCCACAAAATATCTACCGACAGCCTGTTAACAATAGAAATGGACTTTTACACATGAAACAGTAAGGTTGGCTAAGTCATTCTGCTGATTTGGTCCAAGTTAGTGAGACTTCGGCTGGGCTCCCTGTGTGTTTGTGGCTATGGGCCAGCTTTCCTCTGCCGGGTCTAGGATGGCATCAGCTAGGATGACTTGCTCTCGTGCACGTGGTCTCTTGTCCTCCTGAGCTTGTTCCTCATCATGGTGGGAAGCTTCCAAAGACAACGAGCGTGGGCCGAGCCTTTGGAGCCCCAAGACTAGAACAAGTCCATCATTCTACCACATTCTATTGGCCAAAGCAAATCACAAGGCAGAGTGCAGAGTCATTGGCGGAGGATCTTCCCAAATGGCATAGACATTCAGAGCGTGAAAAATCAGGGACGACCCACCACAGTGATGGAGCCCGAATGCAAACTCCAGAGACCTCACTCCTAGAGGTCTTACTCCATAGCCATTTCCCAAGCAAACCTTTAATTAGTATCTATGTCAAGTTTCACCTAGCTGGGCACTCTGAAAGAGCAAGGCCCTGCTTTTAGGGAGTTTACAGCCTGGATGAGGTGAAGCATCACACACCCTGAAAGTCTGCTAACAAGAAAGGCAAGTCAAATGGTAAGAGGGGCCAATGTCCACAGGAATCAGGGGCAGCGAAGGGACTATGGACCAGGTTGGTCCAGGAGGGCCTGGGCAGGGATTTATTCAGGTCTTGGAGAATGTGCAGTGTTGAGTCAAATGGTAAGGAGGGATTAATACCCACACCTCCTCCTCCTCCTACCCCAGGTACTGATGGAGGGAAGGGAAGGAAAAGAGATAGAATGCAGGGCCTGTGAGGAAGGTAGTTTTCTCTTCTTTTTCTTTCTTTCTTTTCTTTTTTTTGAGATAGGGTCTTGCTCTCTAGCCCAGGCTTGAGTGCAGTGGCACAATCTCAGCTCACTGCAACTTCTGCCTCCTGGGTTCAAGCAACTCTCCTGCCTCAGCCTCCCAAGTAGTTGGGATTACAGGCATGTGCCACCATGCCTAGCTAATTTTTTGTAGTTTTAAGTAGAGACGGGGTTTCACCTTGTTGACCAGGATGGTCTCGATCTCTTGACCTCGTGATCCACCTGCCTCGGCCTCCCAAAGTGCTGGGATTACAGGCTTGAGCCACCGTGCCCGGCAATTTTTTTTATTTTTAGTAGAGATGGAGTTTCACCATGCTGCCCAGGCTGGTCTCGATCTCCTGAGCTCAGATGACTCATCCACCTCCCAAAGTGCTGGGATTACAGGCGTGAGCCACCGTGCCTGGCCAGAAAGTAGTTTTCTAAATCCCCTCTCTGTTGTCCCCTCAGCCCCTTAGGGTTTTCTTTTATCTGCCTTGGCCATGCATTGAGGGCCCAGCATGCCAAGGACAACCATATTTCATTATTACACGGATTTACCATCCTCCTCTTGAGGACCGTGGGCAAGACATCTTTGTTTTGCTGAGCAGGTCAGACAAGATTACCAAAAGAAGGACAAGGGTAGATGGATCCATAAAGGAGAGGGAATGGAGCCACGGGAGGAGGAAGATCAGGAAGAGGGTTTGGACGGAGACAGAAAAGGGAGTGGGAGAGAAGAGGACTGAATAGATGCTACTGGGAAAAATATTTGGGGAAGAGAGGATTGAAGATGCTCGTTAGGAAAAAATACTATATGGTGAGCAGCAGAGCCCTGGATCCGGGCTCCAGGCAGCAGCCTTCAGTAAAGACCAGCCCTGGCCAGCAGCCTTCAGTAAATACTTCTCAAAGCTTTAAGGAGTTAGATTTCTTGTGTATTTAAATGCTGAGGTGACCTTTAGGGCTGAAACAAGGCAGCTGGCTTTATCTGGTTTCCTTTCCAAACACCAGGCTTACCCTAGAGCAACTTGTTTATTTTCCTATTGGATAGTAGTTAAAGGAGCCAGCTCAGGAGTGAGGCAACTGAGTTCAAACCTTGACTTTTTTTCTTGCTAACTTTGTCATCTTGAACATGTCATATAACCTCTCTGAGCCTGTTTCCTCCTCTGTGATAGGAGTATGATAGTATCTATCTCCTAGGATTTTGTTTTTGAAGGTTAAATAAAATAAAACATAGAAACTATGTACCTTACACATAGTTATTGCTTTAATAAAATGTTAGCTCTGGCAGGGCGCAGTGGCTCATGCCTATAATTTGAGCACTTTGGGAGGCCAAGTCAGGAAGATCCCTTGACGCCCGGAATTCAAGACAAGCCTGAGCAGACAGGGAGACCCGCTTCTCTACAAAAAATTAAAACTTAGCCAGGTGTGGTGGCACACACCTGTGGTCCCAGCTACTTGGGAGGCTGAGGGGGGAGGATCAGTTGAGCCCAGGATGTTGAGGCTGCAGAGAGCCATGATCGCACCACTGTACTCCAGCCTGGATGACAGAGGAAGACCCTTCTCAAAAAAAAAAGAAAAATTAGCTATTGTTGTTATGACAACGATCCAACGATCTCCAAATTTAGTTATTTTATCCTCATTTTATACACAAGGATGGCGACATAGACAAATCAAATCGAGCTGCCCCGAAAGCCTGATGGAGGGCTTCCCTATGAACAAAGACCCTGGCATGAGACAGGGATGGCTCCAAGCCTCTGAGGCCTGCATGGTGCATTTGTACTCTAAAAACAACAAACCAACAAGTGCACGAGCACTACGGGAGGCAGAAATCCATAACTGAAGGTCATTTAGGCAGGCAGAAATGACTAATGCAAAATTAAGGTAGAAACCAGCACAAAATGGATGCAGTCAGAAGCAGACATCTGTCCTACATGCTCACAGTGGTCTCCTGCTTGGCAGCTGGTGGCTGGACCAAGTGTCCGCTCTAAAGCCTTGTCAGATGTAGGAATTGAGCCAGCTCTTCCACATCCTGGCTTTGTGACCTTGGTCAAGTTATTTTACCTCCGAGATTCAGTCTTGCACCAACTAAGTGGGTTGATCCCAGTAGGACCCGTCTCTTGGGTTGTAAGGAGAAATGTGGAATGATGTCTTCTGAGCATGCCACCCAGTGCCTGGGGCACAGGATGCTTCCTCAGACCTTGTTGTCTGTCTGTATGAACCGAATTGAGAACGTGGTCTCTGAAGGAAGGTAAAAGGATCCAGGACTTCTAAACCTGCTAAAATGACCAGAACTGCGGTTCAGTTACCCAAAGAGGGGTTCATGATACAGAGAAGGGTATTTGGCAAAGCGTGAGGAAATTACATTTAAGCTGGAGGTATCTGGGTCAGAGATGAGAAAGAACTTCCTGAAAGTCAGGTTTGTCGAATTAAATTAGAAATGATGATTTAAGACTGTTGAGCTGCTAGTGTCTACTCTAAGAGGAAAACCAGCCCATCTTCTTGGGCTGGGCAAGGTGTGCCATGATGAGATGGGCCCAGACAGTCAGCCACCCGGGGCAAATGGGGCTCAGAATACATGTGCCACAGGCGAGGGCTGGCTGTGACGCTGGACGAAGTGACAAGGGCCACAGAGTTAGAAGTTGGCCATGGGGGAAGGGCTGTTCTAGCTCTGAAGACACTGGCAAGGATTGACCCCGAGCCTTAAACTGCCTAGGTGCACGCACGTTTGAGCCATCGTCAGGTGGAAGAAACCTGAGAGGACCCAGTGTCAGTGCAGACCCGATGGAGGAAATCAAATGACCACTGGAGGGAAAGGGGCTTGAAGGAAGTGACCACACTCCCTGCGCAGAGCCACCCGAACAAAGCCATTGACCCTGGAGGAAGCATTGCTAGAGGTGTCGGGCACAGGCAGAGCCATTTGCCAAGGCACTAGCCCGCACTCCTGCGTGGGGAGGCATGTGGGACTACGACACCACTTGAGGCCCATCGATTCAGGACGGCCAGGCCTTGGAGGCTTGTACGCTCTGCCCCAAAGATCAAGACAAATCTCATTGCATTTCCAGGGGGGGCTACGACGGGAGGCCATGGCCGTCAGGTGCCATGGGGCAAAGATAGAAAGCCAAGAAATAAAACGCCTCTGGGCGCCATTCGCTTTGGATATGCCCTTGTAATTCCTGAAGGCCTGAGCTGCCTGGAAAGAGAGAAGGATGGGGAACATTCCCACAGCTGGGAAATTTAGTGCCGTCACCCCAGGGTCACCTGCTAAGGAGCCTGCTGGGACCCCTGAGCCACGAAGGCCCTACAGGTCTGATTAAGATTCCACAGCCCCTCTCTTTCTCTCATCCCTCTGCCTCCTCTCCTCTCTCTCCGATCCCCCCTCTCTTTCCACACTTCCCCCCTCTCCCTCCCTCCTTCTTTCCCTCCCTCCTTCCCTCCTTCCCTCTCCCTCTCCCTCTCTCTCTCTCTCTCCTTCTCTCAAGAGGCCCTCTCTCTCTCTCCACCCTCCCTCTCCCTTTCTCCCCCTAAAAAAAAAAAAAAAGATTCCACAGCCCTTGGCTAGACGGGGTGGCTCACGCCTGTAATACCAACACTTTGGGAGGCCGAGGCTGGCAGATCATGAGGTCAAGATATCGAGACCAGCCTGGCCAACATAGTGAAACCCCGTCTCTACTAAAAATACAAACATTAGCTAGGCGTGGTGGCGCACACCTGCGTATAGTTCCAGCTACTTGAGAGGCCGAAGTGGGAGAATCACTTGAACCCAGGAGCAAGGGTTGCAGTGAGCTGAGATCATGCCACTGCACTCCAGCCTGGTGACAAAGAGAGACTCCATCTCAAAAGATAATAATAAAATAAAATAAAATAAAAAAGATTCCACAGCCCTTGGTCCAGGCCCTTTTTCTCCTTCTCTACCCAGCCGACTGCTACTCAACCCGCAAGTCCCAGCACAAAGCTCGCCTCCTCTAGAAGCCATCCCTGGCTCCCCTACGTAGTAACTGGTCCCTTCAACGTGTTCCTGCAGCTCCCAGTTTATCCCTTCTGTGTCTAACCTCAATATCAATATTCTGTTCACCCAGTGTTCTGTTCACTATGGGGCATGATGGTGCGCTCCTGTAGTCCCAGCTGCTCGGGAGGCTGAGGTGGAGAGGTCTGGGCTCAGAGAGCTGTGATGGTCCTACTGCACTCCAGTCTGGGTGACAGAGCGAGACCCTGTCTCAAAAAAAAGGAAAAAAATTCCACAGCCCCGCTGGGGCCATATGTCAAAAGGGTGCGTCAGAGCACAGACCTGGAGATCCAGGCATCTGACTGGAAGGTAAGCCACCATAAAAGACCCACCAGAGGCAAAGGCCCGACATGCTCAGTGTCCCACTCTTGGCTCAGTGCAAGAAAAGTGAGTGATAAATATTTCACACTAGGGCAGAAAGAGCCGTCTTTCCCCTGGGGCAGACATTGCTAAGCCATCTTAGCATTCTTTCTGCCGAGCCAGCCGCAGAATCCTTCTTAAGTTAATATTCTAGGAAACCACCACCTATCAGAATTGGCTTGCAATTCAGGATCTGGGAGAATTTGGAATTAAAAAAAAAAAGAAAAAAGAATTGGCCTGCAAGGTAAACTTACATGGTATGTGTCTCCTAGCAGGGAGGAACCTTTAGGTGCATAAAAGATGTGCTGATGCTACAGTAATCAAGCGGGAATGCCAAACTGAAATTATGGAAGAATTCCAGGGATCTAAACAGCAAAGGTGGCTCCCTTGGGCAGGGATGGAACAGTACAAGCAAGCCTATCTGGAAATCATTCGATCTGGGTCCTCTGGCAAGTAATTCAGTTCAATTCCCAAACGCTATGCCAGTCCTGTGTTTGCTAGTCCCCGCCCTCAGGCGTAGGTGGTATATGTAAATATCAACAGTAGTAGGCAGAACAAGAGTGGCTGGTGCCTTCTAAAGAAACACAGGGGCCAAAGCAGTTGCAAGCAGGGAGGAAAGTGATCAGGCTGGCTGTGGGGTTATTAAGAAAGGTTTCCTGAGGGAGGCAGTCAGGAAAGACCTTGAAGGAGGTAAGTGCAGTGGGAGGACAAGGCACCCTGCTGAGGGGAACAGCCTGAGCAAAGGCATGAAGTCGGCTGGGTGCAGTGGCTCACGCCTGTAATTCCAGCACTTTGGGAGGCCGAGGCGGGCAGATCACCTGAGGTCAGGAGTTTGAGACCAGCCTGGCCAACATGGTGAAACCCCGTCTCTACTAAAAATATAAAAATTAGCAAGGTGTGGTGGCAGTTGCCTGTAATCCCAGCTACTCAGGAGGCGGAGGCCGGGGAGGCTGGAACCCAGGAGGCAGAGGCTGCAGTGAGCCGAGATCGAACCACTGCACTCTAGCCTGGGCGACAGAGCAAGACTCCATCTCAAAAACAAACAAACAAACAAACAAACAAACAAAAGGCATGGAGCCAGGAAAGCCGAGGCAGATCCAGGGAATGGGGACACATCTAGGGATTCAGTAGGGAAGTATTACTGAGGTCAAACTGTGGAGGTCCTGAAAGGCCATCAAGAAGGTTCATCCTCCTAAGCCACTTCCCAGAGATCACTGGCTTGGAAGCTGGAATGTTCCCAGGGAGCCAATGGGGTGGGCCCTCAGGGGGCCTTCAGGGAAGTCTGCCCTCCTCAATTTCTTTTTAAACAGGCTCTTCCCTGCTCCAGAAATGTCCTTTCCTCCTTCTCAGGCCAGCTGACTGCTTACTCATCCTTCAAGTCCCAACACAAAGCTTGCCTCCTCTAGAAGCCATTCTTGGTGGGATGTGGTAACTGGTCCCTTCAAAGTGTTCCCGCAGCTGCCGGCTTACTCATTCTATGTCTAAGTTAAATGTCAATGTTCTGTTCACCCATTTGCCTCCCCATTAGTCTGTAATCCCTAGAAGTCAGGACCTGTCTGATTCTTTTCTATATTCCTACTGTCTTGCACATTGCCAGTAAATGTGGAAGGAAGGAGGGAGGGGAGGAATGAAGAAGCAGGAGGCAGCAGTTCCGACCGAAGGTGTCCGCGGCTGTGCCCTGCGGCTGGTCTCCTGGTATTCACCTGCCTCACGTGACCTGGGGCATCCCTGTTTGAGCACTCAGTTTCTCCCTCGCTCTGGACAGGGAGGACACAGCTCCCATTAGCTGTCTCCTGTTGCTAGTGCCTGCCAGTACCTCATTAGCCCAGATGGTCCCCACTCCTGCCCTGATCTTCCTGCCTGGTGAGCCCCTTATGCCAACTCCATGGGCACCCCCCATGCCAAGCCCAGGCAGTTATCCTCAGGCTGCTATGGGGCAGAAGCATTTGATCCCCAGAGCTCTGACCATGGAAAGACACTTTACCATCAGTTACAGGGTCAATCTGGGGGGCCTGATGAGGAGCACCTCACGTGGGAGAAAGTGAGGGATATGACTCAAGCTGGAGATGTGAGGAAAGGCTAGGACCACCAGGAATAGAGAGAAGTATCCAGGTGGCATACTCTGGTCCAAGGACCACCAGGTGGCCCCTAGCCTCACTTGGTAGAGGCCAAGCCTCCAGCCTCCCAATTCTTTAGACTTCATCCAGCTCTCTGAGAATGCTCCTCTCAGCCTGCCACAGGAGTGTGCTCTCCACAGCACAGAAGGGATCATGGAAACAGAGGCTGTGAGAGCAACAGAAGAGAAGAAAGAGAACAACGGAGGCCCGCCTCCCAGCCCACACTCGTGCCCAGCCACGCCTCTGGCTTCTAGACTACAGCTTTCCCTGGGAACCTCTGCTCCCAGGGAGGCTGAAGATAGGCCCTGCGGCAGTGGTGGGTGGAGACTGGACCTCAGCGCCTTGAGGGAAGTGAAAGGGTTAACTCTCCCCAGTCCACTGGGCCAGTCTAGCCAGCTCACCCCAGAGCACTGTAAGCCCAGGCATGTCTGGTGCTCTCTTACGTTCATCTTCCCTCTTACTCCTCAATCCTCCTTCTCGCTCCTTCTGGGAGACACTGGGAGGAGTGGGAGGAGAAGCTAGGGGCCCTTGACACCAGCTGTCTTTGGGGTGTCATTTAATACTGTTCATAATCACCACCTCATGGCTTATTAACTCTTTCCCTCATGGCTACTCTTGTCATTCCTGGATCTCTCTCTCTCTCTCTCTCTCTCTCTCTCTCTCTCTCCCTCTCTCTCTCTTTCCCCCCTCTCTTTCTCTCTCTGTCTAGCACACACACACACACACAGACACAGTGAATGGGGAAGAGGGAAGGGCTAGGAACTAGGCAAACTCTGGTTTCTCCTGTCCCACCCGACTTCACCCCCGAAAACTGGTCACACCACCAGCTAGGAGGCAGGAGCAGGAGACAGGCTGGTTCAGGGAGCCGGAAGAACAGAGGCTTCTGAACCAGCAGGACAATCAACCAACAGCAAGCTCAGAGAAAGAGAACCCCGGCCCGGAGGGCAGATTTGAGGATGGACATGGGGAATACAAAATTAGAAACTGTCCAATGATATAGATTCCTCCTCCAAGCGAAATAGAGTCACCAGAGTCCAAGTGAGGACTAGAACACTCTGATCATGTATGCATTTCATATGCTAGATAGGAGAGAGGAATAGAGACCCCCTTCCCCTGGCAACCCAAGGACATTCTGCTTCTGAAAGTGTTTCCTGAACTTCAGGATGCTCTGCAGAAGTAAGGAGCTGAATCAATCACTGTCAAGTTCACTGGCAGGAAATAAACCTCAGGCAAGGTGAGGGAGTGGGAGCCTCAGACCTGCCACCTGCTCACTACAGGATCTTGAGCTTCATGGTTGTAAGATTATAATGACCCCACATCTACAGGACACTTCTGTCTCAAATACCCAGTGCTTCCATCAGACGAGGTGCCCGTGATCTGGAGAAGTGAAAAGGTAGGGAAACCGAAGCAGGAGGATTGCTTGAGCCCAGGAGTTGGAGACCAGCCTGGGCCACACAGCAAGATCCTGTCTCTATTTTCTTTTTAAAAAATAAAATTTAAAAATAAAAAATAAAGCATATAAAGTGTGGTCCTTTCATGCAATGCCCAGCACGTGTCAGTCCTTCCATAGCATCTTCTGCTGCCCGGGCTGGAGTGCAGTGGTGCGATCTCTGCTCATTGCAACCTCTGCCTTCTGGATTCAAGTGATCCTCTTGCCTCAGCCTCCCAAGTCACTGGGACTACAGGCACCCGCCACCACGCTGGGCTAATTTTTGTATTTTTAGTAGAGCCGGAGTTTCACCATATTGGCCAGACTGGCCTCGAACTCCTGTCCTCATGATCTGCGCCCTCGTGGACGGGGATTACAGGCGAGAGTCACCATGCCTGGCCCCACAGCATCTATTTTAGAAGCCACCACAGGGGCTGGGTGGCCCTAGTGTAGCCGGGAGTGGGCTTATTTGAAGGTGAAGTGGGAGGGTGACCCCACATGACTCTCAGGTCATAGGGGAAGTGCGATATGTCTCAAGCCGGACACTGGGCCCTATCTCTGGAGCAAAGGCAAAGTCCAGGATAGTCTTCCACCATCACCTGCCACCAGGAAGGCCAGCCGGCCCGCTGAGAGATAAGGCCCACATTGTAGACTCCACAGCCGGAGAGCAGCGATGGAGCCCCCCGCGGCCCTTCCAGGTGGCAGGAGGGCTCCCTGCTTGCTTAGGGATCTAGGCCGAGGGAGGGGAAGGACGGGAGAGCCGGCCACTCGCCGCGACCCGCAGGAGAGGAGGGTGCCTGCCACAGGTCGTCGGCCTCGCCGCCTCCCCGGCTGCACTCAGCCCTCGCACTGCGGCGCCTCGCGGGGGTCTGGCCGGGAGGGGAGGGCGCGCGGTCCCAGTCCTGCCGCCCGGTGAAGAGCTCAGGTGCGACGGAAAGCGGGCACGGAGGGCTCGGCGGCGCGAGGGCGGGGGCTGCTCGGTCCCCAGGGCCCCGCCTCGCTGCCCGGGGGGTGCGGGCGGTAGGGAGGGGCCACCCCGTCCCCGCCCCTCTCCGCGCCCAGCCCTGTGCCGCCCGGCTCCCGCTGGCCGCTCGGTCCCAGTCCCAGGCCGGGCAGCGGGGCTGGCTGGCATCGCCGGGGAACCGACGGCGACGGGGAGCCCCGCCGGGGGAAGGACGGCGCGGGCAGCGGGCGCGGGGACACCTGCAGGCACAGGTGAGCGGCGGGAGGGCTGCGCGGCCAGGCGCGGGGCGGCGGGGACCCGGGGCCTGGGAGCCCGGGCGCAGGGGAAGGAAGGCTTGGCCTCCCGAAGGCGGGAGGAGGGGCGGCCGGGGGCTGCGCTGAGAAACGACCCTGGGTAGGGAGCAGTGCCAGGGAGACAGCGCCGTCCGAGGGAGGACTTTTGGGAGGCGGCACGAGGGACGGTGAACGTTTCCTCCTTTACTCCTAAATCGGAGGAAGAGTAAGGGGAGGGCTGAGGAGGGACCTCAGACCACCTGGTGGGGGCACGAGCACCTTCGCTGCCTTCTTGAGCCCACCGCCCCTTAGGAGGCCTCTCCTCTCCAGGCCCTGCCCACTGGAGGGCGGGCCCTCCCTTCAGGTTTAGGGGGAAGGGATGGAGCCCCACGCCTGGCTCCGTGGTGGTGTTCCCAGAGGCTGGGGAGGACCAAATATAGCCCAAGAGCAGAGAAACTCTTCTGTTTGGCTGGTTGTAAGGCCAGTGGCCAGACACTCATTCCCGGCCCCTCACCTCCCCGTCTGTGGCCAGGAGGGTTCAGGTAAGAGATGAGCGAACCTTTCAGTAAAGGCCAGACAGTAAATACGAGAGACTTTGCGGCCCACGCCGTCTGTCCCAACTAGCAAGAAAGCAGTCACGGACTATTAGGAGACCAGCAGAGGAGGCTGCATTCCAACAAAACTGTATTTATGGGCACTGAGTTTGAATATCGTGTAATTTTTACTTGTCCCAAAATATTAGTGGTTTTTTTTTTCTCAATGGGGTCGCAGTTGTTTCACCTATGTAAATATGTAAAAACCATTCTTAGCTTGCAGGCTGTACAAAAACTGGTGGCAGACTGGGCTGTCTGCAGCCACCCCCACTCCCACCCCACCCCACCCCCACCCCACCTCACCCCCACCCCCACCCCCACCCCACCGCCACTCCTACCCCACCCCCACTCCCCCCCACCCCACCCCCACTCCCACCCCACCCCACCCAACCCACGGCCTCCCTCCAGCTTTTTCCCAGGCTTTGTATGGGGAAGCGGATGGGGTTATATCCAGGGGCAAGGAGAGCTCTCCCATGTGGGTGTATCCAGAAAGCCTGAGACCTGTCTGTGACCCTTGTTCCCATGTGAGGCCAGTGCAGGAGTTTGTATCCCAAAAACGCACATATGTGAGAGAGGAGGTACATCTTCAAGGGGCTTTCTACCCAGTATGTGCCTGGACCTACCCTACTCCCACCAAGTCATAGATGAGGCAGCCATTTTCCCCCCAACGAGTGACCAGGCCCTCAGCCCTCTCCTCTCCCACGACGCCCTCTGCCCAGGCCTCCCATCAGCCTTGGTCTCCCGCCTGGTGCCATTCACTGATTGGGGATGGCCCTTCATTCCTCTTTTCTCTCTTGCAGCCCCAGAGGACCCCTTTCTCCTGAATACTGAAGTTATGGCCCTTTGGAGGTGACCCAGGAAAGAAGGGATGCAGGCCTTGGGTCCTCCAAATGAGGGCCCCCTACAAGGACTCGTGGCCTCCCGCATCGAGACTTATGGCGGCCGGCATCGAGCCTCTGCTCAGAGCACTGCTGGCAGCCTCTATCCCCGAGGAGGCCCCGTGCCGGTAAGTCTAGGCTGTGCCCCAAAATGACCTGGTGGGGCAGGAGGGAGGACACCTGGGCTGCGGAGTCTCTGTCCCCTTACAGGTTCAGAGGTTGTGCTATTCCTGCGCCTTACCCTACTCTTCTTTTCTGGGTTGTGGGGGAGAGGAGGGCAGTGCCAGGCCAGGCTCCAGGGATGTCACACCCCAGTCCCAGACAGCTGGGCAGGAGAAGCAGAGCCAGGAGAAACCAGGCCCACAGAGGAGTGCTGTTAGACAGGTCTCAGGCACAGAGCTGCGGGTAAGGTCATCAAACCCTGAGCTGGCGCCTCCCAGGCTCCCGCCTCTCCTTGGTAGGAATTTGAGGCCTTCCTGACATCTGCACCTCCCTGAGTCAGGATGAAGAAGAGCAAAGGTTCAGGACGTCCCTGCTTCTCCTGTGGTGGGTAGGAACAGGAGGGTGCCCGCCTTGGCTCCACCCCTGGCTCCACCTGCCTGGCCCTCCTCCAATCCTGACCACGGAGAGGGGTGGGGAAGCCAGGTCTGTCCCCTCAGCCTGCAGGCTTCCCCTCCACCTTGAGGACAGTTCCGCTTCTGGCTGGGATATCCCCTGCCTCACTGCACGAGAATTTCACCCTTGGAGATGGGACTCTCCTAGGCAATAGGTGAGAAGGGAGACTAGGAAGTATGTGGGGTAATTCAGGCCACAGGCAAATGAAGGAATGTGACCAGGCCTGCCCTGGGAGGAGCCATGTGGCTGTGGCTGCAGCCTTTCACACAGAGAGGCAGCCACTCCCAGCTGGATGGGATGCAGGCTGCATGCCCCTGGGGAAGAGGCTGCACATGTATGTGCTCTTGTCCTCATGTGTAAGGGAGGCTGGTCACAGACAAGGAGAATTATGAGAGACCAGAATGCCATGTGCACTACGCCTTGTCCATGCACAGCTCATGGTACAGAGAGCAGGAGGCAGTGGGGGCACATTCACCAGAGCTCAGGCATGTATGTGCCTGTGCACCTGCTTGGCAGGAGGCCCCTCTTCTGCCCCAGACCCCCCTGGGGAGGCAGACTGTCATGCCCCTGCCCACTCAGCTTAGCCTTGCTGGCAGCGGCCGCCGTGACTCAGGGCAGGAACAGCCCACACCAAACTGGTTTGCGGTGAGAGGTGAGCCAGCGCAACTTCCCAGGGTGGGGGATGACATCCGGAGCCAAGCCTGGCCCCTACTACCTCACTGGGTTTCTGGGGAAAGGGAGGCAGCCCCAGAACTTCCCCTGCTTCTCCCCCAGGATCCCAGTCGCCGACGCCTCCAGCAGTATGTCCCCTTTGCCAGGGGTTCTGGCCAGGCCCGAGGCCTGTCGCCCATGAGGTTTCGAGACCCAGAGCCTGAGAAGAGGCATGGGGGCCACGTGGGAGCCGGCCCGCCTCACTCCCCCAAATTCAAGGTAAGGGTGTCCCTCTTCTCCCATCTCCACGCATACGGCCCCCATTGTGATGGCTCCACAGATGACCAGCAAATCCTGGGGGCTGACAGCACAGGTCGGGGAGGCTACTGCCTGCCAGTCAGACGTGGCTCCGCCTAGGATGTCTCACGGATACATTTCTCCTTGGTCCGTGGATTGCAACCAGGGACTTTGACGTGAGACACTTTGCTTAAACGTGGATAAACAACTGATATTGAGCTTTTAGCTTTTGAAAATTAGCAAGTCAAATTAGCAAGTCACTGACAGTCAGGTATGTTCCCTCCATCCTCAGGGCCATGCCATCCTTCAGCAGTGAGGTGAGCCTCACCCCTCCTCCCGAGCCACAACTGGATGGAGTGAGTGAGGGTCAGGAGTGTCTATTGCCCACATTACTTGGTACCAAAGAAACCTGTAAAATGGGCGGGGCACAGAGGCTTACACCTGTAATCCCAGCACTTTGGGAGGCTGAGACAGGTGGATCACCTGAGGTCAGGAGTTCGAGACCAGTCTGGACAACATGATGAAACCCCATCTCTACTAAAAACACAAAAATTAGCTGTACGTAGTGGTGCATGCCTGTAACCCCAGCTACTCAGGAGACTGAGGCAGGAGAATTGCTGGAACCCGGGAGGTGGAGGTTATGGTGAGCCAGGATTACACCGCTGCACTCTTGCCTGGGCAACAAGAATGAAACTCCATCTCAAAAAAAAAAAAAAAACAAAACAGAGAGCAAAGAAAGAAACCTGTAAAAAGCCATACTGTTCATTTAAAAAGCCCATTTTACAGGCAAATGTCAAAACAGTGCCTGAGACCACTGGTTCTCTAAGTCTTGTTCTGATTTACTTGAAGGTCCCTCTGAAGCATCTGTTTCTGTCTCTCCCCTACCTCATTCTGAATCAGGAGACCCACAGAGGACCTCTTTCCTGTCAGGGAGCCCATACCAGACCCCTTTCTGCACCCCTTTCGGGGACCTTTCTGCAGACAAGGGTGCCTCTTTACCCATATTCCAGCAATGCACTTTTCCCTGGAATTCCAGCTGGGGCTGACCTCCATTCTCTAGGCCTCCATGTCCCCCAACTCAGTGCTGCTTTCCCCCTCCCATCCGAGACACACACACACACACACACACACACACACACGCACACTTAAACACATGTACACACGCGCAGCCCTCCCGGAACCCTGTGGCTGGGTGCCAAGGATGTGGCCAGAGCTGATGCCCTTCTTGGCTCCCCAGGAAGTCAGCAAGGCCCACGAGCTGGAGGTGAGGCTGCACACTTTCAGCATGTTTGGGATGCCCCGCCTGCCCCCTGAGGACCGGCAGCACTGGGAGATAGGAGAGGCTGGCGACAGCAGCCTGACCATCGAGAAGTCCTGGAGGGAGCTGGTGCCTGGACACAAGGTGAGCCTGAAACTCACAAGGTGAGTCTGTCCCCACGGTGTGAATGCACACACAGATTCTGCTCTGGAGGAGGGAAAGGCCTCTGGAAGTGGGGTCATGTGGAAAAAGCATCTGGAAACTCGTTGATCTGGGTTCAGATCCCAGCTCTGCCACTTACTAGTGAGACCTTGGTGAAGACAATAAAGTTCTCTGAGTCTCAGTTGGCACAAATGTAAAGTGGGGATAATGCCACCTATACACTGGAGCATTGGTTTGAGGGTGAAAAGGTCATGGTCATGTACAACGTACCTAGAACCTATGAAGTGGATCCTGTAGCACTTAACAGCTGGTACCTGCCATTCTAATCATCATTCCCCAGCTGAAGCAGCACTCTCCCCACCCCAGGAGATGAGCCGGGAGCTTTGCCACCAACAGGAAGCCCTGTGGGAGCTCCTGACCACCGAGCTGATCTACGTGAGAAAGCTCAAGATCATGACCGATGTGAGCCTCTCTCTGCCCCAGCCCTGGCCCCATCTTCCCTGTGTGATCCCCCATCCTCTCAGACTGGAAGGCAGGTCACTGGGGGAGGGGGAGCAGGATTTTCAGCCAGTGTGGCATCCAGGGAGAGAGGTTGGCAATACTGAAGTTGGTGGGGGCTGGGGGTGGGGGCTGATCCTGAAGGGCTGCGCTGGGTCCTGAGGGCGGGGGGCGGGGCCTGAGATCCTTATTTCCCTCCCTGCAGCTCCTAGCCGCTGGCCTGCTCAACTTGCAGCGAGTGGGACTGCTGACGGAAGTGAGTGGGCACTCAGGAGGGGACCCTGGCACAGCCTGAGCTCTGAGCCTGAGGATGAGGGTGGGCCCTCCAGCCATCCCTGTCTGAATTCCTACTGGCCCATTTTTTGGGACACCTTGCCAGCCCTACTCCCCTACTCCAAGCAGGCCACAGCCCCCCCCCGCCCCATTTCCCAGACCAGTGTCCTTGAGATCTTCCAGGCCCACTGCCAGGTTCATCCTTCTCCACCCCGGCCCCTGCTGTCCAAGCTTAGGGTTCTCACCTTTCCTTGGCCAGTGCTGCCCTTGGTAACCTGGCAAAAACATGCTGCTCAGTTCTGCTCCCTCCTCCAGGTGTCAGCTGAGACCCTGTTTGGAAATGTCCCCAGCCTGATTCGAACCCACCAGAGCTTTTGGGAGGAGGTGCTGGGGCCCACCCTGGAGGAGACTCGGGCCTCTGGCCAGCCCCTGGACCCTATTGGCCTGCAAAGTGGCTTCCTGACGGTGAGGCCTGTGAAGGGCTGTGTCTGGATGGGACAGAACTGAGAGCCCTCGGGGATCCTGTGTGTAGGGCATGCCTGCAGTACACAAATCTCTGTGATTTGAGGGGCGGCAGGACACAGCCCCTACCCCTAATATCACCTCACCTCCACCTTTCATGCCACAAGTCTGACTGACCTCTGTGCCAAAGGCTTCTTGTTCTTCTGGAGGCCCTTATGAAGTGAAAATGCAGCTGTTGCAGGCCGAGTGTGGTGGCTCATGCCTGTAATCCCAGCACTTTGGGAGGCTAAGGCAGGTGGATCATGAGGTCAGGAGTTCAAGACCAGCCTGGCCAGATGGTGAAACTCTGTCTCTTCTAAAACTACAAAAAAAATAGCTGGGAGTGGTGGCAGGCACTTGTAATCCCAGCTAGTCAGGAGGCTGAGGCAGAGAATTGCTTAAACCCGAGAGGCGGAGGTTGCAGTGAGCCGAGATCGCACCGCTGCACTCCAGCCTGGGCGACAGAGCGAGACTCTGTCTCAAAAAAACAAAACAAAACAAACAAAAAAGAAAATGCAGTTGTCTCAGGGAAGGGTCACACCTCGGCTCCCATCAACTACAAAAGCTGGGTGCAGCAGATGGGCCTAAGTGAGGAGACCCTTAGGATGACTTGGGCAGATGTAAAAGGCCACAGGAGGTGCTCGGGGCATGGAGAAGGGTGACAAGAGAAAGCTAGAGGGCCTGGAGTCCGACTTTCATCTACGATGTTACCTAGCCAGGAAAACATGGGCCCTGCAGGAGAACGTTGCAGTGGGGTACAGAGGTAGAGAGAGGCAGGCGCACGTCTCCTGGGAGCCTTAGGCACCCCCTCCATGGGAGCAAGGCTTCTGAGCAAACCCTTAGGTCGCCACCCCAGCCCCGGGTGAAATGGGATCCACAACGTTCTGTAAACGGCCCAGCTGAATTATTGATGGTGGGGGAGTAAGTCCAGAGCAGCAGGGCCCAGTAGCTCTGTGGATGGAGAGAGCTCTCTGAGCTCTAGGTCTGTGTCGGGACCTCCGCTCCTCCCTGGAATCCAGAGAGAGGGGCCTGGGCTCAAGAACAATCCTGGGAGGGAGGGACCGGCAGGAGCTGTGCCAAGGGCCTCTGTGAGGCTCTCTCTTCACCTGCTCCTGGGTCCTGCAGCCAGAGCCTGTGTGCATGGCCTTCTCCCTGCCACCTCCCGTATCTGTCTCTCCAGTTTGGCCAGCGGTTCCAGCCCTATGTCCAGTACTGCCTCCGAGTGAAACAGACCATGGCTTACGCCCGAAAGCAGCAAGAAACTAACCCTCTCTTCCATACCTTCGTACAGGTGGGAGAGGGGGCACTGGGGAGGGGGACGGGTGCCCCTTAGCCAGCCAGTGTCCAGCTGAGCCTGAAGCTGAGTTCACCACTAGGCAGGGCAGGAGGAAGCAGACCCCTGAGCCCTGCCCGCCTTCCCTGCAGTGGTGTGAGAAGCACAAGCGATCCGGGAGGCAGATGCTCGGTGACTTGCTCATCAAGCCCCACCAACGCATCACCAAGTACCCACTGCTGCTCCATGCTGTGCTCAAGAGGAGCCCCGGGGCACGAGCCCAAGAGGCCCTGAATGCCATGGTAGGTGCCCCAGGGGGGCCAGGACTCTGATGAGTTGGGGACTGGAAACAGGTCTCTTTCTTAGTGTGTCTGTGACAGTGTGGCGCTCTGCTGTGGCTGGTGTCGGTTGGGAGGGTTGCTGAGCTGTCCCTCCTCCCGCACCGCCAACTCCACCTAGATCGAAGCTGTGGAGTCATTCCTGCGACACATCAATGGACAGGTCCGCCAGGGCGAAGAGCAAGAGAGCTTGATGGCTGCAGCCCAACGCATCGGGCCCTACGAGGTGCTGGAGCCACCCAGTGATGAGGTGGAGAAGGTGAGAGGGCGGAGGGAAGGGATGCAGAAAAAGCAAGCTCCCAGCGATACTGGTGAAGGGGAGGCCTGGAGAGGCCAGAACACCCCACACTTGGGTGCCACAAGGGTGTCTATCCTTCCTCCCAGTAGTGACAGCCCAACGGGTAGAGGTAGCAGAGTAAAAAGGAGACATTGGGAGGCTTCCTCTGGCCCATGGGGGAAGGACAGAGACAGACGGGTGTTGGTGGCAGAACCAGGAGCCGCCCTTGGCCAGGAAGTCCAGGCAGCCTGCCGGATGCCCTGACCCCTCCCCTGTGTGTCCCTCAGAACCTGCGTCCCTTCTCCACCCTGGACCTGATGTCCCCCATGTTGGGGGTTGCCCCTGAGTACACCAGACAGCTGCTGCTGGAAGGGCCCGTGCGAGTGAAGGAAGGGCGAGAAGGGAAGGTGAGGGTGCTGCGGGCAGAGTGGAGGGGATGGGGCACGGTGGGAGAAGGTAAGAGGCAGAAACTTCCGGGGGGAAGTGGGAGAAGAGGGGTGTTGGGAAGAGGATGTGGTTCTGGCTAAGCTCCAGTCATTTGTGTGACCCTGAGCCAGCCATTTTCCCTGCCTGTAAAGCAAGAGATGGGACCAGAGCGACGCCCCGCCCACTCCCACATTCGGGCTCTGCGTGTGTCCCTGTGTGCCTGCGCACCACGCCTGAGCCTCCTCCAGAACCAGCCCTGCCCCTGGCTCCAGCTGACCATGTCTCTTTCCCCCCCGCCCCCACCCCCAGCTGGACGTATACCTGTTCCTCTTCTCTGATGTGCTCCTCGTGACCAAGCCCCAACGCAAGGCGGACAAAGCCAAGGTCATCCGCCCCCCTCTCATGCTGGAGAAGCTCGTGTGCCAACCCCTGCGAGACCCTCGTAAGTCCTTCCTGCTGGGAGCCTTTTCCCCTCCCTCCTTTTAGCTAGGGGAAGGAGGGGTCGGGATGGGGATCAAATAAAGGCTGGCCTCTTGACGGTTGTCTCCTCCATCCAGACAGCTTCCTGCTCATCCACCTCACCGAATTCCAGTGTGTCTCCAGCGCCCTCATTGTGCACTGTCCCAGCTCTACAGACCGGGCCCAGTGGCTGGAGAAGACCCAGCAGGCTCAGGTATGGGAAAGCCAGGAATGGGGAGGCATGGGTAGGGGTCCGGAGCTCAGAAATGGGAGCACAGCAGTTGCTCACACCTGTAATCTCAGCACTTTGAGAGGCTGAGGCGGGAGGATCACCTGAGGTCAGGAGTTTGAGACCAGCCTGGCCAACATGGTGAAACTCCGTCTCCACCAAAAATACAAAAATTAGCTGGGCATGGTGGTATACGCCTGTAGTCCCAGTTACTCAGAAAGCTGAGGCAGGGGAATCACTTGAGCCCAGGAGGCGGAGGTTGCAGTGAACCGAGATCGTGCCACTGCACTCCAGCCTGGGTGACAGAGTGAGACCCTGTCTCAAAAAGAAAGAAAAGAAAAGAGAAAAGCAAAGGAAAGGAAAGAAAAGAAAGCAAGCAGGGAGGGAAGGAGGAAGGAAATGGGAGCACAGAGGGGAGGAAGAGGAGGAGAGGCTGGGTGCTTTCAGGTTCAGTCTGGACCAGCTGGTGAGCCCCAAAGAGAGGGGCAGAGCCTCCACCATCCATCAGAAGATGGAAAAAGCCGTTGGCCAGCTACTGTGCCAGCCACTGGGAAAGCCCAAGACATGGCATCCTCTGAAGGTTTGTGCAGCCTGGAGCGATTAACTTCTAGAAGTCATCCTCCATTCGCAGACATTTATGGGGCACTTGCTGAGTACAGGCACCAGGGCTAGGTGCTAGGGAATCAGAAGAGAATAAACCGCCATTCCTGTCCTCAAGGTATAGGTGCTGCAGCCTAGTTAGAGTCCTTAGCACACAAATAATAGAAAGATGTATGCAGAATAAAGCCCAGAGAAGGAAGCAAGGCATTGTCTGCTGGGCCTGTTGGGAAGGGACATGGAGGAGCCGGTGTCTGAGCACCGTTGGGAGGATACCTAGGAGTGTGTCAGGGAGTCAAGGGAGGGAGGGAAGGACGTTCCACGTGGAGGAGCAGAAATTGCAAAGGCTGGAAACGTGAAACACTTGTGTGTGGGAGAGAACTGTTCCCGTTGGTATTGCTACAGTATAAAGTGCAAGAGCAGACGCAACAGGGAGAGGCTCGGGGTAAGTGGCACCAGGTCCTGCCCGTCTCTGGATGTCATGATAAGGCATCCTGTAGGTGAGCTTTGTCCTATAGATAACAGAGGGCCAGTGAAGCGGTCAGGTAGGGGAGTGATGTGAGCAGATATAAAGCAGGAGGAATTCAAAATAAGAGAGAGATACAAATGGAGCTGTATCAGGTCCCACAAACTTGGTGGCCTAAAATCCATCAGAAGCTTACTCTCTCACAGTTCTGGAGGCCAGAAGTTTCCAACCAAGGTGCTGGCAGAGCTGAGTTTCCTCTGGAGGCCCTAGGGGAGAATCCATCCTTGCCTCTTCCAGCTCCGGGTTGCCCCAGGTGTTTCGTGGCTTGTGGCAACAGAATTCCCGTCTGTTTCTCTGTCCTCCCCTGGCCTTCCTCTCTGTGTGTCCTGTGTCCAAATCTCCCTCTCCTTTCTCTTAGAAAGACACAAGTATTGGATTTAGAGCCCACCCTAAATCCAGGAAGAGCTTACCTTGAGCTCTTAGGATATCTGCAAATCTGCAAAGACGCTTTTTCGAAATCAGGTCACATTCACGGGTTTCAGAAGTTAGGAATGAGACATATCTTTTGGGGGGCCACTATTCAACCCACCACAGGAGTGGAATGGCCAGAGGGGGGTGTTTGATTGGACTTTGAAGGATGAGAAAGACCATGGGCAGAAGAATCAGAGGAACATCTGAGCTGGATTTATTTCTGGAATAATGACCACATCTGCCTAAGTCTGGAGCACAGGATTTATGAGTGCATGGTAAGAGGCCAGATACTATAGAACCTCAGAGCTGCAGCATCCTGTGGCCTGGATGGCTTGGGTTGAATAGGGTTGACAAGAGACAGCCACCGTGAATTCTTTTTTTTTTTTTTTTTTTTGGTCAGGGGGCAGAGTCTTACTCCATAGCCCAGTTAGAGTGCAGTGGCATGATCACAGCTCACTGCCGCCTCAACTTCCTGGGCTCAGATGATTCTCCCACCTTAGCCTCCCAAGTAGCTGGGACTACAGGTGCGCACCACGACACCTGGCTACTTTTTTGCATTTTTTGTAGAAACAGGATCTTGCCATGTTGCCCAGGCTGGTCTTGAACTCCTGAACTTACACGATCTGCACACCGCGACCACCCAAAGTGCTGGGATTACAGGCGTGAACCACCATGCATAGCCCTGCCATGAATTCTTGAGCAAGGGAATGACATGGTGAAATCAGTGTGGGAAATCAGGTGGCAGGATGCTAGGTGGGCTGGAGGAGGGAGAAATTGGTGGCAGGAAGCTTATTGTGCTAGTGAAAAACATTGAAGGTTTAGTGCCATAGCCTTAGGGAGATACTGCAAAAAAGGACAAAAACGAAGAAAGGAGCTAAAGAGGGAAGAGGCAGGGGAGCCTTAGGGGTACTGTGGTTAAAATCTTTACTGAATTCAGAAAAATCCACATTCAGACACCGGTCCTACCAGGTCCTAGCCATGTGACACTTTGGGTAAGTTATATGACCTTCCTCAACTTCAGTTTCTTCAGCTGCAAAACAGATAATAACAGTACCTGCTTCCTAGGGAGATCCAAAGCTGTCATTCAGCTTAGGCACACGGCCTGGCGCCAGCCCTGGGCACAGGCCCAGGAACTCCAGATACCCAGGGGCAAAGAGCACGATTGGCCTCCTGAAGTTTCTGTCTGGAAGACCGCATGGGCAATGGGACCCCAGACAGAAATGCATTCATTAGAAAGGGAAAGGGAAACGTGTTTATTTAGTTATTGCTTCCTCAGTGAAGTGGGTCAGAGTAGGAATATTTAGTTTTAAACAGCCGCGCTTTGAAACTGAGGCAACCAAGATATGCCCAAGTGGAGATCTCTTTGGAGCTTTGAGAAATACAGAAACAAACACCTGGAATTCAGGTGAGAAATAAAGACAAAAGACAAACCCCAAGGGGAGGCAGGTGGGTTTTGTGTTGAGAGTGGCCTCCCATCTGCCCTGCCCCCTGCTTCCAGTGCAGTTCACAGTCCCCTCTCTGAGGCAGGGACTTCTCTCCACCACTTCTGCCTAGGCCTAAACACACTTTCCACTAGGCTGGACTGACTGGCAAGTGACACCGTTCTGTTGGTTAATCAGATTTTCTTGGCCGGGCGCAGTGGCTCACCCCTGTAATCCCAGCACTTTGAGAGGCTGAGACAGGCAGATGGCTTGAGCCCAGAAGGTCAAGATCCAGCCTGGCCAACATGGCAAAACCCCGTCTCTACAAAAAATACAAAAATTAGCTGGGTGAGGGGCTGGCTACTCAGGAGGCTGAGGTGGGAGGATCGCTTGAGCCCGGGAGGCAGAGCCTGCAGTGAGCTGTGATGGCACCACGGCACTACAACCTGGGTGACAGAGTGAGACCTTGTCTCAAAAAAAAAGTCAAATAAAAAAAATACCCTGAAGGCTAGAGGCTCAAGAGGAGCCCAGGGACAAAAGCCCAAGGACAAAAGTTGGGGTTCTAGGGCCTCTGTGCTCCTAGAACCCCAACTCCCCAGGACAGCCAGTGGGGGTGAATGACAGCCTGCCTTTTTTCTTTGTCACTGCCACCTTGAAAACTTTCTCCTTTTTTTTTTTTTTTTTTTGATTTTTAGTCATGGAACAACTGCCAGACCCTCACCTTCTCCCTCTAGAGTTCCCAGGGCTACTAAAAAATACCGGTATTTTACTATGCAAAACAATTCAGCCCCCGGTAGTCTCACCCCAGGCTAACAGGAAAGACCTGTAAAGATCTATAATCAAGATATGCACCAAGGCTCCCTGCCTTCCTTAGCAGAGCAGAGAAAACGGAAACTTTGAAATTACTTTTCCTGCTATTGTCTCACACCAAATTCTTAGAGAATCCTCTCTGGAGCGATCAGTCTTTATAAACTGAAGAGGGCAGTAGAATCTCTATTGGCCTCTTTCAGAGAGCAATCCCCAGGGATCAGACTATTGTTTTCTCACCCTGGCAGAAATGTTGACTTGTAAATTTATTCCTACCACATCTAGCTGTGATGGCTCACACTGTTAGGGAAAATGAGCTGCCGGGAGAAGAGACTGAATCTTGGGGAATGCCCAGGGACTGAGAAGAGGAAAAGGAACAGTGACAGGAACAGAAAGAGCTGTCAGAGACGGCGACCAAGAAATTAAAGCAGGGAGACTGAAGGAGGCAGCGGAGGCTAAGGGCCAGGGTTGGAAGGAGAGACCCGAGCTCCCCCTGAGCTCCGACACGTAAGCTGTCAGGGAGTTACTTCACCTCTTCTGGGGAACTTCAGGGCACACAGGACAGACAGAACAATTACGTCCGTAAGTGGCTTGCCACAAGGCCCAGCACTGTTTAGGCACTCCATAAATGTTTGCCATTGCCATCATTAGAAGAAAGGGATGGTCCGTGGGACCTGGGTAGGGCCAGCTGCTGACTGGGGAAACGTATCCACATCCGTTGCTGGGGAAGTCAGTGGGTGCCTTTCAGAGTTCAGTTTTACGCCAGCATGGGGGAGTTGTGGGAGGAGGGTGGGTGAATCTAGGAGCCACCCCAGAGACAGCAGGGAAAGGAGGCATTTCCTCTACACGGGGACAAAGGAAGAAGAATCCTGCTGGGGGCCCTCCCTTCCTATGCTCAGGTTTGTAAGGGTGTCACATTCTGGCTCAAGTGCCAATTTCCTTTTCCTTCCCCGTCCTCCCCTCTGCCTCCTGTATGTCTCTCCTGTTATCCAAGCTGAGAAAAAACTCCCGGGGTTGCTGGAGAGGCCTTGGGCTTGCTGGGAGGCACCTCAGACAGCCCCGTCCCCCTGTGCTCGGGGCTCCCCCTACCCACCTCCAGCCTCTTCCTGGGGTCAGCCAAGGAGTTTAGCAGAGGTGCTGGCATCGGATGTCCCTTACAGAAACCCTGCTTCCTTCCAGTTCTTTTCTTTCACATAACATCCCTCTCCTGGCACCCCAAACATAAACCTGAATTTGGGTCCTGTAGGGCAAAAGGACACCCCAGCAGGACAAGCAGATCAGCCCCGCCCCTCTGCCCCCCCCCTTCTCTCACTCCTTCCCTGCTTCACATGGAGCTGGGATATAAGGTCTGGGGAAGAGGGAATCCTCCCCAGCTCCTAGCCCTCGCAGGTTTCCTGTCCCCAGGTACCCTGCCCTGGTCTGGCCAACAGACCACATCTTGTAAGACTGCTGTCACCCTTGGGAATAAGTGACTGGAGAGCCAGAAAAAACGGAATTGGAAATATAACCCTGATGTCATTTTCCTATCCGTGTTCATCCATTTCATCTCTCTTCCTGACCCAGCTGCCCCCAGGCTTTCTTGAGAGGCTTTGGGAAAGTCCAGGTGCCCAGGAGCTGCTTCCTATGCCTCAAGCTGGGGAGAACAATTACTATGGTATGGGCATCAACCAATCAGAAGGGAGCATTGTACTAGAGGTCCTCTGCTGTGCCAGACCGTACCCCCTAGTTGCTAGATCATGGGGATGGCGGAAGTGGATGAGGCCCCGGCAGCAGCCATTTCCTTACTAGCATGGAAGACTTCGATATTTTAACAATGATACGACCATACCAGCAAGTGCTGGTATCAGTGCTGCCCACAGCAGCCACCCGTGCCTCCCCTTTGCCAAGGCTCGTCTCTGCCTCCAACCTCAGCTCTGCTGCCATCTCTTCCCTCCCCTTCCCCTCTCCCTCCCCAAGCTAACGACCTTCAGTAACTCTTTACCCTTCAAGGCTGCCCTTGAAAGTGTTGCAGTCACTGAATTAGGACTCAAAGAGCAAGACCCTGTCCCAGCTCTGCTTCTCCACACCTGCGGGGCCTTGGGCAAGTCACTTCACCTCTCTAGGTCTAGGATTCTTACCTGTAAAATGGGCTACCATTCATGTTCTCCACGCCAAAGGGCCATGGTGTGTATCAAATGACCACATGTGCAAAGATCTTTGAAACTTATTCAGATGGCGCTATTTCATTCTGATGCTTCCTGTATGAAATTGCTGAGGGAGGGAGGAAGACAGTCGATACAAAGCATCCTCTCCTCAACCTTCTAGGAACTTGCCTCCCTCTGAAGGACAGCAGAGGCCTCAGCCCGGGACAAAGCCCAGCTCTGCCCATGTTCTGCCCTCCTGCTCCTCCCAGCTTCAGGGCAGAGGCCCAGGGGGTAGGAGAGGGATGCTCTTGAAGGAACAACCAGTACCAATTCAGAACACTTACTCTACCATCACCACCAACCAGGGAGGGCTTCCTGAAGGAGGGGGAAGGCCTGATAAAGGGTCTACCAAGGGGGCATGAGAAGCAAGACCTATGCAGGTAGGAAAAGGGGCATTCTGTTCACCTCGCTCACCCCCAACACCAGCTCGAGAGTTTGGTGCCACCAAATCCCCACACCATCCCACTTTCTTACTATAAGAAGTACCCCCTCGGGCAGTTACTCAACCTTAGAGTCTCCAAGTCTTGGTAATAAGGGAGGGGTGAAAATATCTGGCTAATGGGGTTTTGTAAAGATTAAATAAGGTGATATATGTAACGCACTTAACAGGGTGCCTGGCAAACAGCAAGTGCTCAGTAAATGGGAGCGCTTAATAATGAGGTGTCCTCTCCCAGGCCACCCTACAGAAGCTGAAGGAAGAGGAGTACGTCCAACAGAAGAGGGAGCTCCTGGCCCTCTATCGGGACCAGGGCAGGGAGTCCCCCAGCACCAGGCCCTCCACGCCTTCCCTGGAGGGCTCTCAGAACAGTGCAGAAGGGAGGTAAGACTCACATGGACTACAAGGCCTCCCCGAGTAGGGGGCTGCAGGCAGGGAGGGGAAGAGGAGGAAGCCATAGGCTGAGAAATGGCATTACAGTACACTTTTGGTGGAATTGGGAATAGACAGAGGAACGCAGTTCTATTGGGCAGGGTAGGGAAGGTCAGTACCAGTTGTGTTGGGGGTGGGGGGCAGGGCATGGACAGCCTACAGGGTTAGCCAGCCCAGAGCCGCACAGGAGCACCCCAAGAGGAGCAGGCTCGAGAGTGGGGCGGGTGTGGATTTGCAGAAGATCAGAGCTGCCAAATCCCCAGGGAATATGGGAGGTTCATCTAGGATAGCACCGCTGCTTGGCGGCATGCTTAAGGAGAAAAGAAGAATCGTTCCCTGAGGATAACACCAGGTAAATTCAGGAACCACTCAGCAAACACCTGACCACCCACTCCATACAAGATCCTGGACCAGGTGCTATGGATAAGACAACTTAGAGACAGCCCCTGCTCTCTTAGGAGCTTAAAATCTAGGGAGCCAGATGAGAAAACCAATCACAGTGACATGGAAAGACAATAACAAAATAAGTTTGGAGGAGGGGCTGTTTCTGGATGTAGTGATCAAGGGAACCTCCCTGGACTTGAACTTGACCCCTATGCATCTGACTCTTCGCCATTAATTGTAGGACTCCTGAAATCTCGACCATCATCCCCCTCCTGGTGGTGACGGAAGACACGGATGAAGATGCTCCTTTTGTGCCAGATGATACCTCAGACTCTGGCTACAGCACTTTGATCCCAGGCACCCCCACGGGGTCCCGCTCCCCACTGAGCCGTCTACGCCAAAGAGCCCTTCGGCGGGACCCTCGCCTCACCTTCTCCACCCTGGACCTCCGGGCCATCCCTCTGCGTCCTCAGCCTCCCGACTCCCAAGCTCCTCAACGCCGAAGTGCCCCCGAACTGCCAGAAGGAATCCGAAAAGGAGGCAGTCTTCCCCGGGGAGACCCACCAACCTGGTCTGAGGAAGAAGATGGGGCCTCCGTGCCAGGGAATGTGGTGGTGGAAACACTGCACAGGGCCTGGCTTCGGAACCAGCTTCCCTCCTCCCCAACCCATGCTGACTCTGCCGGGGAGAGCCCCTGGGAGTCCTCAGGGGAGGAAGAAGAGGGGCCTCTCTTCCTGGGTGCCGGCGACAGATCCCTGCGCCCGCTGCGGGCTGAGGACATGCTCAGAGAGATCCGGGAGGAGCTGGCCACCCAAAGGATTGAGGGGGCCATGGAGCCCCGGGACAGCAGGCCACGGAAGCTGACTCTGGCCCAGCTGCAGAGGATGCGGGGAACCCACATCATTCAGCTGGACACCCCGCTGTCCACATCGTAAGTACTGGAGGAAAGCTGGCCTGGGAGGGGGCACACGGGGACGTCTGTATGGGGGGTGCAGTATACAAAGAGGGCAGTACAGGAGCAGGGAGCGGGGCAGGAAGGGCCCTCCGCTTCACTCTTCACCTGACCCTCAGCCACTGCCGCTGACTGTCGCTTAACACCCCCTCCTGTCTTTTCAGAGAGGTGTGAGGAACGCGGAGGACCTTTGACATGCATCTCTCCCAGAGGAAATCTCTCACCAGCAGTGCTGGTCACCCTCCGGCATCCTTGACTCTACCTCAAAGCCCACATTTCCCAAAGGAAGCCTGGCACTGGCACCCTGCCTTCTGCTCTGAGGACTTTGGGGATCAAGAACTGTAAATTTATGTATCATAGGTGCACCTGAGCCCCGCAGAAACTTGACCCCTTGTGCATAAAAATGGCTGTCCTGGCTGGGCATGCCTGCCTATTATCCCAGAGCTTTGGGCAATAGAGGGAAATACTGTCTTTACGAAAAAATTTTTTTTTAAATTAGCCCGGTGTGGTGGCGCGCCTATGTCTGGAGGCTGAGGTGGGAGGATCCCATGAGTCCAAGAGTTGGAGGCTGCAGTGAGCCTTGGTGGCGCCCCTGCACTCCCGCTTGGGCAACAGATAAGGGAGGACAGAAAGAGAACCTGCTGCTCCTCTGTCAGTTGGCGGGGCGGTGGTGGGCTACCTGGCCCTAGTGCAGGACCTTTCCCAGCTCACCCCTCAGGATCTGGGCCTCTGCCCCGCCTCCCATCCATACAGACCATTCTCTCCAAGAGCAGAGCTTTAATTTCCGAGATTTAGTGCATTTACAAAAGTCCACAGCTCCAACTGAAGGCCCCATTGTTCTGTGTTCACCCCTGCCTTGGGACAGTTCATCCTGCTCTGTGCTTGTCTAGGCAGAGGGCACAGGAGCGCCAAGTTTCTATTAGTGTAACATGATTGCTTTAAAAAAAAAAAAAAAAAAAAAAAAGACTGCTTATGTATGAAAAAGGCTCAGGGAGAAACCAGGGGTCCCCGAGCAGTCTTGCTGGTGAGAACACCCAAGACATGAGGCACCGCGCCCCTCGTCCCCGAAACTCCCACTCAGGCTCTTGGCACACTGCCTCTCCCGGGCTCTTGAGCCCGCGGCACACCTCTCCCCACGCGCGCAGCGCACAGCGCTGACTGCAGGCCACGCTCAGACAGCGGAGAAAAGCTATGTACATCTAGAGGGTAGCACCAAGCAGGCGGCTGCCGGCCCCTGCCTGCTCCTCCAGCACCCCACCTCTCCAGAAGGGGGTTTCGCAGCGACTGTCCTTCGAGCTGCCCACGGGGGCGCAGCCTCATCTGAGAAGATCGGGCGCGGGCGGGAGGGTGGCGGGGCCGCACAGCGCCTCCTCGATGTCCTCCAGGCAGCCCAGCAGGTCCATGTCGCGGAGCACGCGGCCCAGCAGCTCCAGCGTGGCCTCGCGCCGCGGCGTGCGCCGCCTCCAGGCCGCCAGCATGCTGTAGTGCGCTTCTCGCAGGCAGCGCCCGTTCTGCAGCTCCAGCCGCTCGATCTCGTGTTCGCTCAGCCCCAGGCGCCGCACGAACTCCTTCCAGCGCAGGGGGGGCACGCCGTCCACCACGGCGTACAGCGTCGCGGGGTCGTCGGCTGCGGGGGCGCGGGCTGGTGAGCCTCGGGAGGGAGGCAACCCCAGACCCCGCCCGCACCCTCGCCGTCCGCCTTTTCCAGTCCTCTCCGGGAGCGCAGCCCGTGACCCTCCCACCTCTCCCCGGCCAATCCCCCCATCCCCCACCTCCATCTCCAGCCGCAGGAGAAACTCACTGTCTACGCTCTGTGGCTTGTGAGCGCTGTCCTCCCACTTCTGAAGCGCGGTGGGGATGAGGGCAGAGGCGAGGGCTGGGGCCAAGATGGGGTCAGCACCCTGGTAGGGTGGTGCCATCTCTCTGTGGGGAGCCGCGAGGTTGGGACAGTCCCCAGGGGTATAGAGGGAGCTGGAGGTGAAGATGGAATTGGGCATGGGAGTGAAACCCACGGTGGAGATGCAGTCTGGAGTGGGACTGAAGCTTGGGGTTGGGGCCAGGGGCTTAGAAGTAGTTCCATCAAGCTCTCCCTGAAAGAGAGAAGGCGGGGCAGCATTAGTGGGGGAGCAAAACCCAGCCCCCGCCCCTCCCCTCTTTATTCTGGATGGGGGGGTGGGACTTAGAGGGAATGAGGGAAGCCCCCAGGAGGTGAAGGATGTTTCCAGAGGAACTGAATAGGCACTTATGAGGAACAGTCAGGGACATTTGGGAGTAGCTCCCTGATTTCATCTCACCTCTTTTTTAGGTGTTGATTTCCCACAAACTGAGAAAAAAGAAACAAAGTGTCATAAATTTCACTTCCTCTCTCAGCCCTTGCGCCCTGGACTCAGCTGGCAGTGGGGAATTGTGGTGACATGCCTCAGGACTTATGTGGCCCCAGGGACAAGAGAGCTACTGATGCAGCTCGACCTCTCCCCAGCCATCCAGGGCCGCCTCCTGCCCAGAGTCCCCAGCGGTGTGAACTGAGGGGACACTACTCACCTCCCTCCACACCTGTCCATCGCACTCACCCACCTCCTCCCTCACCCCCACCAGCTCCCTCTCCCTCCCAAAGCCCACTCACCAATGGAGTAGAGCTTGGGCTTCCACCGTTGATAACGATACATTAAACCGATGAAGAGGAGGGATAAAAGGCAAAGACCAAAGAAGATGACCAGGGGCAACAGCACTGCGGTGCCTGGAGACAAAGCAGGTGGTGGTCAGAGGAAGGGGCAGAAGGACGCCACAGGGGTAGATGGATGGGTGGGATGGATGCACGTGTGGAGTAAGAAAAGAGAGGGCAGGTGCGCATGGGTACCGGGACACTTCTCCTCACCTGGGTCCTCAGGGCGCTTAACATCCTCAGTCGAGGGTAGGCACAATTTCGTGCAGTCCAGGTCTTTCTTACAGCTAAAAGAAGAGGTGGCACTGGTCAATAGAGGCCCTACCATTGGAGGAGCACAGAAAAACAACAACACAGACTGTTGGACATCCTTTCTTTACAAATATTTTTGCTGTCTCTTGATATAGTTTGTTTTGGGAACTGATGCAGAATAATGAAACACAGTTGATCATAAGTCATTTAATTTTAGAATTGGCAGGGATCTTGAAAAGGCTGTGTAGAAAATGTGAAAAGCAGCCAGGGTCAGGGTGTAAATTCCACTCCATTCCTTGGCTAGCAGCATGAATCTAGGCAAGCCATTAACCACCAAGCCTCGGTTTCCTCATCACCGCAGGGATCACCCCCCTCTCAGGCTTGAGGATTAAGCAAAATCGTTATACCTGATTTAATAAGTGCTTGAGAAGGTAACTAGCTAGCTTGGCATTGCTGTTTCATCACTGTTTTGTTGATGAGAATCCTTTGGCAAAGAGCGGTTAAAGGGCTTTTTCTTTTCTTTTCTTTTGAGACAGAGTTTCGATTTTGTTCCCCAGGCTGGAGTGCAATGGTGTGATCTCTCCTCACTGCAACCTCCGCCTCCCAGGTTCAAGCAATCCTCCTGCCTCAGCCTCCCGAGTGGCTGGGATTACAGGCGTGCACCACCACTCCCAGCTAGTTTTGTATTTTTAGTATAGACAGGGTTTCTCCATATTGGTCAGGCTGGTCTCGAACTCCTGACCTCAGGTGATCCGCCCACCTCGGCTTCCCAAAATGCTAGGATTACAGGTGTGAGCCACCACGCTTGGCCAAATGGGCTTTTTCTTAAATGACACTGCTAATTACAATACCTGACTTCAGGGAGGGGGGTCAAACAAGCATGTGAAAAATTTAAAATACATGTCGCTGGGGCAGCCAGAGAACACCCTGTAGGACCAGCAGAACTTCCATATTGGGCGTTGTCACTGGACAGTGTGGAGCGATGAAAACTATATGGGGTGGTGCTGGAAGGAACTTGAGAGAGTAAGTTCCCAGCAGGAAGCTGAAAACAGGAAGAGGCACTTTAGCCCACCTCTCAAGCTCATGGTGAGAACCACATGGAATGGTATATAAAAGTATTTTCAGGCCGGGCGCGGTGGCTCAAGCCTGTAATCCCAGCACTTTGGGAGGCCAAGGTGGGTGGATCACAAGGTCAAGAGATCGAGACCATCCTGGTCAACATGGTGAAACCCCATCTCTACTAAAAATACAAAAAATTAGCTGGGTATGGTGGTGCGTGCCTGTAATCCCAGCTACTCAGGAGGCTGAGGCAGGAGAATTGCCTGAACCCGGGAGGTGGAAGTTGCGGTGAGCCGAGATCGAGCCATTGCACTCCAGCCTGGGTAACAAGAGCGAAACTCCGTCTCAAAAAAAAAAAAAAAGTACTTTCAAGAAGAGATGAAGCCAGGTGCGGTGGCTCACGCCTGTAATCCCAGCACTTTAGGAGGCAGCGGCGGGTGGTCAGGAGTTTGAGACCAGCCTGGCCAACATGGTGAAACCCTGTTTCTACTAAAAACACAAAAATTAGCTGGGCATGGTGATGCGTGCCTATAATCCCAGGTACTCGGGAGGCTGAGGCAGAAGACTCCCTTGAACTTGGGAGGCAGAGGTTGAAGTGAGCCGAGATCGCGCCACTGCACTCCAGCCTGGGTGAAGGAGTGGGACTCCGCCTCAAAAAAAAGAAAGAAAGAAAAAAAAGAGATGAAGATGAATGGAAAATAAATAGTTTTGTGACAGACATGTTGTAGGTTTTGTTTGTTTCTTTGTTTTCAGTTCTCACAAATTCACTAAATGAATGTCATTATGCTTACTTTAAATATAAGAAAGGTAAGGCCCAGGCCAGACATGGTGGCTCATGCCTGTAATCCTGGCACTTCGGGAGGTTGAGGCAAAGGATCGCTTGAGCCCAGGAGTCCAAGGCCAGCCTGGGCAACATAGTAGGATCCTGTCTCTACAAAAAATAAAAAATTAGCTCAGCATAGTGATGCGCGCCTGTAGTCACAGCTACTCAGGAGATTGAGGCAAGAAGATGACTTGAGCCCTGGAGGTGGAGGCTGAGCCATGGCTGCACCACTGCACTCCAGCCTGGGTGACAGAGTGAAACCCTGTCTCAAAAAAAAAGAAAACAAAAGTCAGGCTCAGAGATGTTGAGAAACTTGCCCAAGGTCGCACAGCCAGTGTCTATGCTGTGGTTCAAACTCTGAGAGCGCTCAGAGTTTATTCTTTGCAAGGGAATGACAAGAACAGCCTCTGGAGAGCCAGGAGTGAGGAGGCCTGGACAAAGTGACTAAAGAGGAAATACCATATTGCACCAAACCGAAGATGCCATCAAGAATAAAGGGTGCCTTTCTTTACATCACCACCCAGACACACACAACGCTGCCAATTAAACCACGATGAATCATCAGTTATAGGAAGATGCAGTCTGATTTCAGAGCGGTGAGAGTGTATGTCCTAGAATCAATGAACTGTGGTAGATCCTATGACCCAAGAATCTACATATCTGAGTTGGAAGGGCTACAAGTCCTTAGGGCACGATCTTCTACCCTCAAAGACTTCTTAAGGGTTGAAGAGCAAGGGGAAGGACTGCCTGGTGTCTTAACGAAGTGTCTTCCACTCAGCCAGTAGGAGCTTGAGCACTCGGGCATCCTGGCATCCGTTGCCCTGCTAGTGCCCCCCCCCCACAGTCACCATCCCAACCCATGCTACCATCCAGTGCCCGGCAGCTCACAGAGATACTCACTTACTACAGGAGACGCACTTGTTTTCACTTAGAAAGAACCCTGCATGGCAGTTGCACACGGTGTTCTGTTTCTCCTGGCCTGTGGGGAGAAGTACCGCATAGCTAAAGGAGGAGCGCCTTGCACCCCCACCGCACAGGACAGAGGAAGTGACGAGGGACAGGGTGGGGGAGTTGGTTGTCAGATCCACAGACTATGGGAGGGGGAAGAAAAGGAAGTGCCGTGGCATGGGGAAGGGGCCAGCCCCTGGGGTGGGGAGAGGGCTTGGGATCGGGAGAGCTGCACTCACAGTGGATATGTATGGTGCCATTGAGGCAGAGGCTGCAGTTGACGCACTGGAAAAAGTTTTCATTAAAATAATGCCGGTACTGGTTCTTCCCACAGCCACACTCGGTGTCCCGGTCCACTGTGCAAGGAGAGATCTCCACCTGGCCCACTTCTGGTGCGGGGAGGAGATGGGGCGTGAGTCCTGCATCCCCTGTCCCTGCATCCCCTTCCTGACATGCCCCTACGTGTGTGTCTGTCTCTTAACACACACTCACATCCATGCAGTGTCCCACCGACACACATGCCCACACCCACCTGCCTGCACACAGACAGGCAGGCACGCACCGCTCAAGACCCGCCTGACTCTCCAGCCTGTGTACACTCACCCTCTCGGCATTTGGAGCAGCTGAGGCAGTGTCTGAGGTGGTTCTCTGAAGCGGTGAAAGAGCCGCTCTCACACTCCCTGCAGTCCGTGTCCTGCCCTGGGCCTGGACAGTCGTTGTACAAGTAGGTTCCTGTGAACGGGGCGGCAGAGTTAGGCTGTGGGTGACAGCTCAGGGAAGGAGCTCCACGCTAGGGACAACAGCAGAACCCTTCCTGCTGGGAACTCACTTTCTCAAGTTCCTTCCAGCACCGCCCCATATAGTTCTCATCGCTCCACCCTGAAGTCTCTAGGAGAGGAGCAAGGGAGAAAATCCCAGCCCAGGAGAGGAAGCAAAGTTAGGGAAGAGCAGCTGAAAGACGCAGAAGCAGCAGCGCCCCAGACCTGAGGACGTTCACTCTTTCCGCTTTCTCTTACCTTTGTGGCACTTGGTACAGCAAACAGAATTATTTTGAGGGTGGATATATTTTCCTTGGGGACACACACTATCTCTCTTCTCCTTGTCCGCGAGGTGAGGGACCAGTCCAATAACCCCTGAGGGGTTTACTCCCACCAGCAGCACCAGGAGCACCTGGGGAAGAATCAGATAGAGGAGACACCATCAGGAGAGGGAGGGAGGGAAGCTTAGGGGCAACGGATCTAAAACCTCCCCAGCTTAAGTCCTTCCTCCATGAAACATTCCCGCCAGGCCACCCCACTCACAAGGTTGAGAGTTCTTCTTGGAAACTTGGACAGCTGGGACCATATAATCTGATGCTTCATTGTTCTCTGGTTGTTCTGTGTGTTCATTTTTGTTCCCTCAACTCGAAGCTAGTAGGCCCCAGAGCTAAGCTGTATTTTTTTTTTTTTTTTTTGAGACAGGATCTTGTTCTGTTGCTCAGGCTGGAGTGCAGTGGTGCAATCACTGCAGCCTCCACCACCCACGCTCACGCGGTCCTCCCACCTTAGCCTCCTAAGTAGCTGGGACTACAGGTGTGCACCATGATGCCCAGCTAATTTTTTTTGATTTTTAGTAGAGTCAAGGTCTTGTTATGTTGCTCAGGCTGGTCTCAAAATCCTGGGCTCAAGTGATCCTTCCACCTTGGCCTCCCACTGTGCCAGGATTACAGCACTGTATTTTATCCTCCCTGGGAAATCCCCGACAGCCGTTAACAGTGCTGGACACGGGGCAGAGGCTGAAAGGATGTGTTTTTAATTGGGAATTGGCAGGTTACTTCAGGGCTTGTTGGCCCTTTCTTCCAACAAGCAGCCCCGAAGACTGGGGCAGTGTTTCTCCACCTGGGTGCTGGGTTCACAGTGGGATCACTTTGTGAACATTCACAGAGGTAATCAGTAAGGATCTGTGCACATCCCGGGAATAGGTCACACCATGAAAAGCTTTCTGAAAAGTCAGCTGCTGGTGGGGACGAGCGATGTTCTTGTGAGCACCACTCCCGGGGAGTGGGCAGAAGCAGAAGGAAGTTTATTTACCTGTTTGTATCAAGCCTTCCCTGGCCCATCCCCTCCACCTCATAATCTACACAAACACCCAGGGTTGGCAAGGACAAATGGGGAGGGGAGTAAAAGGGAAAGGTGGTGGGTCCTGGATGGGTGGATGGGACACGAAGTTGAGATGGGGGCAGGAGTGGGCAAAGGTGTACAGGTCACAGGCAAGTATTGCTGGCCAAGGCTGGTGACCCAGCTTGGATGAGGGTCAGGTCAGCGCTGAGGGAGTGCTGGGGTGTCCCGGAGCCCCCTGCATGCCATGGCATTCTGGAAGGTATGCTTTATAGCCTCAGGCCAACCCCGCAGCAGCTAAACGGCTTGCCCTGTTCTGGCATCAGTGCCAGGAAAGCAACACCAGGAGTGAATATTTAGCTCCAGCCTGGGACTTTGATCTCTGCCAGTTTCATTTCTGGTTTTCCCTGGGCTTCGATTGTTTTTTCTCTGCTATAAGAGTCACTTTATGTAAAGATAAGAGGGTGTCCTCAACATCTGTTAAACACTGGGGAGCAACAGACTCACCAGGTAACAGAAACCCCAGGCCAGGGAAGGAGGGCCAGGCAGCCCACAGCTGCCCAGCCTCTCCAGCTCCACATTTCCCAGTAGGAGGCCAGTCACGCCCTGAGTCAGCCACTGGGAGACGCTGCAGCCGCAGCTGCGCAGGCCCGGAAGCCCAAGCCTCAGCCGCAAGCAGGCGAAGCCAAACAGAACAAACACAGCAGAGCCCCAGCCCTGGCGAGAGGAGGTGTGCGACCCCGCCAACCCGCTCAGAGGACAGCAACCTTTCCCAGCCCACGCCAGCCAACACTATGCCACCTCCCCTGAAATAGGACTGGGGTGTCCAGGGCAACAGGAAGGGCTTGGGGTGGTGATGGGAAGAACTTCCCAATCCTGAAAGTGTGGTTCCTTTCCCCGAAGAAGGCATTGGGGCATCTAAGGTCACTGGCGCTTTGGATCCCATCCAGGGCGCTTGAGGCAGAGTCAACAGGCAGAGACAGAGTCAGTATGAAGAACTGGGGGACGCCAGACCCAGACAGCCTTGAAGGAAGCTTTACAGGGACCTCTGGCCAGTGGGGGATGAGCCTCCCTAGAGGGAGGGAGAGAGGGAGAGAGGCTTTCTCAGGTCACGTGTTCCCTTTTCTTTCCAGTACTCTGGGGGTTAAGTCAGATCCGGGAAAGGGAAATCTTTTCCCAGCAACTCCGCCCCGGTGACTCAGGCCAGAGGGAGGGAGATCTAGGGAGGGGGAGAGGGAACTAGCAGCTTCCCCAGCTCCTCAGGGTCGTGAGTCAGCAGAAAGGCAGAAGGCACTAGCCCGCGCATGGGACTCCATCAATCCTTTCTTCCTATGACCCAGTCCCTCCTTCCCATCTCCACTCAACCCCCTTTCAACCCCCTCCATTCAAAGAGCCAGGCCACAGACCCCTGTCCCACTTGGCCCACTTGTTCCGGGAAATGCCTCCCTCTCCCCGTTCCATCCCAAAGGGAAGTCTCCCTTGACCCTGGCTTCCACCCATCAGGTCAGTGCCCTCCCCTCCCCAAGGACCACTTGGCTCCTCCTTGCCCCTCAGCATCCTTTAACCGAGGCCCCGCCCCGCTCCTTCTACCAGTTCAACAAGTCTCCTACAGCCAAACCCATTCAATGAGCTCTCACTCCAGCCCCCAACTCTCCCCAGTCCCAGTAGGAGGCAGGCCAAGGCTGCCCTCCCACCCTGGGTTCACCGCATTCCCACAGCCGGGCTGGCTCTGGCCAGTTGTGCTGGGTTAGGGGGCCCCCCCAGGGCCCCCAGACAATCCCTAGGAAATCAGACCAGTTCTGAGTGTCCGCAGCCCCTCCCCGAGCCCACTGGTAGCACAGGAAAGGCTCCAGAGCCCTGAGCACCCACTTCCAGGAATAAGGGAGCAGGCAAGAAGTGATGCCAGATGGAGGAACTGGTCCTGCTTCCCAGGCTTCCCCTGGCCCCCAGAATGCTCCGGGTCAGTCCTCCCTGACCCCTAGGACTCCCCCCAAGTGGGCACCACTGCTGGCACCAGCGGGCCCAGTGAGCCCAGTCCTCAGCAGTTGCATAAGTGAAACAAAACAGTGGGAACAGGAGGTGAGCTCTGCAGGCCCAGACTCCAACCTAGAGCAGGGGAAGGGCAGGAAGCTGGGGTGCCTGTGGAGAGACAGTTGAGGGGGTGGCCCAACACCCTCCAACTCCCCCGCAATTTCCGCCAGGGGAGGCTTTAAAGTGTGACTTCCTGTGCTGGGGCTGCGGAGTGGGGAGGCGAAGCTGAGATCTACCTTGTGGTCTGACCCTGATCCAGCCACCTTGCAGGACTCAATTAGTCTTCCTTTCCCCTGCATTCACATGTCTGTTCATTTAATGTCAAGATCTTGGGGGAGGTCATGGCAGCTTCTCCTCCAAGGGCCCAGTTCAGATCCCATCTCCTTTCCATGAAGCCTCCATTGATGATGTCTGTTTCCTCCACCGCAGCTCCTTAGACCCTCAGCCCCTGTGAACTTGAATTATGTGAACTGAACCTATCTACTTTTGGCTCTTATCATAATATGGTTATGCTGGGTGACAGATATGATCTCCCCAAAGTGACCACGAACCTTGTAAGATGAGAGATCAAAGAGAGTCCTGGCGAGAAAGTATCTTATCCTCCCCTGGTGTCCTCTCAGCTCCCAGAACCAGGCCTCCAGACTGGGAGCAGATAAATATGGATCAACTGATCGATCTAATGACACATCTGTCTTCCACTCTGGTGGAAGCCAGTGATCCCCAAATAGGGAGGTGAGGAGACAGCACCCTGGTAGGAATATATTTATCTCCAGGGGAGAGTTTTCATACCATTCCCCCACCTCCCCACACGCAAGCACACACACCCATACTGAAGAGTCTGGTGTGCTCCTCTCCTCTTGAGAAGCACTGATGAGTGAATACAGAGCGTCCGAATGATACAAAGGCAGAAAGAACTTTAAGCACCTCTGCTCTGGCTTGGTAGGTACAGACTTCCACATGACCATTCCCTGACTCTTAACATGCCCCAGATGAAATTCATCCGTCTCCTCACCCCTAGACAAATGTCACACCATCGACTTCCCGGACAAACGCTGAGACCTTGACACGCTCTCTCCCCAGGTCCCTGTCCCTATCCTTGCTGCCATCCTATGTGTCAGTTCATCTTGCCAGGCCTCCCTCTGTGACCTCTCCGTCCTGTCCGCATTCCTGGATTGCCTCACACCTGGGTTATGGAAGCTGTCTCCCAACCTCTCTCCTGCTCCCATTCACCCTACACACTTCCTTATCTGCTTTCAGGCTTTTTAAATTTGAGACGGAGTCTCACTCTGTCACCCACGCTGGAATGCAGTGGCTCGATCTCGGCTCACTGCAACCTTTGCTGCCCTGGTTCAAGCGATTCTCCTGCCTCAGTCATCTGAGTAGCTTGGATTACAGGCTCCTGCCATTATGCCTGGCTCATTTTTGTATTTTTAGTAGAGACGGGGTTTCACCATCTTGGCCAGACTGGTCTTGAACTCCTGACCTCGTGATCTACCCACCTCAGCCTCCCAAAGTGCTGGGATTACAGGCATGAGCCATCATGCCCAGCCAGCGGGCACCAGTACTTTCAGGCTTTAACCTGCACGCACAAGTGTGTGAACTTCTCTTCATCTCCAGGGCCTGGCTCCAAACACCATTTCCATGGTCATTATGGAAATGATCTGAATAAGCACTTCCAGAGATGCCTCACTTCTTTTTTGACATTCTTTCTTTTTTTTTTTTTTTTTTGAAACAGGGTCTCACTCTGTCGCCCAGGTGAAGTGCAATGGCACAATCATAGCTCACTGCAACCTCCACCACCAGGATGGAATGCAGTGGTGTGTTCAGGGCTCACTACAACCTCCACTTCCTGGGCCCAAGCGATCCTCCCAGCTCAGTCTCCCGAGTAGCTGGGACGACAGGCATGAGCCCCCATGCCCTGCTCGTCTTTGTATTTTTTGTAGAGATGGGGTTTTGCTGTGTTGTTCAGGTTGGTCTCAAACTCCTGGACTCACGCAATCCATACGCCTCGGCCTCCTGAAGTGCTGGAATTACAGGCGTGAGCCACGGCACCCGTCTGAGATGCCTCACTTCCAATCACAGTCCAGGCACAGCGTGTACCCTGAGGACATAAACCCACCTGGGCTGACGCACCCAGGCCCCAGGCACTTCCCTTTACCTGTTCAGGCTACCTTTACCCTCTGTTTTCCAGACAGGCAGCCACCCAGTAATTACGACTAATCAGAGCAATATACAAACTTTATTTAATGTCAAGATCTTGGGATTTATTGAGTGCTTTCTATTTGCTGCAGCTATTTCCCTGATGGACTGTCAAAGCTATGAGCAGGGATTTTGTTCTCTGCTGTAATCCCAGCCCCTATCACGGTATCTAGCCCAGAGCATGCACTTAATAAATCAAATGAACACTTAACATGTATCACAACAGCTTCTGAAAAAGTGAATGAATGAATTCCTTCACCTGGGACCATATTCAATGTTCTTCCTCCATCCTCTCCCCCGCTCCCTCTAATGTTCCCATTCTCATTTCTTAGTGTTTCTCAACATAGTCTTTCCACGCCCGCCAAGGTGTCTGGCTTCCTGCCACCCTGCCCATCAACACAAAATCCCATCTCTCCATTGCTCTCCTCTTCCTTACATCAGCCTCCGACTCTGCCTCCCTCCTTTCTAGCTACCTTGCCAGGCAGTGACTTCAGATGTCAGTCTCATATCCACTTTTCTGTGAGGCTTTCCCGCCCTCATCCCATCTGACCCACCTCTTGTTCTTTAATTCATTCAGCAAATAGTTAAGGGGCACAGTTTATGTGACAGGTCCTGTGTGGGTGCTCGGGATGCCGAGGGGGGTAATACACAGTTCATGCTCTCAAGAGCTCTCGGCCAACACTTTGGGAGGCCAAGGCGGGTGGCTCACCCAAGGTGGTCAGAAGTTCAAAACCAGCCTGACCAGCATGGTGAAACCCCGTCTCTACTAAAAAAAAATACAAAATTAGCTGGGCATGGTGGCGCATACCTATAATCCCAGCTACTAGAGAGGCTGAGGCAGGAGAATTGCTTGAACCTGGGAGGTAGAGGTTGCAGTGAGCCGAGATCACGCCATTGCACTCCCACCTGGGCAACAAGAGCGAGACTCCATCTCAAAACAAACAAACGAGAAAGAGCTCTCAGTTGGGTCAAAGAAAGTCAGTCATAGGCCCTGAGATCTATATAGGGAGCACTCCAGTTGCACAGCGAAGGACACCGAAGCAGCCTGGGGAAGCTCCTGAATTTTGTGATACTGAGCACAGAAGCTGAGACCTGCTAAGCAAGGCAGGGCCGGGGTCGAAGATTCATCTCCTTCCCCAGTTCTTCCTCCCTCCATTGGTGCTTAGGACACCACATCACAATGCATTTTCCTCGGGATTGCTCTGAAATCATTTTTCACTGTAAGCTGCCTTGGTTCCTAGGCTGTAAGCTCTTTGAGAGCAGCAAAATCCTGTTTGCTTTGCCACACTCTCTCCTGTATCATTCTTCTCTACTGCCCTACCCCACCTCACACACACACACACACACACACACACACACACGCACACTGTGAGCTCTGCATTGCCCAGCGAATGGTGAGAAATTCAGAACGACGTTGCACTCTCTTGGTTTCCCCTCCCCCCCAACTCCAGACCAGGCTTCTGTCCCTTAGGAGACATAAACCCACCTGGGCCAAAGCACCCAGGCCCCAGGCACTTTCCTTTACCTGTTCCTGCTACCTTTATCCTCTGTTTTCCAGACAGGCAGCCACCGAGTAATTGCTACTAATCAGAGCAACATGCAACCTTTGCTGAGTGCTTTCTATTTGCTACATCCTATTCCCCCGATGGACAAAGCTATGAGCAGGGATTTTGTTCTCTGCTGTAATCCCAGCACCTATCACAGTGTCTAGCCCAGAGCACGCACTTAATAAATCAAATGAACACTTAGCATGTATCAGTCTAGTCGACTTTCAGCACAGTATGAGGTCATGACTATGACATCCATTTTGGAGATAAAGAAACGAAAGCATGGAAGGTTAGGTTATAAAACCTGCTCTTGCTCATGCCGCTGGTACGTGAGAGAGCCAGGGCCACCCCAAACAGAAAACAGAAGCAGGGTGTCAGGGCAGCTGTCTGATGGGGAGACCCTGGGGGAAGGACAGTGGGGAGAAGGGAAGACAGGGTGAAACTAAGGAGGCAGGGGGAGGGAGAAGAAGAGTCAGACCCTGACGGGGACGTGCCACTTGGGGACCTGGGGCTGGAAATGCGGGACCAGAGCGGAGCAGAGAGGAGGTGCAAGGGGACTAGAGAGAAAGGATTTCAAAAAAGAGGCTCTTGGAAGTCTGAGGAGAGTGTGGGGAGATTGTTGGAAAGAAAGGAATGGTGGGAGAGGAACGCATAAGATAGAGGGGGTAGGCACAGCTTTCAGAGGCCGGGCAGGGCAAGGCCACAACAGGGCAGAGAAAATCTGCCCGATTTGATGGGCCCAGGGCCACTGAACGCATTGATTCCCTGACCAAGCCATGGAGGATGATCAAGGATACATTGAAACAAGGCCGAGGTCAGAGAAAGGGACATTTTCCAGTGACGAAACAACTTTCTACCAACTTCCCCAAACTGAACTGTAGAATCAGAAACCAAGGGATTGTTGTTTAGGTCTGTGGGAAGCGGGGGTGGGGGAGGGGAAGCTGGAGGACAGGCCCAAGGACACTTTCCAGGTGTGGGTAGTGCTGGCTCCCTGGGAATAGTCAGTCCCACAGAAGCCACCTGCCTACCAGCAGGCAGAAGGGTAAGGAATGTCCCCAGGTGAGAGGCCGGGACGCTGGGGCGCTGTCCACTGGGTTGCCCTGCCCCATCCAGCGTCCCAGCCCATTCTCAAATACCTCCCCCCGCCAGCATCCCAAACCCACCACACCAACGCGTCCGCTCCTGGACTCGCTCTCCCCGCTTCCCTAGCGCCTCACTCCTGCCCTACAGGCGGTGCTGAGCCAGGCTCCACAGGCAACCTGGCCTCCCCACAGCCCGACACATTCCAGGCCAGCCAGCTGACCAGAGGGACAGAATTCAGAACCGTCTGGGCTCCCGGAGCACTAAGCTTCCTACTCCCACTCCTTTCCTTTCCCCGCCAAATCTGCCCCACCCTGGACCTATCCCCTGCCCCCCATTCCCGCGGCTCCGGCAAACTCCCACGCTGTCAGGGGCCCGGGCTTCCCTTACTCTCTCCCTTTCGAACTTCTCCAGTTCCCCTGCCTCAGTGCAGCCCCTACTCCAAGAGGCGGATGAATGGGGAACCCCACACTGGCAGGGGCTGACGTTAGGACCTGCCGGCCTGAGGCTGGCGCCAGAGCCAGGCCGGGGCAGGAGAGAGGCTCAGCCCCCTCCCGGATAGTGCCCACGCCGCCGGGCAGGGCCTCGCCCACCAGCCCACTCTTCCCTTTCTCCCTGGTCTCACCAGTGGCAGCAGCAGGTCAGGCACGATGGGGAGGCCCATGCCAGACACCTATGGCCTCTCACTCCCCCATTTGGGCTCAGGGCAGTGTGGCAGTGGCAGCGCAGGAGGCTTCCTGAGTCTCCTCTCGGTCTGTCCGGGACATCACAAGTGTCTGGAGATGACAATTGAGGGCTGAGACTCGGGCATAGAGACGACGGCCCGGTCCCGGTGATCTTGAGCCCCAAAGGCTAGAACTGGAGCCCGGGTGCAGAGAATTCTGAGAAAATTAGAGAGAAGGAGAGAGGAGGTGGGAGGGGAACAGTGAGGCAGAGTGAGTCGGTGTTGCAACAGCGCACCAGGAAGAGCTGGAGGAGGAGGCGGGAGGCGGGTTAACTCTTTGTAAGCCCCAGTCACAAGCACGGGAGTCCCAGATCCGGCTGCCTTGCACCCCGAACCCACCAATCCAAACCCACCAATCCGACCACTCCCAACCAAACACCAGCGGGCAATAAACCCCTCCCCCCGTCACCAGCCTTTCCCAAATGGAACACAGCAATGAAGAGACCCAGAGCTTGGGAGTCAGAGTCACTGGGTTCCAGTTCAGAATGCTTAGCTTCTTAGCTGGGTGGTCTTGGTCACATAACTGAACCTCTCTGGGTCTGTTTTCCAGTTTGCAGAGTGGAGATAACCTGTCTCCTGGGGTTCCTGTAAGGATTTGTTCAGACAGGAGAGATGCAGATAAGTGTCTGACGCACCGTAAGTACTCCACGTCCCTTACCCGCACTCCCCTTTTTTACTCCAGAGTTCCTCGCTAGCCTCCACGTCTCTTTCTTTCTTGGGAATTTACTTGTCCAATCCAAACCTCAAAGTAAGCCTTAACCCTCGTTTTCTGTCCTGACTGGGTCCCTGCCATTACTTATCCCAGGTCTTATCCAGTCTCTGCCTGGCCAGGTCCCCCCTGGCCAACTGCCCCACTGCTGATTCTGGCTCTGCCACCAATCATGGGGCATCAGGCGACTCCTCTCCTCAGCCTCTGTTGGTTCCTCATTTATTAAACAGTGGTAACAATGCCTGCCCACTACATGTGGAAAGTGATGCCATGGGGATCAATGAGACGCACGAAGCTGCTGTGGAAATAAAGGTATTTCCATCAGGTGGTCCTCATATATTCCCAAGGCCCTTTTCCCAAATATTCTAATACATCAATTATAACGGACCCTAGAGATCATCTACTCCAACCCCACAGGTTTTTTTCATTTCTTCGTTTGCCTGTTTTTCATTTTTGTTTTTGTTTTGAGGCTCCACCCTGTTTCCCAGGCTGGAGTGCAATGGTACCATCACAGCTCCCTGCAGCCTCGACCTCCCGGGCTCAAGTAATCCTCCCACCTCAGCCTCCCAAGTAGCTGGGACTACAGGTGCCCACTACGAGGCCTGGCTAATTTTTGTATTTTTGGTAGAGACGGTGTTTGACCCTGTTTTACAGGCTGGTCTTGAACTCCTGGGCCCAAGACATCTGCCCACCTCAGCCTCCCAAAGTGCTAGGATTACAGGTGTGAGCCATTGTGTCCAGCCAACCTCCTGGTTTTCTAGAGAAGAAAACTGAGGTCCAGAAACCCGGTGTGCCAGGAAGCAGAGCCAGTAGAGAACACCAGACTCCCGACTCCCGGTCCAAGGGCCCCTTTGGCTAATGAGAGACACACTGCCAATTTTTCTGTCACTTTGAATCAGACCCCACATCCTGACTCTGGGTACTTTATGCCATCCCCACTGATGCAGATATCTCCCAAAAGAATCCTACAACAAAGATACAACATTTACGCAACTATCTTCTGGGTACAATGACCTTCCCTACGCCCAGCCCCATCCAAGGGCCTGCAGCAGCTGAGGCTGTTAGAAATGAAGGGAGTCAGAGAAGAGGGAGGTCCTAGAGCTTCGGAACTTGAACTCAGAGCTCCTCACCCCTTCTCCCTCTGAGATGACCTCCCAGCCCCAAGACCACCCTCCCTGGCTCTTCCTGGCCTCCCCTCTGTGATCTGCAGATGAGAATGGCGCTTTGGTGTCCCGCACTGCGAGGGGAGCTGACTTCACTCCACCCCATCGTCCAGCTTCTGGAGAACGGCAGGGTTGAAGCTGGGCTCCGAGAGGAAGCAGCTCACCACCAACATGAAGGAGATCCCAGGGACAGCAGAAGCAAACCCAAAGCGGAGCTCTTGAAGAAGCAGGGGCCTTAGAATCAAGCGCAAGTTTCCAATATGAAGCAGCGAGAACGTCAGTCTGCTCATCTAAAAACTGGGAAACATGCTGGTACCCTTCAAAGAGCTGGCTTCATGCTTAAATCAAGCATGCGAAGTGTTTAGCAAGTATTTGCCATATATTAAGCATTCAACAAGTGATGGCATGATGGCAATTAATTTTTTTTTTTTTTTTTTTTTTTTTGAGCCGGGCGCGGTGGCTCAAGCCTGTAATCCCAGCACTTTGGGAGGCCGAGGCGGGTGGATCACAAGGTCAAGAAATCGAGACCATCCTGGTCAACATGGTGAAACCCCGTCTCTACTAAAAATACAAAACATTAGCTGGGCATGGTGGCGCGTGCCTGTAATCCCAGCTACTCAGGAGGCTGAGGCAGGAGAATTGCCTGAACCCAGGAGGCGGAGATTGCGGTGAGCCGAGATCGCGCCATTGCACTCCAGCCTGGGTAGCATGAGTGAAACTCCGTCTCAAAAAAAAAAAAAAAAAAAAAAATGTTTTTTTGAAACAGGTGTTTGCTCTGTCACCCAGGCTAAATTGCAGCAGTGCAATCATCGTTCTCCTAACCTAGAACTCGTGGCCTTAAGCTAGCCTCCCACCTCAGCCTTCTGAGGGGCTAAGCCTACCATCACACACCACTGTGCCCAGCTAGTTGTGTTAATGATTAATAACAACTTCAGGAAGATAAGTGATACAGGGGAGTGTGGTGTGGGAGAGGGCTGAAAAAAAAAAAATGACTTCAGTGTCCTATTTTTAATGCTACAAGGTATTTCTAATAGTCTAAAAGTACCAAAGCCATGACACATAGCCTGGCACAAACACAGAATATTTCTCAATATTTAGGATAAATGCTTATTTACTCAATAACTTTACAATGTTGACACAGGTAGTATTAAATTGTTCAATAAAATGTTGTTTAGAAAAAAAAAGAAAAGACAGTGAGAAGTGGGTGGATCTAGGGATATGAAAAACTGGTACGTTTTGTGGAGGAGGTGAGAATGAGACCATCATCCCTTCAGGGATAGAAAAAAATCATGATCAGAGGAGATGCAGAAACAGGAGAGGGGCAGATGAGGAAGGACAGAATCAGCTGTTAGGGTTTGCAGAACAAAGGATGAAGAAAACAGCTGCCGATAGCAGTGACCTTCCTCCCCCATCACGAAACACACACACACGCGCACACACACACACACACACACACACACACACAGGCACATGCTTAACCCAAAGGGTCACTGGACTCCAAGTGCAGGTGACGTGGGTTCTTGCCCCAGCCCTGCCATTTAGACTGCATGTGTCACAGCATGGCAGGGTGAGTCAGAAAGGGACCTGGGTTCATGGCTGGTTTTGTAAGAATTATGAACCTTAGCAAGTCACTTCACTTACTAAGCCTGATAAGGAAAATAAGTCAACTTAAACCCTTTTATTGCTAACAGCCTGATTCCACCTCCTAATCCCAGGGTCCAGGAGTAACCCACAGACAAGAGAAGGTAAGGAGACAGCTCTGGGGAAAAAAAGCAGGAGGCAGGAGAAGCAGGATCCTGGGGGAGATGGCTGCAGTCAGCCGTGGTACACCTGGCTGTGTCTGGCAGGTCCTCCTGTGTCAGCCAGAGGAGAGGGCGCTGGGGACCAGGCGGACCAAGGCTGAGGCTGAGGGGGCAGACAAGGGCGGTCTGTGCCTAAGGGCAGTCTGTGCCTGAGGGCTCTGACGGAGGGGACTGCTGAGGCAACACCGTTTCCCCTTCGTCAGCTCAGATCTAGGAAAGGGAAGTCAGCAGTCGTCACACCGTTTCAGGTCAGGACACTGCCTACCTTCCCACCCATCACCAGCTCCTTCTCCTCTTTCCCCGAGTCCCTTTCTTCTTTGGCTCCCCAGAACAGGGAGACTGTAATTAAGATGAATAAAACTAGGCTGGGCATGGTAGCTCACATGTGTAATCCCAGCACTTTGGGAGGCCGAGGCGGGTGGATCAC
>NW_022437026.1:7651876-7659279 GCF_009761245.1 Sapajus apella
AAAAAAAAAAAAGAAAGACACAGGGCAGAGACACCAGGGCATGGCTCTGTGAGGGCATGGATATGAGGCTAGAGGAGCCCTGGGGCTGCCTTTACTACATGGGTCTGCTCCAGCCCTCGCCTGGGGAGTCAGGGAAGGAGAACGGTCTAAGAAATAACAAAGGGGCTTTTGGGCGGGGTTTCCCACCCAAGTTCAAGAGGAGAAGCAGACATCTGTGTCACTGAGAGCAGTGTGGCCAGGCCAATCAGGGGCTGGCTTTAGCCATTGCTGGGCAGGAAACCCGTGCATGCCCGCGTGTACCCTTGGCTGTGTTTTGCTCTGGTCATCAGTCATTTCTTAGGAAAGTTCCTTGTCAAAGCTCCAAGTTTGGCTTGGCTGATTCAAGGGAAAAGGAGACTTGTCTGCAGTTGAGTGGGGAAACCAGAGTGCTCAGAGCCAGTTCCAAGGGGCATGGAGCTAGGGCCAAGGCATTTCTGGGCAGCTTCATTGGCCACTGTTCTTGGAGCAACTTCCTGAACCCCTTACCCACCTCCTTCCCCTCCACACATCAAAGACAGTTTGGGCTGCTCTGAGTGGAAGCCCTGCACATCCTTCAGTCCTCCAAGGCCAGCCCCTCCCACCAGGGGAGCATCTGCCTTGGTGGGAGGAACCTCTCCTCTCTCAGGGCCCCCCCCAGAGGACAGGCAGAGGAGCTGGCCCCTGTGATGCCCCCTGGAGATGGGCAGGGACCCAGGGTGGCATAGGCAGGGGGAGGGGCTGTCAAGGCTGGGGAGGGAGCAAGGCCCGGCTGCGACAAGGACAGAGACGTGGGGTGGGGGCAGAAGTGGGAGGGGAGGGACGATGCCGGGGTGGAGGCCACCTCCTGGGCACCCCTGCCCCCTCGGCCTGGAGACCAGTATCGGCTTCGGAACCTTCGGAGCAGCATGAGGAACGTGATGACCAGCAGATCAAAGATGAGCTCAGCCATCTCCACCACAGACAGCACCGAGGAGCCGAACCACAGGCTCCACTGGCTGCCCAAGTTGGACAGGAGGGTGACCATCTGTGAGAGGAGAGGCACACTGATGACGGGGCAGAGGGCTCTGGGCAGGCTCTGGCAGAGGAGCCCCCATCCCTCCTCACCAAGCTGTTTCCCCTCATCCCTGAGGATGCCCGAGTCCTCAGCCTCGCGGCGGCCCCCTGGGCTCCTTGTCTCTGCTCCTGGCCAGTGTCACCCAGAGAAAACTGAGAACTGGCCCCACAGTCAGGGGCAGCTGCAATGGGGACATGGCTCGAGCACCTTCCCCCCAGCATCTGGCATGCCTGTCCCTCCCACCATCCCCGCAGACATTATGCCCTGGCTCAGCTCCTTTGTTCAACCCTCCCTAACTCCCCCCTACCCTCTTCTTTGGTCCCCTGCCTTGGAGACCCAGAGCCTTCTGACCCCACAGAGACAACCTTTTGGGTTTCCCTGACAGCTGCCCTGCTAAGACAGACCCCCAGAGCATCACAGGTTCCATCCAGGCAGGACCCACCGTGACAGAGGGAGACTCGGAATTGGTTTTGTAGTTCAGCTCCTTGAAGAAGATGTTGACTTTGGCCACTCCATTCCTTAGGTGTGGGTCAGAGGGCGGGAAGAAATGGCAGAGGATGAGCTTCCTGGACCTTCGTCTAATCAGCCATATCGACCCCTCTTCCTAGATCTATTTTCCCTCCCAAAGATCCCTTTCCTGCGGCTGGGACCAGGGCAGGACTGACCTCTTGTTGTTGATGGTGTAATTGTTCTGCCGGGATAGCATCTGGAAGACCCATTCCTAGGAAAGAATGGGGTGTCATCAAGGTCATCCCGTACTCTTCAGGCTTACAGGGATAGGGTTGTGTCAAACACACTCATACATATACCCAGAGAAGGCCACAGCATCACGTGGGCACACACATCCCCGACCCGTCCCTTCCCCACACTCTACCTGGGATGTCACCGAGGGCCATCGTGAGTAACCAGCAGAGAGCTGGTAGCTGGTCACACTGGGGATGGAAAAAGGTGCTCAGTGTTGGGGGCAGAGCTCTCCCACTCAAAGGTTGGGCTGGGTAACCTGTATCGTACCCAACCTGTACCCTCGGCAAGGGACGCTCACCTGCATGGCTTCCGGCACTTGGTGAAACAGCCCAGGTGGTCCGAGGAAAAGTCAGCCTGGAGCTTATAGTAGCAGTAGCCTGTGGGTACAGAGAAATGCCCGCTTTCCTAGGGCACCTCAGCTTCCTCCGCCCCACACCCAAGAGGTCTCCCCAGATCTCTGAGTACCCACTTTACAAGAGCATTAGTTAGCATTACAATGATGCCTTATGAGTAGCAGTACCAAGAAGTGTCTTATGACTGGCAGTACCAGAAAGTGTTTAAGAAATTAAGCTATTGGCAACAAAAGCCAACATAGACAAATGGGACCTAATCAAACTCCACAGCTTCTGCACGGCAAAAGAAACAGTCATTAGAGTGAATCAGCAACCAACAGAATGGGAAAAACTTTTTGCAGTTTACCCATCTGACAAAGGGCTGAGAGCCAGAATTCACAAAGAACTAAAACAGATTTACAAGAAAAAAACAAACAAGCCCATTCAAAAGTGGGCAAAGGATATGAACAGACACTACAAAAGAAGACATACATGAGGCCAACAAACATATGAAAAAATGCTCATCATCACTGGTCATCAGAGAAATGCAAATCAAAACTACATTGAGATACCATCTCACGCCAGTTAGAATGGCGATCATTAAAAAGTCTGGAGACAACAGATGCTGGAGAGGATATGGAGAAATAGGAACACTTTTACACTGTTGGTGGGAGTGTAAATTAGTTCAACCATTGTGGAAGAAAGACAGTGTGGCGATTCCTCAAGGATCTGGAAACCGAAATTCCATTTGACCCAGCAATCCCATTACTGGGTATATACCCAAAGGATTATAAATCGTTCTACTATAAGGACACGTGCACATGAATGTTCATTGCAGCACTGTTTACAATAGCAAAGACTGGAACCAACCCAAATGCCCATCGATGATAGACTGGACAGGGAAAATGTGGCACATATACACCATGGGATATTATGCAGCCATCAAAAACGATGAGTTTGGGTCCTTTGTAGGGACATGGATGAACCTGGAAACCATCATTCTCAGCAAACTGACACAAGAGTAGAAGATCAAACACCGCATGTTCTCACTCATAGGCGGGTGTTGAACAATGAGAACACGTGGACACAGGGAGGGGAGCGCTACACACTGGGGTCTGTTGCGGGGAAATAGGGGAGGGAGAGTGGGGGGTGGGGAGTTGGGGAGAGATAGCGTGGGGAGAAATGCCAAATATGGGTGATGGGGAGGAAGGCAGCAAATCACGCTGCCACATGTGTACCTATGCAATAATCTTGCATGTCCTTCACATGTACCCCCAAACCTAAAATGCAATAAAATATATTTAAAAAAAAAAAAAGAAAGAAAGAAATTAAGCTATCCGGGCATGGTGGTTCACGCCTGTAATCCCAGCACTGTGGGAGGCCAAGGTAGGTGGATCACCTGAGGTCAGGAGTTCGAGAACAACTTGGCCAACAGGATGAAACCCTGTCTCTACTAAAAATACAAAAATTAGTTAGGTGTGTGTGGTGGTGTGCACCTGTAATCCCAGCTACTCAGGAGGCTGAGACAGAGAATCGCTTGAACCTAGGAGGCAAAGGTTGCAGTAAGCTGAGATTGCACCATTGCACTCCATCCTGGGCAATAAGAGTGAAACTCTGTCGAAGAAGAAAAAGAGAGAAGCAAAGAAGAGGAAGAAAAGGAAGAAGAAGGAGGAGGAGGAGGAGGAGGAGAAGGAAGGAAGGAGAAGAAGGAGAAGAAAAAGAGAAGAAGGAGAAGGAGAAGGAGAAGAAGAAGAAGAAGAAAGGAGAAAGAAGAAAGAAGAAGAAGAAATTAAGCTAGTCCAGGGACAGCGGTTCAGCACTTTGGGAGGCTGAGGTGGGAGGGTCGTTTGAGCCCAGGAGTTGCAAGTGAGCTATGATTGTGCCTTTGCATTCCAACCCTGGCAACAGAGTGAGACCTTTTCTCTAAAGAATAAAATAGAAATTAATAAAGAAAGAAAATAAGCTAAGTCTGGGGAAAAACAAAACAGGATACACCAGTGTAAGGAAATATAGGCTGTGGACAAAAACTTAAAAGCCATAAAGAAAAATGGGAGCAATCATTGTATGAGAATAAGGGAATTAAACCACAATAAGATACCACTTCATGCCCACTAAGATGTCTATTATTTTAAAAAAGACAATAAGCCAGGCGTGGTGGCTCATGCCTGTAATCCCAGTACTTTGGCAGGCCAAGGTGGGTGGATCACCTGAGGTCAGGAGTTCGAGACCAGCCTGGCCAACATGGTAAAACCCTGTCTCTACTAAAAATACAAAAATTAGTTAGGCATGGTGGCGCACACCTGCAGTCCCAGCTTCTGAGGAGGCTGAGGCAGGAGGATCACTTGAACCCAGGAGGCAGAGGTTGCAGTGAGCCAAGATTATACCACTGCACTCCAGCCTGGGCAACAGAGTAAGACTGTCTCAAAAAAAATAAAATTAAAATTAAGAAAGACAAATAACAAGAACTGTCAGGATGTGGAGAAACTGGAACCTTCTTACACTGCTGCTAGGAATACACAATGGTGAGGTCGCTTTGGAAAATAGCCTGGCAGCTCCTCAAAAAGGTTAAATATAGATTACCATATGACCCAGCAATTCCACTCCTAGGTGTATAGCCAAGAACATGGAAAACATGTGTCCACACAAAAACGTGTATACAAATGCTCACAGCAGCATTATTCACAATAACCAAAAAGTAGAAGCAACATAAATGTCCACTAACTGATAAATAGGTAAGCAAAGTGTGGTCTAGCCATACAAGGGAGTTTTGTTATTCAGCTATACAAAGGCATGAAGCACTGCTGTTGCTATAATACAGATGAACATTGAAAATATTACGCTAAGTGAAATAAGGTAGACACAAAGATCACATGTTCTAAGATTCTGTCTATATGAAAGATTCAGAATAAGGCCAGTCGTGGTGGCTCACTCCTGTAATCTCAGCACTTTGGGAGGCCGAGGTGGGCGGATCATGAGGTCAAGACCAGCCTGGTTAACACAGTGAAACCCAGTCTCTACTAAAAATAGAAAAATTAACTGATTGTGGTAGCAGGCGCCTGTAATCCCAGCTACTTGGGAGGCTGAGGCAGGAGAATCACTTGAAACTGGGAGGTGGAGGCTCCAGTGAGCTGAGACCATGCCATTGTACTCCTGGGTGACAGAGCGAGACTCTCTCAGAGAAAAAAAAGGCTGAGTGTGGTGGCTCATGCCTGTAATCCCAGCACTTTGGGAGGCTGAGGTGGGTGGGTCATGAGGTCAGGAGTTCAAGACAAGCCTGGTCAATATGGTGAAACCCCTCTCTACTAAAAAATACAAAAATTATCTGGGCATGATGGCAGGCACCTGTAGTCCCAGCAACTCGGGAGGCTGAGGCAGGAGAATTGCTGGAACCCGGTAGTTGGAGGTTGCAGTGAGCCGAGATCGCGCCATTGCACTCCAGCCTAGGCAACAGAATGAGACTTCATCTCAATTAAAAAAAAAAAAAAAGAAAGAAAGAAAGATTCAGAACAGAATAGGCAAATCCATAGAGAAAGAAAGAATTGTGATTGCCCTCGGGCTGGCAGTGGTGAAGGAGGGGAGGGAATCTTGGGAACTGCTAATGAGTAAAAATATTATTTATTTATTTTTTTGAGACAGGATCTCACTCCATCACCCAGGCTGGTATGCAGTGGCCTGATCATGGCTCACTGTAGCCTCGACCTCCTGGGCTCAGGTGATTCTCTCAGCCTCCCAAGTTGCTGGGATTACAGGTAGGTACCACCATGCCCAGCTAATTTTTGTATTTTTAGTAAAGACAGGGTTTCGCCATGTTGGCCAGGCTGGTGTCAAACTCCCGGGCTCACATGATCTGCCCACCTTGGCCTCTCAAAGTGCTGGGATTACAGGCGCAAGCCACCGCGCCCGGCCTGAGCGAGTACATGGTTTCTTTTGGGCACACTAAAAATATTCCAAAATGGATTGTGGTGATGATTGAGCAACTCTGGGACTGTACTTAAAACCTAAAACTAAAAACTAAAATTTTACTAAAATAAAGTTGTACATATTAAATGAGTGAATTGCATGGGATAAAATTCTCTCAATAAAGCTGTTACCAAAAAATAAAATAATGGAACTGTAGATTCTCCTCCTCCCCCATTTCTCAAATTCTAAGTAATGTTATTTTGTCACTATTGCTACTTTTAGTTCCTCAGTCCAAAGTCCTTCTTCATTTCTGGCCCAAATCCCTACCAGGGCTGGAGATCTTTAGGAAGAAGGGGAGGCAGCTGGCCCTCCTCCCCAGGGAAGTAAGCCCTAGGAAATGAACAGACTGTGCTTTCAGCCTTACTTCCTCCCTCATCCTCACGACTCCTCAGCAATCAATATTCTTATTTTTCATTCACAGCTGTGCAAACCCACAAAGTAGAAATAATTATTTGAGGGCAGGGAGGAATGATGGGTGACGTCCCCTCTCTCCTGGTCCTGCATACCCTGGGATGTGTCACATCCTCCCTCTGGACCTCAATTTGCTCATGTAAGAAAGGAGGTGAGGCCAGATGGCCTTTGGGTTTCCCCCAGTTCTGATGTGCTACAATCCTCTAAGGTCAGAGAGACAGGAACCAGGAGGCCACAATTGGAAAGTCCAGGCAGAAGAAAACTGCGGAGCCAGCCCAGGAAAGAAGCGGAACAGTCACCACAGGAGCGAGGCAGGGATGGACGTGGACGCTGAGCTCTGGGATGAGACAATCCACTGCCTTTGAGGGCCTCTGTGTCTCCAGTGCCCGTTATCTCGTCACCTCCCTCGATGGCCCTCAGCCCACCCTGTGGGACAGCTGGGTCCAGCAGAGCCCTGGGAGGAGGAACCACAGGGGGACAGGCCAGCTGTGCCAGGGAAGAGCACACACTCCAGGAATAAAAGCCCTTGGAGCTTCCGAATTTCTTTTTGTGATGTTCTTTCTCTCAGCTTCCTGGCACACAGCTTCCCTGCCAAACAACTCAGCCGTAGTCGAAAGGAAAGAGATTTGCTACTCCTACACCAGGATAAGGAGGAGATTCCAAGGTGCTCCAAACTTTGATTGTGCCCTTGTTCAGGTTAAAAAATATATATCTGGGCCGGGCGCAGTGGCTCAAGCCTGTAATCCCAGCACTTTGGGAGGCCGAGGCGGGTGGATCACGAGGTCAAGAGATCGAGACCATCCTGGTCAACATGGTGAAACCCCGTCTCTACTAAAAATACAAAAAATTAGCTGGGCATGGTGGCACGTGCCTGTAATCCCAGC
>NW_022437026.1:7659679-7672198 GCF_009761245.1 Sapajus apella
TTTTTTTTTTTTTTTTTTTGGTCTGTGTTAGAAACTTGGTTCACGTTCTTTGTGAATCTTTGTGGCCCGTTGTTCTCTTAGTGAAGCGCTAGCAGCTCTCAGGAGTCTGCATGGATGTGCCTGTAAACTGATGATGGGGTTGGGACTCCACCATCAGCATCTGTGATTATTTTCGTTTTTTTTGCTTGTTTGTTTGTTTTTGTTTTTGAGACGGAGTCTCACTCTGTCGCCCAGGCTGGAGTGCAGTGGCTCAATCTCAGCTCACTGCAACCTCTGCCTCCTAAGTTTAAGCAATTTTCTATCTCAGCCTCCCGACTAGCTGGGATTACAGGCATGTGCCACCACGTCTGGCTAATTTTTTGTATTTTTAGTAGAGATGGGGTTTCACCATCTTGGCAAGGCTGATCTTGAACTCCTGCTTTGTGATCCACCGCTTCGGCCTCCCAAAGTGCTGGGACTACAAGCGTGAGTCACCATGCCAGGCCCTCATGGATTTGATTTATAAATTGCATACCTCTACTATTGAATGGATACAGTATGTCCATTCTAAAGCACGTAAGATGGAAAATGTGAAGGAATGAGACAGACCCATGTAACTTCTAATATTTTCTTCCTGTGCCCCAAGCAAGTGTTGTGTACCCCACCAGTGCCTCCAGAGCCTGCCCAGTTAAGCGCCCTGGGCACGGAGCAGGGAAGCTGTTGGCAGAGTGTGCACTGAAACCTTAGCAGTCAGTGAGGAAGCATTGGAGATTTTCTCACCTGCTCTTCCTTCCTTCTGCTGCAGGTTATTTTTAAATGGGGCAATTCCTTGACAAATGCACAAAGGCCAAAACAGAGAGACTGCAACACTGAGAGGGTAGGAACAGAGATAGAAGAGGGAGACGGAGGGAGAGGGAAACTGACAGAGGCAGAGAGCAAAGGCTGAAAAACCAGAGCGAGGGAGGATTCCTCCCGGCAGGTGGGAGTCATTCCACAAACAAACTACTCTGACAGGAAGGAGCGCCTGGGCTCGGTGAGTGCTGCGCTCAGCGGGGCAGGGCAGGGGCTCGCTTTCTCACCCCAGGAACTGTGCTTCTTGTAGTCACAGTACTCCACGTTCTGGGGCCGCGGATAGAAGATGTAGGCACAGCCACACACTTTGATCATGCTCTCCTGGAAGCAGGAGTGAATACACACCTGGAAGAGATGAGGGGGAGAGGAGAGGGGTTCAGGCCTGATCTCAGCAGTTCTCTGCACAGAGCCTTCATCTTCTTTCCACCCCCACCCCACCCCCCAATCTCCCCACCTCCCCCCCACCCCCCACTCCCCCCCACCCCCATTTCCCTCTCTCTCTCACACACACTCCCCTCCAGCTTTGCAGGACTGACCGGGGCAGGCCTGGGGTGGCTGCCACAGAGGTTGGGCCTCACCTGCTGCGTGTACTTCGAAGGGAAAAGGTTCTTGACAGGGACATCACTGCCATTCTTGGTGCAGTCGCCATAATCCCCCCCAAGTCTGTCCAGGGTTTCCTATGAACCCACATACACCAAGAGATCAGAGGACAGAGCAAGTGTCTCTCAGTTCCCTGCCTTCCCTCAGTCCCAGGTTGTGCCTCACACCTGCCAACCCCTCCTACCTGCCTCACCCTCTCAATACATGCCTCTAGCCACCCCCATGCCCACCCAGTGCCCATTTCAAGGCCACTGGGCCCAGAGCATTCCCAGAAATCCTAAGCATGCCCTGAACACCTTCTCAGCCCTTGTCTCCCAGGGTCCACCCTGCAGGGCCCACTTCCCAGTGCCAGCCCCTCTGCCCCTCATTCCTGCTCCTGAAGACTTCCACATGCTCAAGGTCCACCCCACACGCTCTCCCTCCCCAGCCTTCTAGCTGGTAAACCCACCCCCCATGCCTTCCCCCCGCCCCTCTGCAGTCTGGGCTTTCCTTCTAGGCCTCCCCGTCAGCATCCTTGCCTTCCTCATGCTGATGGAGGTCTCCACGCCAGGCCGCAAGTTAAAGCCACCATCGTCCATAAAGGCAGGTTCATCCTGCCCGTGCACCATTACCCGGGCCCCAGTCACTGTGGACAGCAGGGGAATGAAGTCGTTCTGCTCCGTGCGCAGCATCAGGGACAGACCTAGGGGTGCAGAGAGGGCAGAGTTGGTAGGGGCGGGAATCCTGGAGAAGAGGTAGAAGATGGAAATTCGCCTTGGCCCAATCTCTTAACGCTGCAAGAAGAGCAAGCTCAGGAAGACCTGCAATGGGACCTGGCAACCCCTGAGCTGGATTCTGGAGGCAGGAGGAAGGCCTGGGACAGGATTCCTCTCATGCCTGGAATGGACTATGTGGCGCCTATTGGGGAGAGAGAGCAGAGAGGACTCCTCCCCGCAGCTCTAGGAGGTGAGCTCAAGGTGAGTACACGTGAGTGGCTGAAGCAGAGGGCGGCCACGGAGCAAGCGGGGAGTCACTCACCATTGTTGATTCCAGGCATGGAAGACATCCAGAGGTTGGAGTTGTTCTTGCCATTGAAAGTATAGCAGTTTCCATACATCGGGTGGTGGAAGTGAGAGTAATTCCTTATCAGGAGAGAGAGTACAGTCAGAGAGGAAAGTGTACGTGGTCCATGGAGCAGGAAGATGAGGCGGAGAGAAATCGCCACTTCCTTAAACTCCTACCGGACTTGTGCCTTTCAGAGCCATTTGTTTCCTGATCACCTACTATGTGCTGGCACAATACTGAGAGGTTTACTCACACTCCCTCAGTCACTCCAACCAACAGCCTGTGAGAGCCTCATCCTCACATCACACAGGAGGAAGCTAAGGCTCAGAGAACTCAAACAGCTGGCCCAAGGTCACACAGTGATGACGAGCCTGGGGTTCACACCCAGGTCATCTACCTTCTAGCCCAGGCTCCTCTCACCAGGCCATCTGAGCTCACTGGCCTTGACTTCCCTGCTGCCCTGTGACTTATCTCTTGTTGCACTATAAAGATTCTTGCAGTGTCCCTAACTGTTCATGTGTCTAAATGTTAGTTTCCCATGAATCATGAGCTCCTTGAGGACAGGAGCCACATCTCATTCATCTCTGTGTCATCTCTGCATTAGTTGCACAGTTCCTGTCGTCTAGGAGATAGGGGAGATGATTAATAATTGTTGAGTGAGGAATGAATGAATGAATGAAATGGAGAAGTGGAGGGGTGCTAGATAGTTGTTGAGTGGGAAATGAATAAATGAATGAATGAAATGGAGAGGTGGAGGGAAGCTAGACAGTTGTTGAGTGAGAAATGAATGAATGAATGAATGAATGAATGAAATGGAGAGGTGGAGGCAAGCAGGATTAAAGGAGAGAGTGTGACCAGTGATGAGCACGGAGTTGGGGGGAGGAAGATAAGTTCCCAGGGCAAGAATGAGACCAAGTGTTTCCCGGAGACTTTTGCATCAGCATGTCTCAGAATGGGGGATCCAAAAGTCATCTGTGACAGGTGTGGGGACAGAGAGAAAGCAATCACAGAGGCAACACTGCTGCAGTAGGAATGCAATTTCACAGCAAATCACAGGTTCCAGAACAGGGAGGCTGTGTGGATTGTAGCACAGCACGTGTGCCACACGGTACAGAGAGAATCTGTGCTCTGCTACCCTGCCATCTTGGAGCTAGCGATGGGAGCAGGGCAAAGAGGGAATGGGGACTTTGGCTGGTGAGAGGCAGAGAAGGAATGAAAAGAAGAGGAAGAAGAGGCTGGCCAGAGATAAGGAGTGGGGCTCTGGTTGTAAAGCCTTGAGCAAGTCATTGTTTCTAAGCTTATTCTCCTCTTCTGTGAAATGAGGAGATTGGAACTAGATGGCCTGGGATAGTCCATGGGCCTTGAAGAATAAAGGCACGGAGGCGTGACATACCACTGCACATTCTAGGATGTGCTGGGAAGTCAGCACTTCTAGAGCCCAGGCTAGATGCAGGGAAGGAATGAAGGAGAGGCTACAGAAGTGGCCAGTCCTGAAGGCTGGTGAGCCCTGCACACACAGAGAGGGGACAAGCACAGTGTGGTGGGTGCTGCCCCCAGAGAAAGCATGCACAGGTTGGATGAGCAGGTAAGGTGGAACAACACGGATGGGTTTCAAACATAGAACTTCGTTAAAAAATAAAAAAGCAGGGGGTGGGGCCCGGTGGCTTACGCCTATAACCCCAACACTTTGGGAGGCCAAGGCAGGCGGATCAGTTGAAGTCAGAAGTTCGAGACCAGCCTAGCCAACATGGTGAAACCCTGTCTCTACCAAAAATACAAAAATTAGCCAGGCATGATGGCGGGCACCTGTAGTCTCAGCTACTTGGGAGGCTGAGGCAGAAGAATCACTTAAACTCGGGAGGTGGAGGTTGCAGTGAGCTGAGATTGCACCACTGCACTCCACAGTGAGACTCTGACTCAAAAAAAAAAGTAATAGGTGAAGTGAGATCTATAACACAATACCATTTATGTTAATTAAATACACATTTTGCAAAAACTCACAGAGATACACACTAAGCACATTAATGTAGTGGCCTATGAGAAGCAGTATAATGTGATGGTTAAGAGCACAGACTCCAGAATTAAATTCCTGGTATTTGAATCCTGGGGCTCTAACAAGCATTAGATGCCAGACCAAACAAGTTACTTCAACTCTCTGTACTTCAGTTTCCTCAGCTGTAAAATGGGGATAACAAACATGTCAACCTCACAGGGGTGTTATGAGCATTGAATTATGCTTAGAATGGTGACTAGGCTTAGTAAGAGCTGTATTAGCTCACTATTACGATTACAGGGATACATTAAGACAGTTAAAGTCGAAAAGACAGACAGCTACATGGGGAGGATGTAGAGAATTTAGACCCTTCATACATGGCTGTTGGGAATGTTAAATGGGGCAGCCATTTGGAAAAGTCTGGCAGTTCCTCAAAACGTTAAATATAGAGTTGCCATAGCACCCAGCAGTTCCACTCGTAGGTAAACACCCAAGAGAAATAAAACACAGATCCATACAAAATCATGTACAGAACGTTCATAGCAGCATTATTCATAGTAGCCAAAAGTAGAAACAATCCAAATGTCCATCAGATGAGAATGGATAAGCAAAAATGTGGGCCGGCCGTGGTGGCTTATGCCTATAATCCCAGCACTTTGGGAGGCTGAGGCAGGAGGATGGCTTGAGCTCAGGAGTTTGAGACCAGCCTGGGCAACATAGTGAGACTCAGCCCCTCTAAAATAAAAAAAAAAAAAAAAATTAGCCAGGCATGGTGGCATGAGCCTGTAGCCCCAGCTACTTGGAAGACTTAATCAGGAGGTTCATTTCAGCCCAGGAAGTCAAGGCTGCAGTGAGGTCTGATCCTGCCACTGTACTCCAGCCTGGGTAAGAACCTGTCTCAAACAAAAAAAGTGGTATATCTACAAAATATAATAGTATTCAGCCATAAAAATGAAGCTCTGATCCATGCTACAACGTGGATAAACTTTGAAAATGTTATGCTAAATAAAAGAAGCCACTCACAAAAGGTCACATATTGTATGATTCCATTCATGTGAAATGTCCACCATAGGCAATCCATAATGGCAGAAAGCAGAGGCCGGGCGTGGTGGCTCTAGCCTGTAATCCCAGCACTTTGGGAGGCCGAGGCAGCGGATCACGAGGTCAGAAGATCAAGACCATCCTGGTCAACATGGTGAAACCCTGCCTCTACTAAAATACAAAAAAATTAGCCGCGTGTGGTGGCACGCACCTGTAGTCCCAGCTACTCGGGAGGCTGAGGCAGGAGAATCACTTGAACCTGGGAGGCAGAGATTGCAGTGAGCTGAGTTCGCACCACTGCACTCCAGCCTGGGCAACAGACCAGGACTCCGTCTCAAAAAAAGAAAGCAGAAGAGTGGATCCCAGAGCTTGGAGAAGGGGAGAAAATGGGGGAAGAACTGCTAATGGGTACAGGGTTTCTTTTTGGAGGAAAATGTTCTAAAAATAGGTAGCAGTAATGGTTACACAACTCTGAATATACTAAAAATCACTAAATTGTACATATTAAAAGGATACATTTATGGTATGTGAATTATTCTCAATAAAAGCGTTATTTAAAAAAGATCATATGGTGGGGGAAAGGGTGCGGGTTACGGGGCAGGAGAGGGGTGAGAAAGCCATACTAAGGAGCTCCAACTTGACGCTGCAGGCCATGAGAGACACTGAAGGAATTTAAACAGGAAGATTCAGTTTGGATGTTTGTCCCCTCCAAATCTCATGTTGAAATGTGATCCCCAGTGTCGGAGGTGAGTCTAGTGGGGGGTGTTTGGGTCACAGGGCGGGCCCCTCTTGAATGGCTTGGTGCCCACCTCGCAGTAATGAGTGAATTCTCACTCTATTAATTAGTTCCACTGAAAGCTGGTTGTTTAAAAGAGCCTGGTGTCCCTTTTTTGCCCCCCTCTGCCCCTTCTACCACAAGTAAATGTTTCCTGAGGTCTCCCCAGAAGCTAAGCAGATGCTGGTGCCATGCTTGTACAATATGCAGAACCCTGAGCTAATTAAACCTCTTTGATTTATAAATTACCCAGCCTCAGATATTCCTTTTTTTTTTTTTTTTTTTTTTTTTTCGAGACAGAGTCTCACTCTGTTGCCCCAGCTGGAGTGCAGTGGTTCAATCTTGGCTCACTGCAACCTCTACCTCTTGGGTTCAAGCAATTCTCCTGCCTCAGCCTCCCGAGTAGCTGGGACCACAGGTGCGTGCCACCACACCTGGTTAAATTTTTATATTTTCAGTAGAGACGGGGTTTCGCCATGTTGGCTGGGCTGGTCACCAACTCCCAACCTCAGGTGATCTGCCGATCTCAGTCACCCAAAGTGCTGGGGTTACAGGCGTGAGCCACCGGGCCCAGCGAGATATTCCTTTACGGCAACACAAAATGGACTAACACACAGGACTAACTGGAATGGTCTGTGTAGTGAAGTGAAGTAAGGATCAAGTACAAAGCTTCCTGTGGTTGCAGAAGGAAGGGAGGATCTGGAGGCAGAAGGACACAGTAGGGTGGAGGGGTGGGTCTAACAACCCAGGTGGAAAGTGAGGCTCTGAGCTGACCTAAGTGGCTACGTGCCAAGACAAAGATGAACCACGGACTTCCTGTTGACTGGGAGGCAGGCACATGGAGCAAAGGGAGGGCATTGGATGAGGGCATAGGGAAAGCACAGGTGCCACGGTGACGGTTAGAGGGACCTGGTGGCAGGTGTGGGCTGACTCAGGCTTAGGTGTTGCTACCATCTTACTTCCCAGCTGGTAGCTTCTGTCTTCAAACAAACACAAAGACTAAAGACGAACAAAATCGTGTACTGAGCAGAGTGTGCGTGAGGGGTGAGAAGTGACACCTCGCCCCCGGCTGTTCTTCAGGGACAGGGGAGGGAAGGCCCCCCTGTAGAGCAGAGCCAGAGCAGAGGCAGGGAGATGCCTCCTGAAAATCAACATGCAGGAGGAGGAGGCAGGGAGGAGGGGGCCGGAGGCTTCAGACGGGGACCCTCAGCCTCCACCAGCCCTCAGAGAGCCTACAGCTGCCATGAGCTCTTTGCAAGGACATTATAACAGGGGTCCTCACAGAATGAATGTCCGAGGGGCAGTGGGGTGGGAAGAATCCTTAGCCAGGGCCGGCCCATTCCCAAGGGCAAGTCACTTCACCTGTCTCAGTACAAGAGTAATGAGCCCATCGTTTACTTCGGTCTGTAAAGTGCCCTCACCATTTGTATCTCAAGCACTTGCTACAGCTCTTGAGATAAGTGTTATCATCATCATCTTCATCACTTGAGTAAAAGTGCCAAAGGGGCGCAGATTATATAGTTTTTCCTTTGATGTAGCCCAAATGCCTAGAACAGTGACGGGTACATAGCCCAGACAGTCAGAACTATTTGTTGAACGAACATGGAATGAATCTCATTTTTGTTTTACTTCCATTTTACAATCAAAGAAGTAGTCTCTGAAGAATGATGCGATACACCCACAGTCACCTGGCCAAGAGTGACGGAGCTAGAGCGGAAGCTCAGGCTTATTCCCTCAACCCATGCCACTCCATCTCGTTCCTACTGCCAGCCTCAGCTCAGGGAGCAGAGTATATGGGACAGATGACCTTCCAGGCCCTTTTGAGTTTTGATGCTAGGGAGAAAGGGGCCTTAGAAAGACCAAGACCCAGGCTTCCAACCTTTGGCTTCTCAAAGCCCAACCTCAAGCCCCCAAGGCATCCATGTGAAGCCGCTTCCCTCAGGTCCTGCAGTCCAGGGAGCAGCAGGAGGGCGTAGGGCTCTCTCTGGGGCAGGGTGTGGACCCGAAGCCAGTACTTCCCCCTGGCCTGCTGGTACTGGCATTTTTTTAGTCAACAAACATTTCCTGGGCTCTGCCCATGCAGGGCGTGACGCTCACCCAGGGAAGGGGACCCCACGGAAAGCAAGGAGCCAGGCAGGACTGACTCACGCCTGGTTGCAGGAGACCTGATTGAAGCGGCAGGCAAAGATGAAGTTGCCCAGCGTGTCCTCCTCCAGGGACGGCAGAGTCTCTGGCAGCCTTGACAGGATGTTGATGTAGTGGAAGTGGTACCACTCCCTCACTGCATCCACCCCTGATGAGTACGTCTGGTAGAAGCAGTCTGATTTGTTCTGGTTGCACTGGACACAGAGACCAGAGTCAGAGGGGAAACGCAGCCAGGGGTAGGCCCCTTGGCAGGGCCAAGGGCAAAGAATGAGTGGTCTGGGGCTCTGAGGACTGATGGATAGGGGTCGGAAGCCAGGAGTCGGGAGACAGAAGCGGAAGAGAAGCAGAAGTCCCCAGGAGCGTGGACCAGGAGAGCATGGGATTAAGGGAGCTGTGGGCCAGGAGGGAGACCAGTAGCTGCACACGCAGCTTGGGTTCATTTATGCGTCCCCCGGGCCGGAGAGGAGCAAGACTTTCCCTCCCATTTCACTGATGGGAAGACTGAGGGATCAAGACATTCATCCCCGAAAGAGCTGGGACTAGAATTCCAGTCCCCAGCCCCCTCTTACTAGTGGGAACTTCCCTATCACCTTCCCTGGGCTCCTCCCTCATTCTCCCTTGCTCTTTTCTTTCTTTCTTTCTTCCTTTTTTTTTCAGACAGCGGCTCACTCTGTCACCCATGCTGGAGTGCAGTGGTGTGATCAAGGCTCACTGCAGCCTCCACTTCCCGAGTTCAAGCGACCCTCCCATCTCAGCCTCCTGAGTAGCTGGAACTACAGGCTTGTGCCACCACGACGCCAGCTAATTTTTATATTTTTTTGTAGAGACGAGTTTTCACCATGTTGCCCAGGCTGGTCTAAAACTCCTGGGCTCAGGCGATCTGCACTCCTTGGCCTCCCAAGTACCGGGATTACAGGCGTGGGTGCGGCAGCTCACGCCTGTAATCCCGGCACTTTGGGAGGCCAAGGCAGGCGGATCACCTGAGGTCAGGAGCTCGAGACCAGCCTGACCAACATTGAGAAACCCCGTGTCTACTAAAAATACAAAAGTATCTGGGCGTGGTGGCGCATGCCTGTAATCCCAGCTACTCAGGAGGCTGAAGCAGGAGAATCGCTTGCACCCGGGTGGCAGAGGGTGTACTGAGCCAAGATCGTGCCATTGCACTCCAGCTTGGGCAACAAGAGCGAAACTCCGTCTCAAAAAAAAAAAAAAATTGTTTCCTTTTTTAAAAAACTGTCTCCTTATTCTCTATCTTGGGCTGTTAGTCCAGTTCTCCATCACGCTGGAGGGTCCCAACTGAGTCCCACCAGTGGGACTGGAATTCAGAAAGTTGCATCTTCCTTCCTGAATCAAGGACCAGAAACAGTAAAACAATAATAATAATAATAATAAAAGTACATTTTCCATAATAGATTTGACTTCCCATCACTGAGACGCTTCTACATAGACCCCCTCCCACCTCGGGAAGGAGGCCCCATAAGCTGGGGCACCCAGAGGTGTTTTGATTATCTGGTTATTATTTGTATCTATTCACTTATTTTTTTGCTCGCGAGCCCGCTGGGCCCCGCACGGTGTCACTGGGCCCCGCACGGTGTCACTGGGCCGCGGGGGCGGGTCCGGAAAGGGGCGGAGCCCACTGGGTGGGCGGGTCCGGAAAGGGGCGGAGCCCACTGGGTGGGCGGGGCCGGGGCGCGGCGGGCCTCACCAGCTGGAAGCCGATCTTCCAGTCCTTCCTGTCCACTTGGGGGTTGTGGTCCTGAACGCCGGAGGCCGCGCCACGGGCACGACGGGCCCCGTCGGGCGGGGGCGGGACCCTCAGGCGCCGCAGGGGGTGCGGCAGAGTGCCCCGAAGGTCGCGACGGCCGCGGGAGCGGGCCTCGAGGGCGGTGGAGTTGTACTTGTACAGGTCGTAGAGCGTCTGCTCGGCGATGCGGTCCAGCTCCTCCAGCTCCTCTTTAATCTCCGCATACCTGGAAGGGGCGAGGGGAAAGCGTCGGGCCAGGGGGCCTCGCGCCAGCGTCCGCCCCCCCGGAGGTCGGGGTCCTCATCTGTGCCCCGGGAGGCCGGGCCACCCCGGAGAATCCCGGGCGGGGCTGGGGTCGCCGTGGCGCCTCCCGCCGGTCGGGCGGGGAAGGGTAAACAGGTGTGTCCACGTGGGAGGCGGAGGCAGCGGGCCGGGCTGGGACGGCAGTTACTGCGGCCTGTTTATGGAAGGAGAGAGGCGGGAGGCGCCTGTCGTCTGTGGGGCGCTCTCCTCCCCTTCGCCTGGACCTAGAAGGGAACCCGGAACTCGCCTGCCCTTTACCGAGAAGGGGAAGGGTGGGGGCCTCGACCTGGGCGTGACCGTGGTGCCCAGGTCATCCCGCCCTGATGCCCTCAGGCGAGGGTCAGTGGCCGTTCGGCTTGAGTGCCGCGTGGCACCTAAATCAAGAGTTCACAAGTGCACTTTTAGAATCTCCCCAGAAACTGAAAATACAGGATGCCTCACCCACCCCGCCTCCCTCCTCCGAAGACTGTTTTCATATGTTTCGGGTGCGGCCCAAACACCGTAAATTAAACAATCACTATAAATCCCCACATTCCTTCTTCTCAGTACAGGTCCTATTACCATCTCCATCAGGAAAGTCCAGAGTAGCAGGGCCTTAGGGATGCAATCTACCAAAACAAAGCACATATAGAACTAATAAACTGAACAAGGTTGCAGAGTACAAAACACACACAAAAGTTAATTGCATTTCCACATGCTAGCAACAAAAAAACGGAAAATAAAACCAGAAATACAGCAGCAATATTAAATAACGTAACATCAAATACATAGAAATAAATGTAACAAAAGATGTGCAAGACTGAAAACTATATTGTGCCCGCTGAAAACGACGTTGAAATCCCCGCCGAAATAAAGACCAGAGTAAATGGAGAGATACATATGTTCATGGATTCAACACAATCCTGATCAAAATTCCAGCTTTTTGTTTTTGTTTTTTTGGACAGGGTCTCGCTCTGTCACCCAAGCTGGAGTGCAGTGACACAGTCACCACTCACTGCAGTCTCCTCCTGGGCTCAAGCAATCCTCCCACCTCAACCTCCCTAGTTGCTGGGACCACAAGGATGCCACCGCACCTAGCTAATTTTTGTGTTTTTTTTGTACAGAGGGGGTTTCACCACGTTGCCCAGGCTGGTCTCTAACTCCTAAGCCCAAGTAATCTAGCCGCCTCGGCCTCCCAACATGGTGGAATTGCAGGTGTGAGCCACTGCACCTGACTGGGCACCAGTGGCTCACACCTGTAATCACAGCACTTTGAGAGGCCGAGGCGGGTCGATCACTAGGTCAGAAGTTCAAGACCAGCCTGGCCAAGATGGTGAAACCCCGTCTCTACTAAAATTACAAAAATTAATTATCGAGGTACGTAATCCCAGCTACTCGGGACGCTGAGGCAGGAGAATCACTTGAAGGGGAGTGGGGGAGTGGAGGTTGCAGTGAGCTGAGATTGAGCCATTGTACTCCAGCCTGGGTGAGACTGAGACTCCCATCTCAAAAATAAATAAATAAAAGAAATTGACAGACTGGCTCTAAGATTTATCTGGAAATGCAAACAATCTAGAATAGCCAGAAAATTTTGGAAAACAAGAGCCAAGTTGGAAAATTTATTCCTCCTGACTTTGGTATTTACTATAAAGCCACAGTAATCAAAACAATGTGGTTCTTGGTAAGCAGAGACAATAGATCAATGGAACAGAGTAAAGTCCAGAAAGAAACTCACACGTAGATGGTCAACTGCTTTTTGACCAAAATGCCAATTAAGTGGAGAAAATAAAATGTGTTGGCAGATTGTGCTAGAACAACTGAATTGGGAAAAAAATGAACCTCAACCTCTATACTACACACACAAAAGTTAATTCAAGATGGATCATAACCTAAACATAAAATTCAGAACCAAAAACACTCTAGAAGATGGAAGATATCTTCCTGAACTCGGGATGGGCAAAATTTTCTTATAAGAAAAATATCTAACAAAGAATCCCTACAACAACCCTATGTAGTAAGCACGCTATGGACAGACCTACATTTTTTTTTTTTTTTTTTTTTTTT
>NW_022437026.1:7672298-7719750 GCF_009761245.1 Sapajus apella
TTTGAGACGGAGTTTCGCTCTTGTTACCCAGGCTGGAGTGCAATGGCACGATCTCGGCTCACCGCAACCTCCGCCTCCTGGGTCCAGGCAATTCTCCTGCCTCAGCCTCCTGAGTAGCTGGGATTACAGGCGTGCGCCACCATGCCCAGCTGATTTTTTGTATTTTTAGTAGAGACGGGGTTTCACCGTGTTGACCAGGATGGTCTTGATCTCTTGACCTCGTGATCCACCCGCCTCGGCCTCCCAAAGTGCTGGGATTATAGGCGTGAGCCACCGCGCCCGGCTGGACCTACATTTTTAAAAGATTCTGACCCTGTACATAGCTAGTGAGAATATAAAAATGATACAATCACTTTGGAAAATAATCTGGAAGTTCCTCAAAAGGTTAGATATAGTTACCATATAACCCATCCATTCCACTCCTAAGAGAATGAAAACATACGCCCACATACAGACAGTTACCATATAACCCATCCATTCCACTCCTAAGAGAATGAAAACATACGCCCACATACAGACACACACACACAAACGTGCACAAATGTTCAGACCAGTACTATTCCTAATAGCCAAAAAGTAGAAACAACCCAATGTCCATCAGTTGATAAAAGTATAAATAAAATGTGGTGTATCCATACACTGGAATCTTACTTGGCAAATAAAAAGGGAATAAGTACTGATCTATGTGTGCTACAACACGAATGACGCTTGAAAACATGGTACTAAACGAAAGAGGACACTCACAGAAGACGACGTATAGCACGATTCTATTTACAGTACACTTCCAGAATAAGCAAATCTAGAGAGATGGAAAGAAGATTAGTGGTTGTGCAGGGTTAGGGGTTAGGTAGATAGGAGGGAAAGATGAGTGCCTGCTAATGGGTATGTGGTTTCTTTTGGGGTGATGAAAACGTTCTAAAATTGATTGTAGTAGTAATTGCACAATTCTGTGAAATATATTCAAAACAATTAACTTTTAAGTGGTTAAATTGTATGATATGTGAATTATGTCTCAATAAAGCTGTTTTTTTTTTTAAAGGAAAAACACCTAATGAAAAGATCATCTTGATATAAAAAGAATTCTTATAAATTAACAATTTAAAAATTTTTAAAATGACCAAAAAACAAATATAAATGGTCACCAAACACCTGAAAAGCTACCCAACATAATTAGTCCTCAGAGAAATGCTAATTAAATCCATAATAAAATACCATTAGAAAGGCTAAAATTAGAAAGACTGACAATACCAAGTGTTGGTGAATATGTAGACAGCAACTAGAATTATTCTAAGCTGCTGATGGGAGTATAAAATGGTACCACTGCTTCGGAGGACCTGTCAGTAGTGCTTATAAATTTAAACATACATATCTACCTTATGACCCAGTAATTTCATTTCTAAATATTTTACCAGGTCCACTCCTAGCTACTACACAAGAGCAAGAAAAACATAAAGATTTGTACATGAATGTTCATAGCAATTTTATTTATAATAGCCAAAAAGCCTAAAGCAACTCAAAGGTGTGTGTTTGGCATTCTAGGAATCTTGCTCATTACTGCTAATTAAAAGAATGGCAATCAGCGGGGCATGGTGGTTTACACCTGCAATTCCAACTTTGGAAGGTCAAGTGGGTAGATCACTTGAGCTCAGGAGTTTGAGACCAGCTTGGGCAACACGACAAAACCCTGTATCTATAAAAAAATACAAAAATTGACCAGATGTGGTGGTACACACCTGTACTCCCAGCTACTCAGAAGGCTGAGGCAGAAGAATTGCCTGAGTCTGGGAGTGTAAGAGGCTACAGTGAGTTGTGATCATGCGACTGCACTCCAGCCTGGGCAACAGGACTGCACTCCAGCCTGGGCAACTGAGCAAGACCCTGTCTTTAAACAAAACAAACAAAAAAAAAGGAATGGCAATCATAGCTAGCATTTATTGAGCACTTACTATGTGCCGGGCACTATGGTATTAGAATGTACCTTATTTAATTGTTAAAAGAAGAACTTTAGACAAAATTATATTTACCAGAGTTTACTTGAGCAAAGAATGATACTCTAATCAGGCAGTCCCTCAACCAGAATCGGTTCATCAAAACCACTCAGCAATAAAAAGGAACTGATACTTGCAAAAGAACAGGGAAGAATTCCAGAAACATTAAGCAAAATAAGTCAGATGCACACACAAGAAAATACATACTGTATGATCCCATTTATATGAATTCTACGACAGACCAAACTAGTCAATGGCGATAGAATTCAGAAAATGATGGTGGGAGAGGAAGAGGAATTGATGGAAAGGGCACCAGGTAATACGAGTGTTCAACATCTTGACCGTCAAACCTCAGGGGGCACTCAAGATTTGTTCATTTTATTGTATGTAAATTATGCCTCACTTAAAGAAAAAAGTACCAGTGCAGGGTCCTACTTGCCAGAGATTCAGATTTAATGAATCTGGGATGGGGCCAGAACAAGGTTGTTTAGAAGAGCCCCCACGTGGTCCTAACGTGCAGCTACATGAACCACTGTCTAGTCCAGATCTTCACTTCCTCTTCCATTTAGCTCTATGTCCATCTCCACCATAAAAGTCTAGCTGGCTGGGCCTTAGGCATCAGCTCTGGCAGCCCTTAAACCTCTCACCGGAGGAAATGTAGCTCTGGCCAAAGGTGTGTGTTTGGCATTCTAAGGGACTTGCTTGTTATTAGTAGTTAAAAGAATGGCAATCATAGCTAGCATTTATTGAGCACTTACTATGAGCCAGGCACTGTGGCATTAGAATGTACTTAATTAAATGTATTTAATAGTTAAAAACTTTAAACGAATTAAATTTAACTTGAGATTCACTGAGCAAAAAATGAATCTCGAATCAAGTAGCCCCCCCACCACCCGCCCAACCAGAATAGGTTCAGAGTGACTCTGGGGGCTGCTGAATGGTCAGGTAATATTCACGGACAGGAAAAGCAAAGTGACGCACAGAAAACGGAAGTGAGGTACAGAAACAGCCAGATTGGTTATATCTTCGGCATTTGCCTTATTTGGACAAGGTTTGAACAGTGGGCTGCCTTTCATTGGCCAAAGCTCTGTGATCGCTACAAAGCTAGGTTGTAGTGTAACACACTTTAGTGTAAACACGCATCCAGCTAGGCTGCAGTTCACCATGCACAAAGAAACCTTTAGGTCAAACTTTAAAAAGGCAAAGAGACGGCTTTAGGCTAAAACTTCTTTAACATGATTTAATCTTCAGCGTAACACACTATACTGTTAGCCACTATTAGCTAACACAATTGTCGCCCCCTTTTCCAGGTGAAAAACCTGAGGCATGATGACTTGTTCCAGACGGCACGGCTAACAGATGGGTCAGACAGCACTCCAACCGCCACACTGCCCTCTGGTCCTTCCCTGCTACCTCTGGCTGTTTTAGGAGGGCCACATGGTGCCCCAGAAAGAGCACCAGAGCCAGAATCTATGAGATGTGGGGCCTGGTGTTCTGGTCACACGCTTTCTATCTATGTAACGCTGGGTAAGTTACCCAACCTTTCTGAATCTCTGTCTGAATTCCTTATCTGTAAAATGGGCATAACACTAGATCTGCCTACCACATGACGCTCTTGGAGGGTTGAATGAGGAAATATTCAATGACACAAAGTGAAGAGACCATCGACGATCAGGAAGACACAGAGGAGCCTGGAGCCCAGGAAAGCGAATTGCCTTTCTCAAGGTCACACAGGAGGAATCCGGATCCCCCACTTGGCTGGAGTTATTTCCACCACATCCTGGCTGGGCCTCCCTTTCCACCCCTCCCCCAAGCTGGCTCGGGTCCCTTCTGCCTCCTGTTCCTCTCTCTCTCATCGCCAACTTCAATCTGGTTGTCACTTCTCTGGCCACACTCCTCTTCCCTGGGGAGCCCCATGCCATCCCTGCATCAGGCTCTCTCCTCCATGCTGCCACTCTACGCCCCTCCCTCCTGCCTGGCCTCACGGGTGAGCCCTGCACTGAGCACAGCCTGGGCTCCCAGCCCTTGATCCCCCCACACACACCTGTGACAAGGCCTCCAGGGGAGGTTGGACTCCATAGAGAATTCCTTCACTCCACAAGCTCTGCTGCTCCCCTTTTTTGGCATAAGATATAAAGGATTCCTATATCACTCTCTCAAAAAACAAATCTCTCCCTTCCTGACCCCCCAATACTGGAAATTCCTATAGCGAGAGGCAGAGGACACCTAGAGCTAAGAGAATTGACCACTAAACAGAGGGCACACTGACGACACCTGATCTTGTTTTGAGGAGACCAGCGGCTAGAAGGAAGGGATAAAGAATGCCCACAGGGGCTGGGCACGGTGGCTCATGCCTATAATCCCAGCACTCTGGGAGGCTGAGGTGGGTGGATCACTTCAGACCAGGAGTTCAAGACCAGCCTGGCCAACATGGTGAAATCCTGTCTCTACTAAAAATACAAAAATTAGCTGGGCATGGTGGCACACACCTGTAATCCCAGCTACTCGGGAGCCTGAGGCAGGAAAATTGCTCCAAACCGGGAGGCAGAGATTGCAGTGAGCCAAGATCACGCCACTGCACTCCAGCCTGGGCAACAGAGTGAAATTCTGTCTCAAAAAAAAAAAAAAAGAATGCTCACAGGGGTTCCTCCAGACAGGCCAGCCCTTCTAGCCTTGACCTCCTCCCCAGGTCATGCTCACCGCCCTCACTCCCATCTGCTCTGGCGGGCAGCCCTCCGCTGACTGGAGGGTGAGTCAGCCCATACGCAATTCCAGCAGGCAGGCACTACTATCTCCATTTTACAGTTGGAGAAACTGAGGCCTGTCAACTAGGCAAGTTTCCCAGGGTCACCCAGTCAGGAAAGACTGGAGCCAAGATGTGAAGCCAGGCCTGTTCACGCCATGGCCCCTGCTTTTCCACTGTGTCTGCCTCCCAGCTCTGAAGCATTGAGATCAGGCGGCAGCCTCCTTTCCCTGCAGCTGGCCCTCTCCTGTCTAGCCCCTCTCTGTCCAGGACAGGCCAGCAGGGTACAGGGACCCTGGGAGACTTGGGGCCTGACACCTGCTCTCTCGTCATCTGGTCTCCTCCTCTTCCCTCCCTCTTAGCCCTGGTGGTCTCCTCTCACAGAAGAGCGCATGATCACCCTGACAGCCTTGGGACTTGCCTAGGCCCATCCCACCCGGAGGCCCTACCGGAGCACTCAGCCAGCATTCCCAGATTACCAGGCAGAGCTGGGCACAAGAAACGCACTAACTTCCTCCCAGCAAGTGCTCTCTCCCACCTGCAGGGACACCTAGAAGCCTTGACTTCTCCTTCTTTGGCCCCTTCTGGCCGTGCCACAGGCCATTCTCCACCTCTCAGCATCTCCAGTCTTTTCTCCCAGGGGGTTGTGAACACACAACCCCAGGGGAGTCCTCCCCACACACAGTCCCTCCGAGCTCAGCCCACACCACAGTGTATTCGCAGACAGGTGCCCCTCACCTGTGAACCCCCTGAGGACAGAGGCCAGGTAAAAGAGATCGCCCCACTAGAGCCTGTTCTGAGCTCTCAGATCACATGTGGAGTTCAGTCCTGGCTACGACATTTTTTTTTTTTTTTTCTGAGACAGAGTCTCACCCTGTTGCCCAGGCTGGAGGGCCGCGGCATGATCTCAGGTCCCTACAATCTCTGCCTCCCAGGTTCAAGCAATTCTCTGCCTCACCTCAGCCTCCCGAGTAGCAGGTGCACAGAACCACGCCTGGCTAGTGTTTGTATTTTTTAGTAGAGACAGGGTTTTGTCATGTTAGCCAGGCTGGTCTTGAACTCCTGACCTCAGGTGATCTGCCCGCCCCAGCCTCCCAAAGTGCCGGGATTATAGGTGTGAGCCACCATGCCTGGCCCTAGGACATTTTAAGAGCAGTAGGTGCTCACAAACCAATGATTGCCCAGAGCATGAACAGCCAGGGCAGTGAGAGGCTCAAATGATTTTCATGCCTCAGCCTCCTGAGGAGCTGGGACCACAGGTGCACACCACCACGCCTGGCTAATTCTTTTTTTTTTTTTTTGTACAGACAGGGTTTCACTGTGTTGCTCAGGCTGGTCTCGAACTCCTGGCCTCAAGGGATCTGCCTGCCTCGGCCTCCCAAAGTGCTGGGATTACGGGCATGAGCCACTGCGCCTGGCCAGGAAGAACTTTTTAATGGCATCTGCCGTAGAGGTAGCAAGGTTCCTGAGATGAGAAGGATTCAACCACCGTGGCAGGGCTAGAGGGGAGTCAACTCTTAAGAGTCCAGGCTTTCCTCCTGCCAGGGCTGCTGAGCAAAGCCTGGTGTCCAGACTGCCCAGGGAGTGCAGGGTCACGGTGCCACATCAGGGAACCACGGGCAGGGATGGACTCCCTAGCTCAGGGCTTTCCCACCCTCCCCAAGGGACTCTGTCTGGGAAACTGCCCTTGCCTCACCCACGCCTGCTGCCGGGCCCCCTGCTGTGCCATTTCCAGGAAAGATGCTACCATGACCTCCTTCATTGTTCAAGAACCCCAAGTTCTTAGGTCCAGCCTAAACCGTTCCTGGGACTGGATGAAAACTATGTCTGTAGGCTCTGCTTCCCATGATTGTAGGTATGACTGGCCCTCTCCTTTGAGTGAAGAACTGCTTTGTTGACCAGAGAGAAAGGGGCTGCAGTGGCCAACCCTTCCCTTTGGACTCGGCACTCCCTTGCTTAGTCAGAAAGGTCTTCAGTGCTTTGTCCCCTTTCCTCGAAGTTGGAAAGCAGCACAGAGTCCCACCTTCCCCGTCTTCCTCTTCTCTCTCTGCTGGTGGTGACCTTCGGCAGGTGGGCAGCCCTGGAGGACTGCCTCACTCCAGTCCCTCTAGCTCATCAACTGATTTCCTCTGTAGGAGTCACTCACCGCGCTCCACATGATTCACTCACTGGTGGCCAACACCAGGCTGCATGAACCTGTCCACCTGCCCTGCCTCCCTCCTGAGCAGGATCCCTCCCTCCTGCACGCCTGACACGTTGTCCTCCTGTGACTGCTGCTCCACACGCTGGGCTCCCACCAGCTGCCACAACCCTGGGAGGCCTTTGCCTGATCCCTACTTAAAGTGTAATGAGAAAAAGAGCCTTGAATCAAACACACTTGATTTGCGACTCGGCTGCTAACCTGAGATGCCCTGGCTTCTCGTCGGGGGTAGGGGGATGATTTTTGAGTCCCAGTTTCACCACTTGCTGCCTGTCTGAAGTTGAGCCAGTTACTTAACTTTCTGGGCCTCAGTTTCCTCATCCATAAAATAAGAGTAATCTTCATACTGGCCGGGCGTGGTGGCTCATGCTTGTAATGCAAGCACTTTGGAGGCCAAGGCGGGCGAATCACCTGAGGTCAGGAGTTCAAGACCAGCCTGACCAACATGGTGAAACCCCGTCTTTATATTTTAAAAAAAAGAGTAATCATGATATCTACTTCCAAGTTGTGTTGTGAGGATTAAATAATTTAAAGCAGAATCATTTAATTTAAATATAGATTCATTTATAAAAATGTCTGGCACATAAATATATACAAGTGTTATTACTGTGTTTTTTTTTTTTCCTTTGAGCAGGGTCTCGCTCTGTGGCCCAGGCTGGAATGCAGTGGTGTGATCTCGGCTCACTGCAACCTTGGCCTCCTGAGGTGATTCTCCTGCCTCAGCCTCCTGAGTAGCTGGGACTACAGGTATGCATCACCACACCCAGTTGATTTTTGTATTTTTACTAGAGATGGGAGTTTCACCATGTTGGCCATGCTGGTCTCGAACTCTTGGCCTCAAGTGAGGGGCTCTTTTAAACAAACTTGTTTGGGCTCCATCCCAGACCCCTCAACACCTGCCTTCGTCTCCCCAAATGCTGGGATTACAGGTGTGAGCCACCACGCCCAGCCGGTATTTTTTAATTTAATAAATAAATAAATAATGTATGTTCCCTTGTTCAAATTATTTCCCCTTGCCAAGCCTTAATTTCCTCATCTGAGAAATGGAAATAATAATGGCCACCTCCCTGGACTTGTCAGTATTAAATGAGTGTCTATAAGCTCCCAGTTTTAGGGTATAACACATAATGTGACTACAAAGTCCAGTGCGTAGTGCTGGGTGGGTGTTGAATCTCCTTCCCTCGTGCTGGGGAGCCTTCCCCGACTCCCCTCCCATCCTAGGTGTTCTCTCCCTCCTAAGTCCGCAGCAGCCTTTCAAGCAGGAGGGAGTCTTTCTGGGCAGATGCCTGCCTCCCAGCCTGCAGGCCCCAGAGGCAGGGCTTATGGCTTCCTCTCCCTGGCTTTTTCCTGGACCGTCTAGGGTCCTGCAGCCAGCAGAACCTAAGAACTGTGCGGGCCTCGCCCAATTCACCCCTGCCCTCCCTCTCCATCTCGCACTCACATCTTTTCAAGCACAAATAGTTATTGAGTGCCCGCTGCCTTGCCTGGCCTGCCGTCCCTCCCCTTCCTGTTGCGTCCCTCCCCTCCACCAAGGCCTAAAGGCATGAAGATGCCCGCAGGAACCAGGGGGAGAAAAATGAGACCGAGAGGAAGGACCCACGAGAGCTCTGAAATGAGATGGAAACCACATCTGACTGAAAATTTCATTCACTCAACACCTCACATCTTGGCTATTAAAAAGAGGCAGAGTTTTGGGATGAGGTGTAGACAGGATGAGTCACAGTTCAGTGACTCGCTCGGTGACATTGTGGCTTGCCTCTCTTTGCCTTAGTCTCCTCAAGTGTAAAATAGGGATAACAAGAGCACCTGCCTGGTAAGATGTGAGAATGGAATGAGATGCCTGCAGACACCTTGGCGCTGTCTGTGCACACGGCAGCTTCCTAAGGAAATGGGCCTACCCGGGACGGCATACAGAGGTTAATTAACAAAAGGGCCTGGCTTTTTCTTCTCTCCAGGACAGGACGTCCCAACCTTTCTCAGTCCATAACACACCTTTGGACATGATGGAATATATGAAGGGGCCTCCACCCACAGTGTGACCAGTCCCAAGCATCCATAATCACACACATACCAGTATGTACACACACACTCACACTCATAAAGGTTTTACACTCCTTGAAGGCACACTAACTCACCATTTTTATCATACGTATCCCAGTGTGCCACAGCTGCTGGCCTATATACCTGTCTCTGCCGTCTTATTTTAGCTTTCTGTCCCCAGAACTCAGCAAACTACCCGGCCTTCAATAAGGGTGTATGAATTATTCATGAATCCATTTGCCAGGTGTCTAGCCCGGTATCTGGCTTGACGTAGGTGTCCCCAAGGTGTGGCGTGGCTGAGTGAATACAAATAGAAGGTACATAAAAACAACCAGCCCTGCCCTCCTCTCCTCTCCATGCTTACCACCCCCTCTGGTTTCCAGATCCAACACTGGCAAAGAGCGCTGAGGAAACCCAAAACTCCAGGACACACCCAAGCACGGAAAGGTCAGGCAGCTGCGCAGGTGAACAGTGCGGCCGGAGGGATCGCCTCCACTTTTCAGCCTGGGGATCTTGGGGGAACAGTGTCACAAGGAGCTGCTCTCTGGCTGGACCCATTCTCCTTGCTCTGTAAGGCATCTGTCCCCAGCCTTCGGGCTCACTTGCAGCCCTAACCTCCACGACCCCCCACCTTGCTTTCTCCATAACATAAATTTGTTTCATCCCCTTCTGAACAAAGACCGACAGCACCCACCTCCGCAGCACCTGCATGGCCTCGCCTCCCCTCACCTAGGCTCACCTCTCCATCAGACTCTCCTGCTGAGGTGGACGAGGTCTTATACTTGGCTGGCATCTTGTCCCCAAAGAGGGATGGAGCTGAGCACACCCCTGCCCTTTTGCAAGCACTCCCTCCCACTTGCAGGAGGGAGAAGAGAACGGGAGGGAAGGAGAAGAGAGGGCAGGGGAGGGCAAGGCTCCTCTGACAACCACACTCTGGGTGAGCCTCGGGTGCTAGGATGGCTCCACTGGGCAGGGACGTCAGTCCAGCAAGCTGGGGGCTCCTCACCCTCAGGTCTGAGGCTCTGCCTGCCCAGTGAGCACCTCAGCACCCTGGACCACCCTTCCAGGCGCAGGTGCCAGGAAGAGGCAGCGGGACTGACCGACCTGTAGGGGTTGAGGGTGCAGATGGTGACCGCGGGGAAGACGAGCTTGTCGGAGTTGAGGTTGATGTTGAGGCTCACGGGGTAGCTGAAGTACTCCCCGAACAGCAGGCCGAATTGCCAGTACATCACGCAGAAGGTGCAGAGCCACAGCACTGCCCAGAAGGCCGTCTTCATGCGGTTGTGCTGCGAGCACACCAGGCGGATGGCACCGTGGATGGTGGTGTTGTTGCAGAAGAACTCGAAGAGCTCTCGGTAGGAGCGGTGGAACTCGATCAGGGCCTCCTCCTCCGCCGTGGGCTGCTGGGGCGCCGCCGGTTCGGGGCCCAGCCTCTGCTCCTCATGCTTGTCCCCCTTCCTGGGCCTTGGGGTGGGCTGTGGAGGGCTAGAGTCCTGCTCCTTCAGCTTGTCCCCTTTCCTGAGCCCTGGCGTGGGCTGCGGAGCTTTAGGGTCCTGCTCCTCCAGCTTGTCCCCCTTCATGAGCCCCGGGGTGGACTAGGGAGAGCAAGGGTCAGGGTCAAGGCTGAGCTCTGGGCCCTGAGTGCCCTCTCCCATCACCTCTGGAACCTGAGTGAGGCTGCCCCTGGCCAGGCCCACGTCCCACCCAGTGCCCACATTCTCCCACTCCTCCCTCCCTCTTCCACCTTTCCTGGAGCCAGCAGACCTGCGGGAGTGGGGGCCAGAAGTGTCGCGGCTGGGCTTCCCGGAACCGCCTCCCCTCTACTTCCCTGATAGGGCCACCTTTTGGTTTCTGTCCTAGCGCCTCCCTTTCTGTGTCCGAAGCAGTCTCTGCCCTCCTCCTTCGGTCTTCTTCCTCTGGGATCTGTCTCAGCTCCTGCCTCTCACTCCCTCTCTGTCTGCCTTCTGTTTCTCTTTGGGTGTCTCCCAGCTCTCCTCTTCCTGGCCTGGCTGCTCTCTCTGATCCTGCCTCTCTTCTTCTTCCCCCTTGCCTTGACCCCCTCACCTCCACCCTCTGGCCCTGACCTCGAGCTGTGTCCTGATTCCGTCTCCGCCCTAGGACAGCAGGGCTTCGGAAGGTCTGGGCTGCCTCCAGCTTCCCACTCCCAGGTTGCGGCTGGACTGGGACTGGTTCCTTTCCAGTTGAATCTGGCAGCCAAGCCTCTCCTCCCCCTCACCTGACAGGTGCAGCGGCCTGACTGGGGAGCCCGCCTGCCGGCTTGCCAGGGATGGAAGCGACAGGAACCTCATTAGCATCTCAATTAAAGGTGAGCAGGGCGTGGGGAGGGGCCGAGTAGGAGTCGGAGCTGGGAGTTTTCCGAAAGGAGGAGGGCTCCAGAGGGCAGGTGAACCCGGAGTACTGGACCTGAGAAGGCGGACTCTGGGCAGGGATTTTGATTCGGAGCTGATAGGCAAGGAGGCTGGCAGACAGGATGGAGGGTGAGGGGCAAAGATCTGAATAAGTAGCAGGATGCCGAGCCCACAGCCTGGAGGGCAGCACAAAGAGAAGGGGCCAGCCAGGTTGAGAGGGCCTGGGCGGGGAACCCAGAGGACGGGAGGACAGAAAAAGGGAGATAATAGTGAGGGACAGCGGACAGCGCAGGATGGAGAGACAGGGATGGGGGGGCACCGAGTGAGAAGAGGTGGAGATGGGGCCGCAAAGAGAAGGAACCGGCCCCAAAGGGAGCCTCTCTCAGGTAGGAGTGCAAGGGGGGAGTCCTAAGTGTGCTTCCAGGGGCTAGAGTCTCTGCAAGTGGGAAACCCTCCAAGGGCACTCACAGGTCAGCCTCACCCCCAGGCCCTGGAGAGAAGAGAGAAGAGGTCTCTGTAAGTCTCCTCCCCGCTCATTCAGGTGGGGGAGCAGCACACTCAGGTGGGGTGCATCTGTCTCCACCTGGTCCATCCTCTTTCCTGCTGATTCCTCACCACCCCCTCCAACCTTGTCCAGACCCAGGGAGGGGCCCAGGTAAGGCTGGGGGCTGGGCAGGGCCCTAGGACATTCTGTTCTGTTTTACACCATTGGCTGCCAGGCCAGGAATGTGTAATGGCCCCTGTTGTGGTCACGGGGTTGCAGGAATGTGGGCACCCAGAGGCGGCGCCAGGGCCAGGCAGGACACTGTGGGCACAGACCCGGAGCCTGGGGAGAGGCAGGGAAAGCAGACAAGGTGCAGGGAGGATGTGGCCGGCGCTGGCTGTCGGGGAGGAAGAGGGGGGGCATGGCACAAGCCTGCACAGGCCCTGAAAGGAGGAGAAACTCATCGGCAGGGGCTATATTTTTCTCCAAAATCTCTTTCTAAACCTAATGCAGCAAAAGGATAAGGAGTGAAGTGCCAAGTGGTAAGGAGAGAGGGAAGGGTCAGAGAATCAGGCCCAAAAACAGGGCTGGAGGAGACTCGGGAGAACCACCCACACAGCCCAGGCCCTGCACGCAATGGGGAGGGCTGCGGCTCCCTCCAGGGCCCCATCGGAGGCAGCCCAGAGTGCAGGAATGTGGTCACTGGCCCGTCTTGCCTCCCTCCGCAAGCCTGCAGACAAAGGCCCAGCCTGAGCACCCATACAGACTTGGGGGGTACTTAGGCCTGCAAATAGGTCGCTGTAGTATCTTAAGATAAGGTTTCTATGTACACATTTTAAAAGATCATTTTAAAAATAGACTTCTAACCAAAATGCGGGTCTCAGATTACTGAGAGATAAGAGCTAAGAGATAAGAGCCAAGGGCTGGGGGAGCCTAGGGAGGGAGGCAGGGGAGCTCACTGCAGGAGACTCAGGAAACCTTCCCAGAGAAGGTGTCATCTCTGCTGAACCTGTTTTGTTTTTTGTTTTTTTTTTTTTCTTTTTGAGACAGAGTCTCGCTCTGTCACCAGGCTGGAGTGCAGTGGCACGATCCCGGCTCACTGCAACCTCCTCCTCCCAGGTTCAAGCGATTCTCCTGCCTCAGCTTCCCGAGTAGCTGGGACTACAGGTCTGCGCCACCATGCCCAGCTACTTTTTGTATTTTTTTGCAGAAACGGGGTTTCACCATGTTGGCCTGGATGGTCTTGATCTCTTGACCTTGTGATCTGCTCGTCTCGGCCTCCCAAAGTGCTAGGATTACAGGCGTGAGCCACCGCGCCCGGCCCTGAATCTTGAAGAGCAAGGAGTTTACCAGGCAAAGGAGAGAAAAAGTGGTACACCAGGCTCAGGGTCCAGCCTGGTCTGTGGCTTCCTCTCTTGTGGCCATCCCTTGCAGTTTCTTAAAGTGAGAGCCGGTGTCAGCCAGGATTCCAAACCAGGTCCCCTTGCTTACCTTCACACCGCTCATGGTACCTCCCCTAGGAAGGGATGGCTGGATTTTTCTTCATTGTCCTGATGAAGAAACTAACTCTTCCCAAGGATAAACCAGTTTTCTGAGGTTACAAAACAAAATAACAACAGAGCTATAAACAATTCAGAATTCTCCCCCTCCTCTGGGGTTGTCTCCTTAGCACTTTTGCCATTTACTTCTGAGACAGACTCATGGGGGATCGGGGCTCCCATGCACCTGGATGTGAAAGCCGGGAAGGCCCCCCTCACTCCCACACAGAGCCCATGGATTCATCCACTCTCTGGGCGCTGGGTTATCTCCTTGGCTCTGTGAAAAGCTCTCTGCACTGTCCCCACTGCCCCAAAGATCCCAGATACCCCCAGAAACTCTGGTGTCCCTTGAGCCAGGCTCTTACATTGGCCATGGTCCTCCCTGCAAACACGGGGCTCAGCGCCCTGGCTGTTTGATCTCAACGGTTCTGAAAAGCACCTCCCTGCCTTTTCTATTTGCTAGCTCGAGCCTGAAATCCAACCACTGGCTTAAGGCAGCATGGCAAACAGTTTTCTTATCAAGGTCTCTGTGAGAAGAATTGCAATGCCTGGTCTGGGCTGAGCCAAAGAGTGGTGACCCTGCCATGTCCTGCCAGGTATGGGAGTGGCAGTGGCCTAGCACTGCAGTATTCTAGACCCGGAGTGGGCTAGGGCAGCTTGGTGTTGTGAGGAAAATAGACATCTGAGACCTGCACTTTGGTCAGAAGTCCATTTTAACGATGCTTCTTTTAAAGTGTACAAATAATCCACAAATATGTTTTGTCACAATACAATTTTCCAGCAATATAGAAGTATATAGAGCAATAAAGCTTCCCTTTGTCCCCTCCTTTCCCTCCCCCGAGGGAAGCCTCCGTAATTTATATATTTGCCTATATCTTTTCGTGTGCCTTTATAAACTTACATGTATTTTTTTTTCTTTGAGATGGAGTCTCGCTCTGTAGCCCAGGCTGGAGTGCAGTGGCACGATCTCAGCTCACTGCAGCCTCCGCCTCCTGGGTCCCGGTTCAAGCAATTCTCCTACTTCAGTCTCCCAAGTAGCTGGGATTACAGGCATGAGTCACCACGCCCAGCTAATTTTTGTATTTTTTAGTAGAGACAGGGTTTCACCATGTTGGCCAGTCTGGTCTTGAACTCCTGACCTCATCATCCACCTGCCTCAGCCTCCCAAAGTGCTGGAATTACAGGCATGAGCCACCACGCCTGGCCAACTTAACATTTATTTTTAAAAAACAAAATATATAGTTCTTTTTTTATAAGAGGCAAATAGAAAAACCAGGGAGGTGCTTTTCAGAACCTCCAGAAGAATAGCGCTGTTTTTCTACAACTTCCATTTTTGCTTTTATTTACTTATTTATTTTAAAGACAGTATCAAGCCGGGCGTGGTGGCTCATGCCTATAATCCCAGCACTTTGGGAGGCTGAGGCAGGTGGATCACCTGAGGTCAGGAGCTCGAGACCAGCCTGGCCAACATGGAGAAACTCTGTCTCTATTGGGAAAAAAAAAAAAAAATGGTTAACTAAAGACAGTATCATGCTGCTGTCCTCCAGCTGGAGGATCATGGCTCACTGCAGCCTCCAGCTCCTGGGCTCAAGTGGTCCTCCTGCCTCAGCCTCCTAAACTGCTGTGATTACAAGTGTAAGCCACCATATTCAGCCCTTATTTTTGCTTTTAAACTATGTGACTTTGAGAAAGGCACTTGACCTCTCTGAGCCTCAGTGGCCTTACCTAAGAAAACGAAAGGGCAAGAAGGGGTGGGTAAGGCAGCCCAGATGGGCACAAAGACTTTTTCCAGCTGACCCTGCATCTAGCCCCCTGCTTCACGCATGAGGGGACTGAGGCCCACAGAAGCAAAGTGACTTGGCCACAGTCATCCAGGAGTTAGGGGTGGGGCCAGATTGAGAACTAGGCGACTCCTTTCGAAGCTCAGTTCTCTTTCTCTGACTTTGAGGGAAGTGCGGTTTTGTTCTATAAGAAGTCAAGGCTGGGCACAGTGGCTCATGCCTGTAATCCCAACACTTTGGGAGGCCAAGGCGGGTGGATCACCTGAGGTCAGGAGTTCAAGTCTAGCCTGGCGAACATGGTGAAACCCTGTCTCTACTAAAAATGCAAAAATTAGCCAGGGAGGCTGAGGCAGGAAAATTGTTTGAACCAAGGAGGTAGAAGTTGCAGTGAGCTGAAATAGCGTGATTGCACTCCAGCCTAGGTGACAGAGCAAGACTCCTTCTAAAAAATCAAAAAAAGAAGTCAAGGGCTTTGTAGACTCTGTCTTGGAAGGACCCCCTGCCTTCCCAGGACCACCCCAGACTCCCCCAGAGCCCCAGCCCTTCCCGTCAACCTAGGGCTGCCTTCCCCTCCCAACACTAGCCATCCTCTAACCCTGTGGCGTGGCCAAAAAATGTGCATGGCTGCAGGGAGAGAAGTGAAACCAGAGGGCTGCTGTGGGATGAGGGTTATGAGAGCGAAGGGTCTTCCTGACTCTTGTTCTTTGCAGACAGGAGGTGACAAAGTCATCGCCCTTCCCTCCCCCCACCGGGGAGAGCCTATCCCTGCACTTACCACTGTTTACTATTATTTATTATTATTATTTACTACTATCCTGATGTATGTGTGTTTGTACCTATGCAAGGAGAGAGACCAGGCGTCTTGACCTTGGCGACCTCAGTGTCTAGTGGTCACTGCTTGCTGACCCACTCTGCGGAAGACAGCAGAACTACCTTCTTGGGTAAGACTCAAGGTTTATCTTTGACAGAGCAGGATATGCTGTGAGAAAGCAGCTGCAAAACTTCAACCATCCTGACTTCCTCTGACAACCCGTTTATTTGTGGGCTATTAATTTATCTAAATTTTCTTCACTTTTTCCTTTTCATTTCTATCCTTTCCAGGATGAGAGTCAGTTACTTAGTTAAATGCAACTCTTTATTCTTACCACTTGGAGCCATTAGCCACTCCACACTGGGCTGCTCACTATGGAAGGCAGCAGTCCTTTTAGCTGCCCTTATGTAATACAGATTTCTCTCTCTCTCTTTCTTTCTTTCTTTCTTTTTTTTTTTTCTTTTTGAGACGGAGTCTTGATCTATTGCCAGGTTGAAGTTCAGTGGCGTGACCTCGGCTCACTGCAACCTCCACCTCCCGGGTTCAAGCAATTCTCCTTCCTCAGCCTCCTAAGTAGCTAGGACTACAGGCACATGTCACCACGCCCAGCTAATTTTTATATTTTTAGTAGAGACGGGGTTTCACCATGTTGGCCAGGATGGTCTCGATCTCTTGACCTTGTGATCCACCCACCTCCACCTCCCAAAGTGCTGGGATTACAGGTGTGAGCCAGTGCGCCCAGCCTCAGATTTGTCTTTCATCTAAAATGATGGACCAGAAAAATGCCACTCTTCCTCTAGTGCCCTGGCAGGTTACTTAGAAGCTCACTATTAGAAGTTTATCACTTTGAGTTAAGACCGGGTTGGCCGGGTGAGGTGGCTCACGCCTATAATCCCAGCACTTTGGGAGGCGAGGTGGGTGGATCATGAGGTCAAGAGATCAAGACCATCCTGGCTAACATGGTAAAACCCCATCTCTACTAAAATACAAAAATTAACCAGGTGTGGTGGTGCTCGCCTGTAGCCCCAGCTACTTGGGAGGCTGAGGCAGGAGAATTGCTTGAACCCAGGAGGCCGAGGTTGCAGTGAGCCGAGATGATGCCACTGCACTCCAGCCTGGCACCTGGTGAAAGAGCAAGACTCTGTCTCAAAAAAAAGACAGGGTTTACCAACCTTGGCATTATTGACATTTTCAGCTGTATCATTCTCTGTGGTGGGACAGGATGATTCTGTCCTATCTACAATTCTGTGCATCGCAGCATGTTTAGCAGCATCCCTGGCTTCCATCTGTTAGATGCCAGTAGCACTTCCTCTTGAGCCTTCATGACCAAAACTATCTCCAAATATTGCCAAGTGACTTCTGGGGGGCAAAGTCACCACTGCTGAAAAGACTGGGTCAAGGCATTGTCACCACTGAAAATGCAAACACTCTGGAGAAGGACGACCCTCAACAGTTATGCACTTCTGGGTGTTTGCCAGACCCTTTCCAAGAGCACTAGTCAGTTAAGAGCAGAGTGGGAAAGAAGAGACAAAGAAAGAGGATTTAGAAGAATCCATTCCTGGCTGGGTGGAGTGACTCACGCACTTTGCACTTTGGGAGGCTGAGGTAGGCGAATGACTTGAGGCCAGGAATTCAAAAACAGCCTGGCCAACATGACGAAACACCATCTCTACTAAAAATACAAAAAGTAACCGGGCCTGTTGGTGCATGCCTGTAGTCCCAGCTACTTAACTGGGGAGGGTGAGTCCAGGAGAATCGCTTGAACCTGGGAGGCGGGGGTTGTAGTGAGCCAAGATTGAACCATTGCACTCCAGCCCCAGCGACAGACTGTGAGACTCTGAAAAAATAAAAAAAGAAGAATCCATTTCCACCAACCCCCTTTCTGGATGCCTCATGGGCCTGCGGGATGAAGGCTCTCTCAGCAGCTCCGTCTGAAGAAGGCCTGGGAGAAGAGCCCCACCCTCATACATCTTCTAGGAGTCCTGGGACACTTGACCTGGATCTGGTGTTGCCCAGTGGAAATCAGCCTCAGGGAGACTGGTGAAGAACACAAAAGGAAAGAAGCAAAGACAATGCCTGCCCACGTGAGCTCATGGATTTCTCACCCCTGTGAGTCTCCCTTTATCTTCCTGGGGAAGGCTGGGATTTATAGTAGCCATTTATTGGTAAGGTTTGTCTTTCATGATCCAGCTGGGAAACAAGAAACACTCTAAGTCTTTCAAACAGCAGGAATTTAAGCCGGGCGCAGTGGGTCATGCCTGTAATCCCAGCGCTTTGGGAGGCCAAGGCGGGCCGATCACTGAGGTCGGGAGTTCGAGACCAGCCTGACCAGCATGGAGAAACCCTGTCTCTACTAAAAAAATACAAAATTAGCTGGGCGTGTTGGTACATGCCTGTAATCCCAGCTACTCGGGAGGCTGAGGCAGGAGACTTGCTTGAACCTGGGAAGTGGAGGTTTCGATGAGCCGAGATTATACCATTGCACTCCAGCCTGGATAACAAGAGTGAAACTCCGTTTCCCCCAACCAAAAAAAAAAAACAAACAAACAGGAATTTAGCACAGGAAACTAACTGGTACATAGGTGATGGAAGCACTATGGGAGGCAGCTCAGAAAACAGCAAAGCAGGAAGCAGCTACCATCTCTAGGCCTGGAAAGATGGCAAGGTGATGGAGTGATCAAAGACCAGGAAGCCTTTGGAGCCATGTGGCAGGAACTAAATAGTGTGGAACTTGTAGGAGATGGGATTCAGGTAGGAGGGAAGGGAGGAAGGCAACCAACTGCAGGTGAAGCCAGAAAGCAGAGAGAGGAGGAATAGCTGGCTGCTTCTCTCCTCCCACCCACCTCCATCTCACAGGTCTGCAAGCGAACCAGTGGCTGACTGGCACAATAAAGAGGCGCACAGAGATAAAGTGATGTGGCCAAAATCAAAACCCAGATTTCAGGGCTCTTTCCTTAGGGGGTAGAGAGTCCCTGAGGGCTGAAGTGCCAGCTTGGGGCTGGCAGCGGAAAGAAGGAGACACTCCAGCCAGCTGGGGTTAAAAGGGGTCTGACATAGTGGTTATCTGTGAAGCAGGAAGCTTTGACTGGGAAGGGCACGCAGCGACCTTCTGTAGTACAAGAAACGTTCTGGAACAGTTAGGGGATATGCAAGAATACACAAAAGTGAAAATTCTCTGAGCCATATCTGTAAGATCAGTATGCTTTATGTGCTTCATTGTATTATATGTTATACCTTGATTTAAAGGCAGGGTCTCAGCACTGTAAGACAGGGTGGGGAAAAAAGAAAAAGAAAAGGAGTCCCTGTCTTCTAGAGTAAAATCCTAAAATATTTTCTTTATTTTTTTTTTTTGAGGCAGAGTTTTGCTCTTGTTGCCCAGGCTGGAGTGCAATGGTGTAATCTTGGCTCACTGCATTCTCCATCTTCCGGGTTCAAGTGATTCTCCTGCCTCAGCTTCCCGAGTAGCTGGGATCACAGGCATGCACCACCACACCCAGCTAATTTTGTATTTTTAGTAGAGCTGGGGTTTCACCATCTTGCCCAGGCTGGTCTTGAACTCCCGACCTCAGGTGATCTGCCCCCCTCAGCCTCCCAAAGGGCTGGGATTACAGGTGTGAGCCACCTCTCCCGGCAATCCTGAGATATTTTCAGATGAAATGATACAATGTCTGGGATTTACTTCAAAATAATCGTGAGGGATTAGACGAGTGTGTATGTTGGTGGGGGAGGGGGTATACAGAATAAATGAAACTGACCGTGAGTGGAAGCTAGGTAGGGAGTATATGGGAGACTTCCAATCTTAGTTTTTTTCTTTTGGTATATTATCTTGGGTGTGAAATTTCCACAGTAAAAAGCAAAAATAAGAGAGAGATAAAAGGACCTAGGGTCACCACACACACATTCCTTTACGCATGTACGAGCTCAGTGGGGAGTCTCATCCAGCCCCCAGCACTAGGGATCTGGAAGGAGCAGCAGCCCCACGATGCTCCGATCCTCCTGCCCTTTCCGGCCATCCATGGTTCATCTGTGCAGCGAGCTGCCTGCACCAGGTGAGGGGAGAGAGCCTCACCAAGTGAAATGCCTACCGCCTGGGCAGGTCCTTTCACCCTTTTGTGATCTCTCCTCCCCATGCACACTTCCCATTACCTGCACCAAGAGCCTGCCCAGACATCAGACCCAAAATTAGACAGACCAGTGTAAGGATGAGTGCTGAACTGAGTCCTTCAGGGAGGGAGATGGTGCCCAAGTGACCTATCTCAAGAGAATTTAGCCCCTCATTCCAAGGGAGACACCCCTGAGCCACAAGGAGGTGGCAGGACGGCTGGAATGAGCTGGGACCTAGACATCAGGGGACTCAGATTGTAGCTGGCTCTGCTGTGGACTGGCTCTGTGATGTGGCCATCACCTGTTTATTCCATAAATACGTATTGGGCACATGGTATGTGCCAGACTCTGCTATGCACGGGGAACATAGCCTTGAAGATTCAGTCTGGGCCACTGCGGCACTCACAGCCTGGTGGGAGGCAGACAAGACAACAAGGTACAGAAAGAGGGCAGCCTTCACGGGGACTGCGTAACCTAGGGCAGAGGATGCCCCCCAGAGCCTCGGTGAAGCCTCAAGGACAGGTGGGAGTTAGGAAGACAGAAACTTGGGGACCAGAGAGCCACGTGTAAAAGGAGGGAGCTGCAAGTAGCTCCATGGGTGGGTGGGCTGCTAAGAGGTGAGGGAGATGAGGGGAAGAAAGGAGACAGGAACCAGACGAGGCTACCCTGGAATCCCGGTCCCCTTATGTGTCACCCTTGGCCTCCCTCTCCATGCTAAAGGGGAGAGGGCTGGACTCGGTGGGCTCCCAGCTCTGGACAAAGAGCAGGGCTGGGTACACCGCTCTCAAGGGTCTCCTAGGTGACCTGTGCCTACTCCTGTGTGGACTGGGCTGGGTGGGCAGTGTAGGGGGCTGGCTGACTTGCTAGTCCCTTGTAATTTGTCTGAAAAAGTCCCACAGCAGGGCAGGAACCCGGACGTCTGCCAGCCCCAGCCGGTTCTCCTGGGCCTCAGCCTGGCAGTCCCTGTGCCCTGCCCTCTCCATGCCTGTCCTGCCGTGGCCCCAGCCCCTCACTGTCCAGATCCCACACCCAGCTGTCCCCTGTGCACTCTGGAACTCGCGAGGCTTGTCCAAGGGCTGACCCCGGGACTCGCCGCCCGTCCCTCCTGGGCCTGGGCTGTCCGCAGCCGGCTCTCGGATCGGGCTTCCTAAGAAGGGAGGAGGCCGGTTCCGGCCCCGCGGCCCTCACGTGCTTTCCCGGCCACCCCTCCCGCCCTGCATCGAGGCAGACAAGCCTGTTCCTCTTCCCTTGGCTGCGATTGCGACAGGGCGGCCCGGCTCCCAGCGCTCCCTGTCCCCGCCCCGCAGCCAGCTTGCTGCACTCCCACTTCCTGAGCTCCGCCGTGGGAGCCCTGGAGGCCCGGCCTGGCCGCTCCCGGCCCCGGGGGGCACATCGGCCCTGAGTCCGGTCCCAGGCTCTGGGCTCCGGCCGCTGCCGCCACCGCTGCCCAGGGCGTCGGGCCTCCTGCCTTCCTCCCAGGCCCCCTCGCTGCTGGCCGGCTGGCCGAGTGGCCGCCATGCGCCTGCCTTGGGCCACCTCTGCCCGCGGCCTGGCCTGGGGGCCTCTGGTGCTGGGCCTCGCTGGGCTCCTGGCAGCATCCCAGCCCCAGGTGGTGAGGAAGGGGACCTGGCAGGGGTGGGAGAGGGTGGGGAAGAGGGGCCTGGGCAGCCCTCGCTTCATTCCCTCTGCCCTCCCGAGCTGACCCCTAGCTTTCCTCCCCTCTTCTCCATCTCCCTCTGAAGGTGCCTCCGTACGAGTCGGAGAACCAGACCTGCAGGGACCAGGAAAAGGAATACTACGAGCTCAGGCACCGCATCTGCTGCTCCCGCTGCCCGCCAGGTGAGAGGCAGTGGCCGGACAGAGCAGGGCCTCGGAGGCGGGTCACGGGGGTGGGGGGTGGCTCCAGCCCCCTTGTGGCCTCAGCGGGAGGATGAGCACTGTCCCCCCAGGAAAAATGGCTGCTGGAGATGAGCGTGGGAAACCCTGGACATCACCTGCAGGAGCTGGGACTGGCCCTCCCCACTGGGCCTCTAACCTCTCTGAGAGGGAGCCAGAGGGCCACAGGCAGGGTGATGGGAGGCCAGAGAAGCCGAGGGACAGGCCGGGGTCACCCACAGGCAGCGGAGGTGAGGGTGCAGCCCTGCCTCCTGAGGCTCCACTGCCCCGCTCACATTCTAGGCACCTATGTCTCAGCTAAATGCAGCCGCAGCCGCGACACGGTTTGTGCCACATGTGCTGAAAATTCCTACAATGAGTACTGGAACTACCTGACCATCTGCCAGCTGTGCCGCCCCTGTGACCCAGGTGAGTGACGATGTGCCTGGGGGAGGGGAGGCTGGGTCCCCTGGATCTCAGCCCCTCCCTGAGCCCTCCCGTCTCCCCACCAGTGATGGGTCTCGAGGAGACTGCCCCCTGCACAAGCAAACGGAAGACCCAGTGCCGCTGCCAGCCGGGAATGTTCTGCGCTGCCGAGGCCTCCGAGTGTACGCACTGCGAGCGACTTTCTGACTGCCCGCCTGGCACTGAAGCTGAGCTCAAAGGTCAGAGGTCCCTGAGGGCTGGATGTGAAAAGGAGGCTGGGTGCCAGGGATCTCGAGTAGGAGCAGGGAACATGGTACCGTGTCCACGGCAACCGCGTAGGTAGTTCTCCTGGGCTTAAAATTCCTCTTCTCATTCCATGCAGAGGATCACAGAAGGGGTCTGGAGGGACTGGAACTGGGGCAGGTGCAAGGGGCACAAGAGGGGGTTCCTCTCAGCACTGGGAAGTTTGGGCAAAGTGGTAGGCAGCAAAGCGGAGCTTGGGAAAGGTGAGAGCTACGGAATGGGGCAGATGGGCAAGGAGGAGGCCATCATGGGGCTTAAAGGAAATTCACAGTGGGCAAAGGGCTCCTCCCTTTTGCCCATTCACCCTGGCTGGCCCGCCTTTCTCTTGCCAGATGAAGTTGGTAACAGTAACAACCACTGCATCCCCTGCAAGGCAGGGCACTTCCAGAACATCTCCTCGCCCAGTGCCCGCTGCCAGCCCCACACCAGGTGAGTGCGCCCCTACCTGTGCCCCTCCCACCCTCTGAGAAGCCTCAGCTGCTAACAGTCCTCACCCCCCATCCTTGACACCGTGTGCTCCACTCTCCACTTCCAGCTCCGCATGCCGGTTGGAGTCTGGGCACTGGTGGGCCAGAGCATGAAAAGGTCATCATCTCTTTTTCCTCTGCAGGTGTGAGGACCAAGGTCTGGTGGAGACAGCTCCAGGCACTGCCCAATCCGACACAAGCTGCAGAAATCCATTAGAGCCACTGCCCCCAGAGGTGCCAGGTGAGGGACCAGGGGTGAGGGGCACAGGGAGGTGCCTGGGAACATGCCTTAATGCCCCACTTAAAAAAAAAATGGGGAAAAGAGGAACCCTTCCCTCCCAGACCTGGGGCAAGAAGAAAAGTTCCTTACGGAAAAAATTGGAGTACCCCTAGGCTAGTTTACTTACACACACACACACACACACACACACACACACACACACACACAATTTTAAAGTTATATATACTGTAATACGATGTCAACGAACATATCCCACACTGAAATGTAATGATAACCATTATTGTCAACATTCTGGGCATGTCAGCATCATGCACTCCATTTCCTAGACCAAATGCCTCTTCAGTAGACTATATACTATTATCATTAGACAGAAGATTCCCATTTGACTCTTTCTTGACTTTTTCCTGTGGATTGGTTGGCTTGCTAGCCTAGTAGATGACTCCAGGTTGTTTCTAAGGACTGTAACATCACTCATTGGCAGAAGGTTTGCTGTGTGTGTGTCGGGCACCCAGTCACCACTTTACATTCACTAACTCATTTCATCTTCTTAATGATGCTATGAAGTAGATTCTGTTATTATCCTCATGGACTGAAGGAAGAAACAGACTCAAAGAGGTTAAGTGACATACCCAAGATCACCCACCCAGGCGGTCATTGGTGTTACTAGAACTTGCACTCAGGTTTTCTTACTCCAGAGCCCATGTCAGAATTGCATGTGCTATCGAAAATGAGAAACTTCAGGTGAGCAAAACTGAAACTCCCCTCCAGAACCGCCACCTAGAATACCCACTCTTTACATCGTGGCCTCTATCCTCCCAGACATTTTCCTATGCATGATTATCATACTGGGTTTTGTTGTTGTTGTTTATTAAAAGTAGAGTAATTTTAATATTTTGTAACCTGATTGTTTTCATTCCACAATATAAGTATTTTTCCATGCCCTGTTAATTTTTAACTATGTATCAAATACGACTGGCATTTTAGAGCTGGAATTTTGGAGAGTATGTAAGCTCACCTCTTCTTATGTATAAGAAACTGATGCTCAAAGAAACGAATGACTTAAAAGTCGCACGGCTGGCAGGAAACCATGGTCCAGACTCCCAGTCCAATTTCTCCCCAGGCCTCCCATTCCACATTCCCTTAGGCTACAGAGCTGCATGAATCAGAAGGGGCAAAATGGCCGGAATACAAATGTCCAAGTCCTCCCACGCTGGCCCAGGTATAGCTGATGGCCACCGGAGACTCCATGCTATTGCTGGCAGCACTGACACCCAGAGAAAGAGCAATTACCCACTGCCATGGATCAAAGCTGGAGAAGCTGAACCCCAGCCTCTCTTTTCTTCTCCCCCCAGAACCTGCCCTGAGCAAGGGGTGGAAAACTTGCAAACCCTGCTCTCTCAGGAGACCACAGACAGTTCAGAAGCAAGGCTCCCCACTCTCTCACCCCTGTAAACACCCCCACAGGTACAGCAGGGCAACCCTAGCCCCTCTACAGCGGCCCCTCTATGCAATGGCTGAGGCCACAGAAATGTGGCTCTACCCTGTGTCTGTTTACAACTCCAAGCCCTGCCCTTCCCTACTGTCTCCCAGTCCCACTCCCAGACCTTGAAAATCAACTGCCCAAGCTCCCATCCCACATGCACAAGCCTGCTCAATCTTGGTCTCTGAGCAGGAGGGCACCAGCACCACCCCCAAATAGGTCCATCCATGATACAGTCTCTCCCGACTGCCAAGAGGTCCCCAAGTCTGACTTGGTTCCCCTTCTCTGTAACCCAAGGGAAGTTTCTCTCATTCTGCCCTTAGGAGCTGCAGTGTGGCTAGAAGGAAAAGAGCTGCTCCCTTTTCTCTGTCTGGGTTGCGCAGGGATCTGGAAAGCTCCTCCTTCTCCTCCTCCCCTCTGCCCTTCTGGGGGCTGTCATCACCCCTCCTGTCTGCTTTCCTGGCAGGAACCATGCTGATGCTGGCCATCCTGCTGCCGCTGGCTTTCTTTCTGGTCCTCGCCATCGTCTTCGCCTGCATCTGGAAGAGTCACCCTTCTCTCTGCAGGAAACTGGGTAGGAAGGGGTTGTATGCAGTGGATGGGGTGGCGGTGGGAACCCGAGGGAGGAATATTCAACTTCCCCAGTGCAGCCCTCCACACCCTCGAGACTCCCAATGCCCACCCTCAACATAGACATCCTTATCTCCATCCAGCTGCTTATTCTGAGGCTGGAGATGAGAGTGACAGTGGTCAAGTTGCTGCACATTGGGTGGGGCGTGGAGGCTGAAAGGCTAGGTCTCAGGCCTGCCAGAGAGCCGACACCCATTTTGTTCTCCATTGCAGGGTCGCTGCTCAAGAGGCATCCCGAGGTAATGGCGGGGCTGAGAAGGCAGCAAGGAGGGGAAGAGGTGATGAGGGACAAGGTGGGAGCAGACAGGAAAAGAGTGTACAGGCTGACTCCCACTCATTCATCCATTCAGCTGATGATTTACTGAACATGCCATGTGCCAGGCACTGCCCTACACGCTATGGGTACAGCAGTGAGCGAAACATAGTGCCTTCTTTCCTGGAGTTGACATACCGATGGAGCGAGAATAAAGTTAAATATATATCGGGGGTATAATTGCTAAATAAAGCAGGGAAGGAGCCAGTGAGTGACAGTGGCAAAGGATGGGGGCATTTTAGACCAAGTGGACAGTGAAGGCCTCTCTGAGAAGGTGATATTTGAGCAGAGAGCTGAAGACGCGAGGAGCCAGCCATGGGGCTATCTGGGGGGGACGTCCTCCAGGAAGAAGGAGCATCGAGGGCAAAGACCCTGAGGCAGGGGGTGTGGGGAGGAACAGAGGCACACCATGAGTTGCCAAAGCACAGAGTAGGGTATGGGAACTAAAGAAAGATGAGCCAGCCTGGGCAACACAGCCAGACCCCATCTCTACCCAAAATGTTGTTTCAAGTTTTAGCCAGCAGGGCCAGGCGCAGAGGCTCACGCCTGTAATCCCAACACTTTGGGAGGCTGAGGCAAGCGGATCTCCTGAGGTCAGGAGTTCCAGACCAGCCTGGCCAACATGGTGGAACCGTTTTTAGTATGTCTATTAAAAATACAAAAATTAGCCAGGCATGGTGGCGCGCGCCTGTAGTCCCAGCTACTCAGGAGGCTGAGGCAGGAGAATTGCTTGAACCTGGGAGGTGGAGGTTGCAGGGAGCCAAGATCACACCACTGCACTCCGGCCTGAGCAAAAGAGTGAGACTGTCTCAAAAAAAAAGAAAGTTAACCCGCGGTCCCAGCTACTTAGGAGGCTGAGACTGGAGGATCATTTGAGTCCCAGAGTCCGTGAGCCTGCAGTGAGCTATGATCACACCACTGCACTCCAGCCTGGCCAACAGAGCCAGACCCTTTCAAGAAAGAATGAAAGAAAGAGAGAGGGAGGGAGGGAGGAGAGAAAAAGAAAAAGAGAGGGTGGGTCTGGGGCCCTCGTCATTGTCATTGTTTGGGTCCCCGTCTGTCTCCTGCAGGGAGAGGGGTCCAATCCTGCAGCTGGAAGCTGGGAGCCTCCGAAGGCCAATCTACACTCCCTTGACCTGGAACAGCCACTGCTGCCCAACTCTGGAGACGTCTCCCCAGTCTCCACTGGGCTCCCCACAAACCCAGCTTTGGAGGAAGGGATGCTGCAGCAGCAGAGTCCTCTGGGTCAGATCAGGGAGCCACAGGTGGAACCTGGGGAGCAGGGCCAGGTGCCCCATGGTGAGGCTGGGGCAGGGAGAAGAGACTGTGGGGAGGGCTGGGGAGGGAGGGATGGCTGGGAGAGAGACACTGTGGGCCAGATGAAATAAAAAGGGACAGGGACAGAGACTCCACTGCCAGCCAGTGTCACAGCTAGAGAAGAAGGAAGAGACTGGAAAACCCAGAAACAGAGAAATGAACACAGAGCTCAAGAAACCAGCCGCAAGCAGGAGAGGGGCTGGCCGGGTTTTGGGGGGGCAGGGAAGGTGAGAAGAAAAGGAGAATTCAAGAAGCAGCGGGCCTGAATCAGGGGCCTTCGTTCCTCAACGCTCTGCCTCCCTTCCCACAGGTACCAACGGCATTCATGTCACCGGCGGGTCTATGACAATCACTGGCAACATCTACATCTACAATGGACCAGTACTGGGGGGACCACCGGGCCCTGGAGATCCCCCAGCTACCCCAGAACCTCCATACCCCATTCCCGAAGAGGGGGACCCTGGCCCTCCCTGGCTCTCTACACCCTCACAGGAAGACGGCAAGGCTTGGCACCTGGCAGAGACGGAGCACTGTGACGCCATACCCTCTAACAGTCACCCAATTTGTCATCCGTGACTGATGATGTCTGGGAAAAGGCAGAAGAAGAGAGGCACAAGGGCACCTTCTCCCCTGAGGCCGCCCTACCCACATGGGATTCACAGGGGGCCTGGGTAGGGCCTGGGGAGGCAGAGTCCTAAGGGACTGAGGCTCAGACACCTCTGAGAGCAGGTGGGCACTGGCTGGATACCGTGCCCTCCACAGGACTCTCCCTACTGCCTGAGCAAACTTGAGGCCTCCTGGCAGGCCCACCCACCCACCGGGGCTGCTCAGCCTCAGGCACGGACAGGGCACAGGATGCCAACTGCTGCCCACCATGGCATGCTGCAACGGAGCACGGCACCAAGGGAGCCGCCACGCGGTCACTTGCAAGGACGTCACTGGGCCCTCTAAAGGATTCGTGGTGCTCATCCCAAAGTTTCAGAGGCCCTTTGGGGTTCCACACTTCACATGGACTGAGGTAGACCCTGCATGATGAAATTATAGGGAGGATCTCCTTCCCCCCATCCTAGAGGAGAGGAAAGGGAGTTGCTAACAACGGATTGGGCAGGACTGCTAGGTATGGGGAAGAGTTTTGGAAGGGGAGGAAAACGGCGAGTGTATTTATGTTGTAACCACATGCAAATAAAGAGAATGGGACCCGGACCCAGATGATTGATTTTCTTGGGATTTATACAGAAATACTATTCCATGGGGACAATCTCAAAGACAAAGGTCAAGACACTAAAATATAATCCCATAAAGGTATTTCAGTGAGGAACTGGTGGGTGTAGTCCAATAAGAACAGTGTTAGTCAGTGATGGTTGACAACGTGCCAGGCAGTGCACTCAATGCTTTATCATACTAACTTATTGAATCCTTGCAATAACCTCATGAGGTAGATACGATTCCCATTTAACAAATGAGGAAACTGAGGCACGGAGAGGTAACTTTCCCAATTCAGCTGCAAATGCAAAGCTGGGATTTGCACCCAGTTAGCCTGGCTTTTAGAGGTCTCTTGGGTTAAAAAACAAAACAAAACAAAAAACACTTCATATGCCGCGCCCTTCCAGAATTTCTCTGAATGGGTAGAATGGTCTGGCCCTCTCAGATCATCAGATCTCTTCATGTTCCACAGGTGTTACGTCTCAGTCAACTCTCAAACATCTAGCCTCATGCAAAGTGAAAAATATTCTCCAAGGTTGGTTGAAAGGAAAGGTGTGCACTTTTTTTTTTTTTTGGAGACAGAGTCTCATTCTGTTGCCCAGGCTGTGGTGCAGCGGTACTATCACAGGTCATGGCAACTTTGAACTCCTGGCTCAAGGGGTCCTCCTGCCTCAGCCTCCCAAGTAGCTGGGGCTATACATGTGTACCATGACACCCGGCTAATTTTATTTTATTTTATTTTATTGAGATGGAGTTTCACTCTTGTTGCCCAGGCTGGAGTGCAATGGTGTGATCTCGGCTCACCGCAACCTCCACCTCCTGGGCTCAAGCGATTCTCCTGCCTCAGCCTCCCAAGTAGCTGGGATTACAGGCATGTGACACCATGCCCGCCTAATTTTGTATTTTTTTTAGTAGAGACGGGTTTTCTCCATGTTGGTCAGACTAGTCTCGGACTCCTGACCTCAGGTGATCTGCCCGCCTCGGCCTCCCAAAGTGCTGGGATTACAGGTATGAGCCACTGCGCCCGGCCTTATTTTTTTGTATTTTTAGTAATGATGAGGTCTCCCTGTGTTGCCCAGGCTGGTCTTGAAGTCCTGGGCTCAAGCAATCCTCCTGCCTTGGCCTCTCAACATGCAGTGATTACAGGCATGAGCCACCGTGCCTGACCCGAGTGTGCACGTTATACATCCAATGAGACAGCTCAAGTTCACATTTTGGTGGTGACTAGAAATCTAGCTGGCCTCCTTTTGGCTCAGAAGGAGTATTTATGACTTTTATGTTTTTGGTTTCTTTTTGTCTTCTGTTGTCCTCCCCCTCCACCGCCACTGCCCAAAAAGGGCTTTAAATCCCCTCAAGCCCCCTTATTAGTAAACGTTTGCCGTGCCCCTCCCCACCCCTGAATTCTCTCCCATGCGTACTCCGTAGAGAGATCTTCGCTTGCAAGATTGTTAGCTGGGCGCGGTGGCTCAAGCCTGTAATCCCAGCACTTTGGGAGGCCAAGGCGGGTGGATCACGAGGTCAAGAGATCGAGACCATCCTGGTCAACACGGTGAAACCCTGTCTCTACTAAAACCACAAAAAATCAGCTGGGCATGGTGGCGTGTGCCTGTAATCCCAGCTACTCAGGAGGCTGAGGCAGGAGAATTGCCTGAACCCAGGAGGCACAGGTTGCGGTGAGCTGAGATCGCGCCATTGCACTCCAGCCTGGGTAACGTGAGTGAAACTCCGTCTCAAAAAAAAAAAAAAAAAAAGATTGTTAGGAAGCCGCTGCCGGCTGGCTGCTCTTTCCATAAAAGGCCACTGTCATGGATCTGATGTGAAGAACTCTGTCGCTGGGGCTCGTCAGGACGGGGCGGCTGCAAAACACACACCTCAGAAGGCGTCTGATCCAACAGGGTGGATGGGTCATTTAAGGTTGACCATAAAAGCATCAGCTCCAACTTCCTTTTTTGAGAAGTAAATAATGGTGAGCTGTATCTTTAAATAAAGTTAAATCCTCCTGCCCCTGCAATATGCTGGGGCCAGACTGCATGGATTCTTAATAGTTTAGATTAGAAAAACAAATGTTATACATTTTTCAACAAAATAAAAGGAGGAAAATATTTTGAGAGAAATGGTGCTAAAGCACAGCCCTCTGTGACACCATTCACATTTACAATCATACCTGTATATATATATATATATATATATATGCAGAAATTTCAAAAAGAATTAGCCAGGTGTGGTGGCATGCACCTATAGGGGAGACTGAGGTAGGAGGGTCACTTGAGCCTAGGGGCTGAGGCTACATGAGCCATGACTGTGCCACTGAACTCCAGCCAGGGCAACACAACAAGACCCTGGCTCTAAAAAAAATATAGGCAGGTAGCTTGGGCACTTTGGCTCATGCCTGTAATCCCAGCACTTTGGGAGGCTGAGGCAGGTGGATCATGAAGTCAGGAGTTCAAGACCAGCCTGGCCAACATAGTGAAACCCCATCTCTAGTAAAAATACTAAAAAATTAGCCGGGCGTGGTGGTGTGTGCCTGTGGTCCCAGCTACTCAGGAGGCTGAGGCAGGAGAATTGCTTGAACCCGGGAGGCGGAGGTTACAGTGAGCCAAGACTCCCCCCACTGCACTCCAGCCTGATGACAGAGCAAGACTCCATCTCAAAAAAAAACAAAAAGAAATGGGGTCTTGCTATGTTGCCCAGGACTGTGTGAAACCCTCAAACTCCTGGGTTCAAGTGATCCTCCCACCTCACTGTCCCAAAGAGCTGGGATTGCAGGCATGAGCCACTGCACCCCGCCTGCCTATATTGATTTTCTAGGGCCACCATAACAAAGTACTGCAGAGTGGACAGCTTAAGCTGCGGAGATTTATCATCTCACAGTTCTGGAGGCTGGACGTCAGAGGTCAAGGTGTTGGCAAGCTTGGTGTCCTTGGAGGCCTCTCTCCTTGGCCTGCTGATGGTGGCCTTCCTGCCACCTGTGTCTTCACATGGTCTTTCCTTTCTGCGTTAGTGTGTCCTAATCTTCTCAGTGGATTAGGGCGCACCCTGATGACCTCATTTTGACTTAATCACCTCCACAAACCCCTGTCTCCAAAGAAGGTCCCATTCTGAGGCCCTGGGAACTACAGCTGCAGCACATGGATTTTGGAAGGGTCGCGATTCCACCCACAGCACTGCCGCTGCCTATTTTGCCACTGCTGAGTCAGCACAGGCTCCAGGACACATCCACAGAGCACAGGCCACATGGAGGGGAGCTCCTGTCTAGAAGGAAAAGCTGATAGAAAACCCAAAGATAGCCTTTTGATGGTGGCCTTCAAAAGACGCAACAGGATGCCACGGCCATGGGCAATGGGATAATTGTTAGTAGTGAGAACCCTAATCCTCTACCCCAGGGAGGAGACAGCTGGCACCAAGTCCAACCCACATCCACACGGCGGTGGGACCCCCGTGAGGGGGCTGAGGCTGAAGTCCAGAAGAAAGGTGGATGACACGGGACAGAGCAGCAGCGCAGGGACATGGGGGAGCACGGGGTAATTCAGAATTTCCCTTTTTGAGAGTGGCATCAACCAAATGTCGAGGCAGGAGTTATCCAGCTCCTCTCCCCCCCGACATAATTTCAACTAGCAACAATCCCATGGCAAGTTTACCACCCTGAATATCCCAGAACTTGGAGTGAAGCTGTGTATCCCTTGAGACGGCAGAGCCAAGAAAAACCACGATCAGACGGTAAGGGGACGGCTGCTCTCCGACCACGCCACTCCTCCCCTAAGCCTGCACAGCACCACACACACAGGAACCCCTGGATGTTCTGTTTCTCCAGTGGACATAGTGGATGGGAGGTGGGCGTTCAGCTTCCCCACCAGTCTGAGACTTCACAGGAGACTCAGTCCACTCTTTTCCTGCAGAAAGCACTGTAGGTACTGGCAGGGTTAGCCCACCAAGGGTCAGTAAGAATTTCCCTTTTCAAAAGATGAAGCGATTCACATAGACAGCTGTGCTAGACTCTTTCTGCTGCCTGCCTAACAGACTCGTGCACATTTCCTAAGGACAGAACCCCATTTCTCCACCAGAGCAGAGATTCCCTGACAACAGGAGGAGAGGCCTTTCCCCCAATCTCAGGAGCCGATAAACTCATTCTTCTTTGCGATTGTACAATGACATGCACAGGGAAGTCTTTCTTTCCAGGATAAAAAGCATCATTAGGAGAAAGTTTCTGGCTTGCCTTATTTTTTGTTTGGGGAATGTTGTGTGTGACAACATCATTTCTGAGCTATGGCAGCCATCTTGCCATCATGAGGAAACAGCCATGGAAATAAAAAGCCAATCCTCTGAGGACCTGGAAGACAAGGAAGAACCTAGCTCCCAAGGCATCACTGGGCACCTGAATCAACAGTAAGTAAGCACAGCACCTCCTTCTGGGCTTCTTTTTTTTTTTTTTTTTTTTGAGATGGAGTTTCGCTCTTGTTGCCCAGGCTGCAGTGCAGTGGTGCGATCTCGGCTCACCGCAACCTCCACCTCCCAGGTGCAAACAATTCTCTTGCCTCAGCCTCCTGAGGAGCTGGGATTACAGGCGTCTGCCGCCACAACCGGCTAATTTTTCTTTTTTTTTTTTTTTTTTTTTTGAGACGGAGTTTCGCTCTTGTTACCCAGGCTGGAGTGCAATGGTGCGATCTCGGCTCACCGCAACCTCCGCCTCCTGGGTTCAGGCAATTCTCCTGCCTCAGCCTCCTGAGCAGCTGGGACTACAGGCACGCGCCACCATGCCCAGCTAATTTTTTGTAGTTTTAGTAGAGACGGGGTTTCACCATGTTGACCAGGATGGTCTCGATCTCTTGACCTCGTGATCCACCTGCCTCGGCCTCCCAAAGTGCTGGGATTACGGGCGTGAGCCACCGCGCCCGGCCCCTAATTTTTCTATTTTTAGTAGAGACGGGGTTTCACCATGTTGACCAGGTTGGTCTCGAACTCCTGACCTCAGGTGATCCACCCACGTTGGCCTCCCACAGTGCTGGGATTACAGGCGTGAGCCACCACACCTGGCCTGGACTTCTTTTTATGACAGAAAAAAAATTCCCATTTGTGTAAATCATAGTGTCAGGTTTTCCTTTTCTTTTTTAGTTTTAATTGTGTTTATTTCCTCTCTTTCGGATGGATAATTTATTCACATGGGTCAAAAGTAAAAAAGTATCCGAGTAAACAGTGGAATGTCTCTCTTTCACTCCTATCCCCCCAACCACCAAGGTCCCCGCCCTGGAAGCAACCAATGTTACTGTTTCTGATACTTTTCCAGAGATAATTTATGCATAGTCAAACAAATATATACGAATATATTCCTTTGCTTTTTTTTTTTTTTTTTGAGATGAAGTCTCACTCTGTCAACAGGCTGGAGTGCAGTGGCGTGATCTCGGCTCACTGCAACCTCCGCCTCCTGGGTTCAAGCGATTCTTCTGCCTCAGGCTCCCAAGTAGCTGAGACTACAGGTGCCCACCACCCCGCCCCCCCAAAATTTTTTTTTTTTTTTTTTTTTTTTAGTAGAGGGGGTTTTGCCATATTGGCCAGAATGGTCTCAATCTCCTGACCTTGTGATCTGCCCTCCTCAGGCTCCCAAAGTGCTGGGATTACCGGCGTGAGCCACCGCGCCCAGCCTCCTTTGCTTTTTTATTTCTGCAAATGGTAGCACAGTAGCCCCCCTTTACCTCCGGTTTTGCTGTCCATGGTTTCAGTTATCTTCTGTCAACTGTGGTCCAAAATATTAAATGAAAAATTCCGGAAAGAAACAATGCATCCGTTTTAAATTGTGCACTGTTCTGAGCGGCACTGTGAAACGAGCTGTCCTACTGAGGCAGAGTAGGGATGGGACTTGGACCGAGGACCTCTGTTGTAAGCCGGGCGGGGGTGGCCAGCAGGGACCGCAACCAGACTGTCCAGATCTTGCACCATGAGTCTTGCTCAAGGTGCTATGCCCACTCATCGTAGAATCTTAGAGAGACTAAGATGAGCAATGTCCCAACATAAATCTTACTCCAGGTGCCATACCCACTAGTGGTGGAACCTTGAGGAAATTAAAATAAGCAGCTCCCACCTGAAATCTTACTCAAAGGAGTCAACCCTATCTCCTGTATGTACACAAGACCAGAAGAATGAGCGCTGCTTCGCCTTTGTTTCATTATAATACTAAAAATCACACCCAGGGGTGGAGATTTAACATGCTAATGAGACCCGTGATGCATAAAGAAGCGTGTTATCAAACTGAACAAGCGTCAGTTTCCCCACCTCTCCCTGCGCAAACTCACTCCCTTCCCACTTTAGCGCCTTCAAGATTACTCTCTTGGGGGCCAGGAGCGGTGGCTCATGCCTGTGATCCCAGCACTTTGGGAGGCCGAGACGGGCAGATCACCTGAGATCAGGAGCTCGAGACTAGACTGACTCTGTCTTTACTAAAAATACAAAATTAGCCAGGCATGATTACGTATGCCTGTAATCCCAGCTACTCAGGAGGCTGAGGCGGGAGTATCACTTGAACGCGGGAGGCGAGGTTGCAGTGAGCCGAGATCGCGCCACTGCACTGCAGCCTGGGCAACAAGAGTGAGACTCCATCTCAAAAAAAAAAAAGATTACTCTCTTGAATCTCTTCCAGGAGCCAGCCAGAGAATTCTCTGTCGCTTATGCTACCTCCCTTATACCCTGCACAAGGCATAACTTTCTGGGAAAACTCTTTTGGCCTCATGTTAATTTCTACTGCATTAACAACCCCCAAGACCCCGTGGTCAGTAACACTACTCCTGTCCCTTCAAGACATGAATTCTCCCTTTGTCCAGCATCTCCTCCCTGCAGATGCTCCCTACTCCTTAGTCAGTTACAAGCCCTCCCAGTGAACAGACCAACTGTGGAGGTATTGCATGGTTATGTTCAAGTCACCCTTATTTACTTCATAATGGCCCCAAAGCCCAAGAGTGGTGATGCTGGTAATTCAGATATGCCAAGGAGAAGCCATAATGTGCTTCCTCGACCTCCTGGGCTCAGGTGACCCTCCCACCTCAGCCTCCCAAGTACCTGGAACCACAGTCACATGCCACCACACCCAGCTAATTTTTTATTATTTCTGTAGAAACAAGTTCTTGCCATGTTGCCCAGGCTGACGTTGAATTCATAGGCTCAAGCAATCTGCCCATTTTGGCCTCCCAAAGTGCTGGGATTACAGGCATGAGCCACCACGCCCGGCCCTCATCTAAATGCATTGCATAGTACCTCCAGAACAGTCGGAAATACTAACGGACAGCTCTGTCTCATTCTGATTTTAACAGAAATACTTTTAGTATTTTCTCATTAAGCAGCAGTTGAAATATATATATATATATTTTATTATGCTAAGGAAGTATCTGTATCTTATTATTTCATAATAATCCAATGGATGATGAATAAATAATGGAAACAGGGACCGGATAGAAGGCTACTGTAGGCCAGGCGCGGTGGCTCACACCTGTAATCCCAGCACTTTGGGAGGCCGAGGCGGGTGGATCACGAGGTCAAGAGATCGAGACCATCCTGGTCAACATGGTGAAACCCCGTCTCTACTAAAACTACAAAAAATTAGCTGGGCATGGTGGCGCGTGCCTGTAATCCCAGCTACTCAGGAGGCTGAGGCAGGAGAATTGCCTGAACCCAGGAGGGGGAGGTTGCGGTGAGCCGCGATCGCACCCATGCACCCCCGCCCGGGTAAAGAAAAAGAAAAACCCTCTCAAAAAAAAAAAAAAAAAAGAAGGCTACTGCAATGGGGAGATGGGGAAAGGAGGAAGGTTGGAGCTACTCGGGAGGCTGAGGCAGGAGAATCACTTGACTACCTCGGGAGTCAGAGGTTGCAGTGAGCCAAGATCACGCCACTGCACTCCAGCCTGGTGACAGAGTAAGACTCTGTTTAAAAAAAAAAAAGATACAACAGCCAATGAGACAAGACCTGATAACACAAACTTCTGGAGCTTGTAAAATAATTACAATTATTGCTTTTGTAGACAAGGGCTACAAAAGAGAAGCACAACACATAACCAGTGACCTATTCTTGGTCTGGAGATGAGGAAATCCCTCCCCGAGGAAATTTAAGATGCAACCTGAAGAATAAATAAGGGTTAGCTAAAGTAAAGGGGTGTAAGGGAGGGGAGCTCTGCTGGTGGGCTAAATGGTACCTGCAAAGGCCCTGTGATAGGAAGAACAGTTTGGCTAGAGCTTGGAAATTGAGAGATGAAGCTAGAGAAATAGCCGGGTAACAGATCATTCAGACTCACAGACTGTAATAATTTTGAGCTTTACCCTAAGAGCAATAGAAAACCAGGAAAAAATTTTTTCAAATGCAGTAAAGTATATGTGTGTGTGTATATGTGTGTATATCTGTGTGTATGTGTGTGTGTGTGTTTGTGTGTTTTCATTCTGCTGCCTCTGGTTCACTGCAACCTCTGCCTCCCAGGTTCAAGAGATTCTCCTGTCTCAGCTCTTCTAGTAGCTGGTACTTTAGGCATGCGCCATCACACCTGGCTAATTTTTGTATTATTAGTAGGGACAGGTTTTCAGCACGTTGGCCAGGCTGGTCTCGAACTCATGACCTCAAGTGATACACCTGCCTTGGCCTTCCGAAGTACTGGGATTACAGGTGTGAGCCACTTCACCAGCCTGTAAAGTATACAAAGTATACTAATCTTAAGTGTATAACCTGAAGAAGTGTTACATAGGCGTATATCCATGTTACCATCATAGAAGCTACGGAACATTTTAGTTCCTTAGAAGATAACTTCATGCCACTTTCCACTCAGGCATGTTCACAGCTTGAGCTCCAGTTTATATTCCGGGAGACATATGATATCCCAGAGACATCCAGTTCCTTCTTTTTTCCATTTTGACTTCTATCCCCATCAGTTAGTGTGTGTGTGTGTGTGTGTGTGTGTGTGTGTGTGTGTGTGTGTGTGTCTGTGTGTGTGTGTATTTGTTTAGATGGAGTCTCCCTCTTGCCACCCAGGCTGGAGTGTGGTGGTGTTATCTCTGCTCACTGCAACCTCCTCCTCCCAGGTTCAAGCAATTCTCCTGACATAGCCTCCTGAGTAGCTGAGATTACAGGCGCCCACCACCACACCCGGCTAATTTTTGTATTTTTTAGTAGAAATGGGGTTTCACCATGTTGGCCAGGCTGGTCTCGAACTCCTGACCTCAGGTAATCCACCCATCCCAGCCTCCCAAAGAGCTGGGGTTACAGACATGAACCATCACGCCTGACCTCATTTGTTGTTTTTTGGTTTTTTTCTTAATGAAAAATTATTCTTAGTTTGGAATAATTTCAGAATTACAGAAAAGTTACAAAGATAGTACAGAGGGTTTTGGTATACCTCTCACCCAGCTTCCCTTAATGTTAATATCTCACATAGCCATCGTCAAAACTAATTAAGAAGTTAACAGTGTTGAAACATATTAACTAAACTACAGATTTTATTTAGATTTCACCAGTTTTTTCCTTAAGACCCTTTTTCTGTTCCAGAATTCAGTCCAGGATACCACATTGCACTTAGTGATTCTGACCCTTTAATTTTCTGACCCTTCTCTGATCTGTGAGTTTCTATCTTTCCTTATTTTTTCATGACCTTGGCAGCTCTTTTGTTTTTGTTTTTGTTTTCTTTGGAGACAGGATCTCACTCTACCACTCAAGCTGGAGTGCAGTGGTGCAATCATAGTTCACTATAACCTTGAGCTCCTGGGCTCAAGCAGTCCTCTCCATCTTAGCCTCCTGAATAGCTAGGGCTACAGGCGTGTACCACCATACCCTTTCTCTTTTTTTTTTTTTTTTTTTTGAGACAGGTTCTAGCTATGTTGTCTTGAACTCCTGGCCTCAAGCGATCCTCCTGCCTTAGCCTCCCAAAGTGCTGAGATTACAGGCATGAGCCAGCACACATATGGCCAACAGTTTTCTGATTAATTATTTTGTAGGCTGTCACACCATTTGGGTTCATGTGATGTTTTCTCATGATTAGAAACTGCCAATGTAGGCCAGGCACCATGGCTCACGCCTGTAATCCTAGCATTTTGGGAGGCCGAGACGGGCAGACCACTTAAGTCCAAAAGTTTGAGCCTAGCCCAGACAGCATGGCTAAACGCTGTCTCTACAAAAAATACCAAAATTATCCTGATGTGCTGATATATGCCTATAGTCCTACCTACTTGGGGGGTGAGGTGAGAGAATCACCAGAGCGCAGGAGGTCGAGGCTGCAGTGATCTGTGATCACACCACTGCATTCCAGCCTGGGAGACAGAGCGAGACTCTCTCTCAAAATGAAGAAAAAGAAAAAGAAAAAAGCAACTGCCAACCTGTCTTCCAAAGTGATTATACCATTTTGCCTTCCCAACAGCAATGAATGAGAGTTCCTATTGTACATCCTCACCAGCATTTGGTGGTGGTGGTGGCAGAGTTTTAGAAACTCTAGTAGGCGAACAATGGTACCTCATTTTAAAATTTGCATTTCTCTTTAAAAAATTTTTTTTAAAATCATTTTAATAGAGATGGGGTTTTACCACATTCGCCAGGATGGTCTCGATCTCTTGACCTCGTGATCCGCCCGCTTCAGCCTCCCAAAGTGCTGGGATTACAGGCTTGAGCCACCGCACCTGGCCTAAAATTTGCACTTCTCTAGTGACAAATGTTGTTAACCAACATTCATATGCTTATTTGCCATCCAGATATTTTATTTTCTGAAGTGTCTCTGTAGATCTTTGCTCATTACTAAATTGGGTCATTTGGCTGGGCATGGTGTCTCATGCCTATAATACCAGTACTTTGGGAGGCCAAGGCGGGTGAGTTGCTTGAGGTCAGGAGTTCAAGACCAACCTGGCCAAAACAGCGAAACCCCATCTCTACTAAAAACACAAAAATTAGCTGAGTATGGTGGTGGGCATCTGTAATTTCAGCTACTCGGGAGGCTGAGGCATGAGAATCGCTTGAACTTGGGAGACAGAGTTTGCAGTACGCCAAGATTGTGTCACCGCACTCCATACTGGGTGACAGAGCAAGACTCTGTCTCTAAATAAATAAATAATAAAGCCATTTTTTTTCTTTTCTTTTCTTTTTTTTTTTTTTTTTTTTTTGAGAGGTTACAGTACAGTGGTGTGATCTCGGCTCACTGCAACCTCTGCCTCCTGGGTTAAAGGGATTCTCCTGCCTCAGCCTCCCAAGTAACTGGGACTACAGGTGTGCACCACCACATCCTGCTAATTTTTTATATTTTTATTAGAGACAGCATTTCACCATAATGGCCAGGCTGGTCTTGAACTCCTGACCTTGTGATCTGCCCGCCTCGGCCTCCCAAAGTGCTGGGATTACAAATATGAGCCACCACACCCAGCCCAGAATAAAGAATTCTTAAAACAGAATAAGAAAACAAATGGCCCGGCCCAGCAGGCTCACACCTGTAATCTCAGCCTCCCAAGTAGCTGGGATTACGGGTATGCGCCACCACGCCCGGTTAATTTTGTATTTTTAGTAGAGACGGGGTTTCTCCATGTTGATCAGGCTGGTCTCAAACTCCTGACCTCAGGTGATCCGCCTGCTTCGGCCTCCCAAAGTGCTGGGATTACAGGTGTGAGCTACCGCGCCCGGCGATGTCTTACTTTTTACATTTAGGTTTATGATCCATTATTTTTTGTGTAAGTGTCAGGTATGTGTTGAGTTTTTTGGTTTTGTTTTTGCATGTGAATGTCTAATTTTTCCAGCACTATTTATTGAAAAGACTGTTCTTTCACCATTGAGTTGCCTTTATATCTTTGTCAAAAATCAGTTGACATTATTTGTGTGGGTTTGTTTCTGGGCTTTGGGCTCCATTGTAACCTATGTTGTCTACGCTTTTGCTAATACCACACTAATTGCTTTCTAATAAGTGTTGAAATTTGGTAGAATAATTTCTTCAACTTTTTTTTAGTTCTTTTTCGTTTATTTCCCTTTTCATATACATTTTAGAATCAGTTTGTCAATTTCTACCAAAAAAAAAAATTCCTTTAGTTTTGGTTGATAATGCATTGAATCTATAGATCAAACTAAGGAGAATTAACATATTTACAATATCAAAATTTTGAATTTATAAATACAGCATCTCTTTCTATTTATTTATACATATCTATTTTTTGAGACAGGGACTCACTGTCACCCAGGCCAGAGTGCAGTGGTACAATCACAGCTCACTGCAACCTTGAACTCCTGTGCGCAAGTGCTCCTCCCGCCTGAAGTCTCCTAAGTAGCCGGGAGTACAGGTACATGACACCATGCCTGGCTACTTTTTAATTTTTTGTAGAGACAGAGTCTTTCTGTGTTGTCCAAGTTGGTCTTGAACTTCTGATCCTCCTGCCTCAAGCTCCCGAAGCACTGGGATTACAAGTGCACCCAGCCTATACCCAGCCATTTGTCTATGTCTTTGTTGATTTCTTTCATCAGTATTTTGTAGTTTTCAGCATACATATCTGACACATATTCTGTCATATTAATATCTAGAAACTTCCTGGGGGTGCAATTATAAATGATATTTTAAAAATTTAAATTACAGTATGTTGTTTGTATAGATCCAAGATTTTTATTATATTTCTTCTTCTTCTTTTTAATTTGAGACAGAGTTTCACTCTGTCCAGCCCAGGTTGGCGTGATCTCAGCTCACTGCAACCTCCACCTCCCGGGTTCAAGCGATTCTCCTGCCTCATCCACCTGAGTAGCTGGGACTACAGGCACCCACCAGCAAGCCCAGATAATTTTTGTATTTTTAGTAGAGATGGAGTTTCACCATTTTGGCCAAGCTGGTCTCAAACTCCCAACCTCAAGTAATGCACCCACCTCGGCCTCTCAAAATGCTGAGATTACAGGTGTGAGCCACCGTGCCCAGCCTCTTCTTATAGAACTTGCTTTAACATTTATCATAAAGTAGGTCTGCTGGCAATGAATTTCCTCTGTTTTTGTTTACCTGATAAACTCTTAATTTTGGCCAGGTGTAGTGGCTAACGCTTGTAATCCCTGCACTTTGGGAGGCTGAGGTAGGAAGATCGCTGCGTCCAGGAGTTTCAGACCATCCTGGGGAACATAGTGAGACCCCGTCTCTAAAAACATAAAAATAAAAATAGAAAACTCTTAATTCGGGCCTGGCACGGTGGCTCCCACCTGTAATCCTAGCAGTTTGGGAGGCCGAGGCAGGCGGATCACAAGGTCAAGAGTTCAAGATCAGTCTGGCCAACATGGTGAAACCCCATCTCTACTAAAAACACAAAAATTGGCCGGGCGCGGTGGCTCAAGCCTGTAATCCTAGCACTTTGGGAGGCCGAGGCAGGTGGATCACGAGGTCAAGAGATCGAGACCATCCTGGTCAACATATCGAGACCATCCTGGTCAACATGGTGAAACCCCGTCTCTACTAAAAATACAAAAAAATCAGCTGGGCATGGTGGTGCATGCCTGTAATCCCAGCTACTCAGGAGGCTGAGGCAGGAGAATTGCCTGAACCCAGGAGGCGGAGGTTGCGGTGAGCCGAGATCGTGCCATTGCACTCCAGCCTGGGCAACAAGAGCGAAACTCCGTCTCAAAAAAAAAACACAAAAATTATTTGGGTGTGGTGGCGTGCACCTGTAATCCCATATACTCAGGAGGCTGAGGCAGGAGAATCACTTGAACCTGGGAGAGGGAGGTTGCAAAGGGCTGAGATTGTGCCACTGCACTCCAGCCTGGGTGACAGAGCGAGACTCCATCTCCAAAAAAAAAAAAAAAAAGAAGCCTTGTTCTAAAGGAATGGAGTCGGTCATAGCTGCTGTTCTGTTCCCCACCCCTAGCCGGCACTACAGAGCGGGGGGTGTCAGAATTCTCCCGTTTCACCTATCTTCCTGATTGGGGTCCTGAAGGAAAAGCCTGAAAGAGAGTGCACACCTCTCTGTCTGCAGCCTCTGGGGGCTTCATACTCTCTCAATAGCCAACAGTAGGCCACTAGTAATTGTTAAAATTTTCCAGCTTATTCTTACTTAAGTAAGGAAATGCTCAGGTTCCATTTCTCCCCGTAGGTGCCTGTCTCTCTCTCTAGACTCCAGGTTAATTATCTGCCCTGTGATCTCAATTCTCTGAGGAGATCAAGAGAAGTCATTCATGTGTAGTTTTTCCGGCTACTTTCTTGTTGTATAGCTGGGAGCAACACTCTTGCCATCATTTCAGGTTGGACTGGAAGTCCACTAAAGGGCTTTAAGCAGAAAAAGGAAATGTTCAGATATGAAATGTTTTATTTTTTGAGATGGAGTTTTGATCTTATTGCCCAGGTTGGAGTGCAATGGCGCGATCTCTGCCCACTGCAACCTCTGCCTCCCGGGATCAAGCAATTCTCCTGCCTTAGCCTCCCAAGTAACTGGGATTACAGGCATGCACCACTGTGCCTGGCTGGTTTTGTATTTACTTTAGTAGGGATGAGGTTTCACTATATGCGGTCCAGCCTAGTCTGGAACTCCTGACCTCAGGTGATCCACCTGCCTCAGCCTCCCAAAACGCTGGGATTACAGGTGTGAGCCACCACACCTGGCCTGACAGATGTAATTTTAAACACTACTCTGACTATGGTAGGGAGAATGGATTAGGTGGTAGCCAGAGAGGAAGGGGACAGAGATGTCCATTAGGAGGGGCCCATTGCTGTCATTCATGAAGGAGATGATGGTGGCCTGGGTAAGTTTGGTGGCAGCAGGAATAAAAAGAAGAGGCTACATTCTAGGGATATTTGGGAAGAAGAATAGATAGAAGTTGCTAATTGATTGGATGTAGGAAGTAAGAGAGAAGGAGGAAACAAAGATGGCTCCCAGATTTCTGGCTTGAGCCACTGAGTGGGTGGTGATATCGTTTACTGAACTAGAAAATTATGAGGGATGGAAAACTATTAGGGATGTTTACATATTAAAATATAAAACATTGTTAGAAGTGATGGTGGTGGTTTAAAAAAAAACGCAAAATATCTGTCCATTAATAGGCACTATAACAAAGAGCAGACCGGGAGAAAATATTTACAATTCATATAATTGAAGAAGAATTTCTATCCAAGATTTAAAAAAAAAAAGAAAAGAAAATACTAGCTGGGCGCGGTGGCTCAAGCCTGTAATCCCAGCACTTTGGGAGGCCGAGGCGGGTGGATCACGAGGTCAAGAGATTGAGACCATCCTGGTCAACATGGTGAAACCCCGTCTCTACTAAAAATACAAAACATTAGCTGGGCATGGTGGCGCGTGCCTGTAATCCCAGCTACTCGGGAGGTTGAGGCAGGAGAATTGCCTGAACCGGGGAGGTGGAGGTTGCGGTGAGCCGAGATCGCGCTATTGCACTCCAGCCTGGGTAACAAGAGTGAAACTCCGTCTCAAAAAAAAAAAAAAAAAAAGAAAAAGAAAAAGAAAATACTATACATCAGCAAGAAAGAGAAACAACTCAACAGGCGAAGAATTTAGTCAACTCACTAAAAAAGAAACCCAATGCCAAAATCATTTGAAAATATGCTCAACCTCATCGGTATCATGAAAATGCATATTAAAACAAGACACTATTTACACATATCAGATTTAGCAAATAATAAGAAATTTGATGACACCAAGAATTGGCACAGATTTGCAGCAATGGGAATATAAATGGATAAAGTCATTTAGAGAGCAATTTGGCCATATCTTGCAAAAATGAAGACGGACATCCTTACCTATAACATACATTTAATTCCTAGGTGCATCATCGAGAAAAACTCTTGTTCACATGCACAAAAAAACACATGCAACAATGTTGATTTGGACATTGTAAGGTGAAAAATCATATAAACTTCCATCAACTGGATATATACATGGGGTATTTTCATACAATACAATGCAAACACAGTACAATAGTAAAAAATGAAGGAACTAAAGTTATATGTATCCACATGTTAACACATACTGATACACATAGAGAGAGACAGAGACAGACAGACAGAAAGGCAAAAGCAGCAAGTTGATTAAAAAAAATACATACAGTTTAATACCAATTATAGAAGATTAAGAAACAAGCAAAATATTTTATATAGATTATAGAGATATTTGTAGAAAGAGTATTAAAACATGTATGGAAATTATAATGCCAAATTCCAGATATTAGTTACTTCCAGGGAGAAAAAGACAGAAAAGGGACATATAAAGGACCTCAATTTTACATGTAATATTTCATTTTATAAGCTGAGTCATTGTTAAATGTGCACTGAGCCATTGCACTCCAGCCTGGGCAACAACAGAGTAAGACTCTGTCTCCAAAAAAAGAAAAAAAAACTTTTGGCTCACTGCAGCCTTGACCTCCCATGCTCCAGTGATCCTCCCACCTCAGCCTCCTGAGCAGCTGGGACCACATGTAGGTGCCACTACGCCAGGCTAATTTTTTTAAAATATTTTTTGTAGAGACAGGGTTTCACCATGTTGTCTAGGCTGGTCTCAAACTCCTGGATTCAGGCAATCTGCCCCCTTGGCCTCCCAAAGTGCTGGGGTTACAGGCGTAAGCCACAGCACCCAGCCTTATTTTATTTGAGATAGGGTCTTTCTCTGTCACCCAGGCTGGAGTGCAGAGGCATAGTCAGAGCTCACTGCAGCCTTCACCCCCTGAGCTCAAGCAATCCTCCCTCCTCACCCTTCCTGGTAGCTGAGACTACAGGTGCATGCAACCATGCCTAGCTAATTTTTTTTTTTTTTTTTTTAGACAAGGTCTCACTATGTTGCCCAGGCTGGCCTTAAACTCCTAGGCTCAAATGATCCTCCCACCTCAGCCCTCCATTGTGTTGGGATTACTGGTGTGAGCCCCTGCACCCAGACTTCTGTTGTTTATAAGCCACCCATGTTATGGTATTTTGCAATAGCAGCCCAAACAGAATAAGACACGTGGAAAATGGACAAAGAGATGACAAGGTAGTGAAGAATTACCCAAGGCCGGGAGCAGTGACTCTCACCAGCCCTTTGGGAGGCTGAGGCAGCTGAATCACTTGAGCTCAGGAATCTGAGACCAGCTTGGCCAACATGGTGAAACCATCTCTACTAAAAATACAAAAATTAGCCAGCCATGGTGGTGCGCACCTGTAATCCCAACTACTTAGGAGGCTGAGACCGAAGAATCGCTTGAACCTGGGAGGCAGAGGTAGCAGTGAGTCAAGATTGCACCACTGCACTACACCCTGGGTAACAGAGTAAGACTCTGTCTCAAAAAAATAAAAATTAAAAAAAAATAAAGAATTACCAGGAAAAACCTAAGAGACAGTGAGAGTCCAGACACGTAGACAGCAAAAGGCTTTAACCCTCACTTAACCGTGAAGGAAACCCAAATAGCTAATGAACACATAAAAGGGCGCTCAGCCTATTAGGCATCGGAGAAATAAAAAGAAAAACACATACGGCTAGGCACAGTGGCTCATGCCTGTAATCCCAGCACTTTGGGAGGCTGAGGTGGGAGGATTGCTTGAGGCCGGGAGTCCAAAACCAGCCTGGGCAACACAGTGAGACCTTGTCTCTATTTTTTTTTTTTTTTAATTACAGGCTGGACATTGTGGCTCATGCCTGTAATACCAGCACTTTGGCAGGCCAAGGTGGGAGGATTGCTGGAGTTCAGGAGTTCAAGACCAGCCTGAGCAACATAGTGAGACTGCATCTCATTTTTTAAAAAATTAAAATAATAAAATATAAAAATGAAAAAAAAAAAAAAAGGCCCGGCATGTTGGCTCATGCCTATAATCCCAGCACTTTGGGAAACCCAGGTGGGCAGATCACCTGAGGTTGGTGACCAGCCTGACCAACATGGAGAAACCCCATCTCTACTAAAAATACAAAAATTAGCCAGGCATAGTGGCTCATGCCTGTAATCCCAGCTACTTGGGAGGCTGAGGCTGAAGAATCCCTTGAACCTGGGAGGTGGAGATTGAGCGGAGATCATCCCATTGCACTCCAGCCTGGGCGACAAGAGGAAAACTTCATCTCAAAAAAATAAATAAAAATATAAAAAAACCTACATCCACCAGATTGACAAAAATTCAAAACTCTGACTACTAAAGATTGATAAGTGTGTGGAGCAACTGGGACTCCATACACGACGCAGGGAATATAAATGGCTTTGGAAATCAGTTTGGCATTATCTAATAAAGCCGACAATACTCCATGACGCAATAAGTCCACTCCTAGGTATATAACCAGAGAGATGCACGCATTTAGGGACCAGGATACATGTACAAGAAGGTCAATAGAAGAAGTGTGGGCCAGGCACCGTGGCTCATGCCTGTAATCCCAGCACTTTGGAAGGCTGAGACGGGCAGATCCCTCGAGCTCAGGAATTCAAGACCAGACTGGGCAACATGGTGAAACCCCATCTCTACAAAAGATAGAGTGTTGGGACATGCACCTGTGGACGCAGCTACTTGGGAGGCTAAGGTGTGAAGATCTTGAGCCCAGGAGGTTGAGGCTGCAGTGAGCCGTGACCATGACACTGCACTCCAGCGTGGGCTACAGAGCGAGACCTCATCTCAAAAACCCAAACCAAAACAAGCAATAAAAAAAGTAGAAGCAGTGTCCGTAATTCCATTTCCAAAAACTGGAAATAAACCAAATGTTTATTATCACAAAGAGCGGCATAAACACAGATTTGGATGATCTATAGCAGTGAAAATTGATAAAATATAGTGAAACAGGGCAATCAGCATGAATCTCATAAGCATTTTATTTTTTTGTTGTTCTTTTAATTTTTTATTTTTTTTTCTCATAAGCATTTTATTAAGAAAAAGAAGTTTAGGGCTGGCCACGGTGGCTCATGCCTGTAATCCCAAAACTTTGTGAGGCCAAGACAGTTGGATCACTTGAGGTGAGGAGTTCGAGACCAGCCTGACCAACATGGTGAAATCCAGTCTCTACTAAAAGAAATACAAAATCAGCCGGGCGTGGTGGCACACACCTGTAATCCCAGCTACTTGGGAGGCTTGAACCCAGGACATGGAGGTTGCGATGAGCCGAGATGGCACCATTGCATTCCAGCTTGGGAGACAAGAGTGAGACTGAAAAAAAAGAAGCATAGGAGATTAGAATATGACACCCCAGGGCCGGGTGCGGCGGCTCAAGCCTGTAATCCCAGCACTTTGGGAGGCCGAGGC
>NW_022437026.1:7719850-7727205 GCF_009761245.1 Sapajus apella
CAAAAAAAAAAAAAAAAAAAAAAGACTGGACATGTAGGCTGGGCACACTGGCTCACGCCTGTAATTCCAGCACTTTGGGAGGCTGAGGTAGGTGGATCACGACATCAGGAGATCAAGACCATCCTGGCCAACATGGTGAAACCCCATCTCTACTAAAAATAATAAAATTTTTAAAATTAGCTGGGCATGGTGACGTGTGCCTATAATCCCAGCTACTGAGAGGCTGAGGCAGGAGTATCGCTTGAACCCGAGAGTTGGAAGTTGCAGTGAGCTGAGATCACGCCACTGCACTCCAGCCTGGCGAAAGAGCAAGACTCCGCCTCAAAAAAAAAAAAAAAATGATTGGAGATGTAAATTCAGGAGCCCTGGACATAAAGATAAAATTTGAGTGACAGGAGTACATAAAATAACCTACAGAATGTGTAAGGGTGACAAGAGAAGAAGGCCTAAGATAAGGTCCTGTGGAACGCCCACATTTAATGGTCAGGCAGAGGAGGAAGAGCTGGCAAAGGAGACAGAAGTAACCAGCTGGGCGCGGTGGCTTACGCCTGTAATCCCAGCACTTTGGGAGGCCAAGGCAGGTGCATCACTTGAGCCCAGGAGTTTAAGACCAGCCGTCAACATGGCGAAACCCTGTCTCTATTGAAAATACAAAAATTAGCTGGCCATGGTGGCGCACACCTGTAGTTCCAGCTACTTAGGAGGCTGAGGTGGGAGGATCGCTTGAGCCTGGGAGGAAAAGGTTGCAGTGGGCTGAGATGGAGCCACTGCATTCCAGCCTGGGTGACAGAGTGAGACCCTGTCTCGAGGAAAAAAAAAAAATGGAAGAGCCAAAGATGAAGAAAGAAAACCGAAAAAATACTATATCTGGAGAAAAATGTTTAAAAAAGTTTAAAGAAAGGAGTGGTCAATATGCCCAAAGCTACTGAGAGGTCAAATAAGATGAGGATGGAAAAGTATCTGTTGGATTTAGTAAATGTGGTCATTGACTTTAGCAAGCGTAGATGCAGTGAAGAGACAGGGATGGAATGAAATGAAGGCACCTTTCAAATTATGCCCCAGGAGGCACCAATAGCACAGACTGTTGCTTAACAGTACCCCATGGAGCTATGCAGTGCAGAGAACCGGGTGAGGAAATGCAGTGATTTAAGAGCACTACCCCCAAAGTCCAACTGCTCCTTCCTAACAATGTGAATTTGGCCAAGTTATTCAAATATTTTACACCATGGGGTCCAAATATGTAAAAACAATACTAATGCCGGGTGCGGTGGCTCACGCCTGTAATCCCAGCACTTTGGGAGGCCGAGGCAGGAGGATCACGAGGTCAAGAGATTGAGACCATCCTGGCCAACATGGTGAAACCCCTTCTCTACTAAAAAATACAAAAGTTAGCTGGGCGTGGTGGCGCGTGCCTGTAGTCCCAGCTACTCAGGAGGCTGAGGCAGGAGCATTGCTTGAACCCGGGAGGTGGAGGTTGCGGTGAGCCGAGTTCCCGCCACTGCACTCCAGCCTGGCGCCTGGCGACAAAGCGAGACTCTGTCTCAAAAAAAAAAAAAAATACTAATACAGTAGGACTGTTGTGAGGAGTAAATTAAACAGTCCACATTGACATGTTTGGTCCAAAGCATTCAATAAATGTAAATTATTATTTTCTGTATTGCTTCGATAATTCTTTCAAGAAGCGTGGCTATGAAAGGAGAGAATAAGACAGTAGCTGGAAGAGGATGTAGAATTAAGAGAAGATTTCTTTTCTTTTCTTTTCTTTTTTCTTTTTGAGAGAGAGTCTCATTCTGTCTCCCAGGCTGGAGTGCAGTGGCACAATCTCAGCTCACTGCAACCTCTGCCTCCTGGGTTCAAGTCATTCTCCTGCCTCAGCCTCCCGAGTAGCTGGGATTACAGGCCTGCACCACCAGCACACCCGGCTAACTTTTTTGTATTTTTAGCAGAGACAGGGCTTCTCCATGTTGGCCAGGCCAGGCTTCAACCCCTGACCTCAAGTGATCCACCCGCCTCGGCCTCCCAAAGCGTTGAGGTTATAGGTGTGAGCCACTGAGCCTGGCTGGGAAAGTTTATTTTTGTTTTATTGTTTTTGCTTTTTAAATTTTTTGACTGTTCTTTAGAGAAATTTTAGATTTACAGAAAAATTGCCCAGAAAATACAGAGAGTTCCCATAGACCTTTTCTCCCCTCCAAACATGTAATTTCCCCTTCTGCTAACATCTTCCATTAATGTGATGTATTTGTTACAATAGATGAATCACTATTAACATATTATTATCAACTAAGGTTCTTAGTTTACATTAGGTTTCTTCCTGTGGTAAGGTTCTATGGGTCTTGACAAACGTATGACGTCATGAATCCATATTACTGTATCATATAACACAGCTTCACACTCCTGATCAATCCCCTGCACTGCACCTGTTCCAAGCCCTTGGAAACCACTGATCTTTCTACCGCCTCCATAGTTTTGCTTTTCCCAGAATATCATATGTATAGGCATGTGATGATGATGTGTTCTGAGAAATGCATTGTTAGGTGATTCAGTCAGTGTCTGAGCATCACTCTGTACTTTCACAAATCTAGATGGTATCACCTACTGCCCACCTCGGCCAGATGCCATAGCCTATGCTCCTAGGCTACAAGCCTGTACAGCATGTTACTGAACCGAACAATGTAGACAGTTGTAACACAATGATAAGTATTTTGTATCTAAACACAGAAAAGGTAAAGTGAAAATAGGGTGCTCTAATCTTACGGGACAAATAGGAGACCACCATCACATACGCAGTCTGTTGTTGACTGCAGTGTCGCTATGTAGCTCATGACCGTCGTTGGAACCATGCAGTATGTACCCTTTTCAAACTAGCTTCTTTCACTTCACAATAGGAATTTAGGGCTCCTCTACGTTTTTTCATGGCTTGATAGTTCATTTCTTTTCAGCACTGAATAATACTCCATGTCTGGATGAAACCACAGTTTATTTATCCATCTACTTACTCAAGAACATCTTGGTTGCTTCCACATTTTGGCAATTTTTAATAAAGCTGCTAAAACATACATATGCAGGTTTTTGTATGGATATTCAACTTATTTAGGTAAATAGCAAGGAATGCGATTGCTGGATCATTTGGTAAGATTACATTTAGTCTTGTAAGAAAACACCAAACTGTCTTCCAAAGCGGCTGTGTCATTTTGCATTCCAACAAGCAGTGAAAGAGAGTTCCTGTTGCTCCACAACCTCACTGGCATTTGATGTTGTCAGTATCCTGGATTTTGGCCGTTCTAATAGGTATGGAAGGGTATTTCATTGTTGCTTTCACTTGCATTTCTCTGATGGCATATGATATGCAGACTCTTTTCATATGCTTACTTTCCATCTTATATCTCTGTTGGTGAAGAGTCTGTTAAGGTCTTCGATCCGATTTTTAGTCTGATGGTTTTCTTATTGTTGAAATTTTTTCTTTGTAAATTTTGGATAACAGTCCTTTATCAGATGTCTTTTGCAAATATTTTCTCCCAGTTTATGGTCTGTCTCTTTTCATTCTTTTGACAACATCTTTTGCAACTCAGTTTTTTTCTTTTTTTTTTTTTTTTCTTTTTTTTTTTCTTATTTCCTTCAAGGCTGAAAATCAAATATTTTTTCTTTTCTTTTCTTTTTCTTTTGAGATGGATTCTCCCTCTTGTCACCCAAGCTGCAGTACAATGGCAAGGTCTCAGCTCACCGCAACCTCCACCTTCCAGATTCAAGCAATTCTGCCTCAGCCTCCCAAGTAGCTAGGATTAGCCACCATGCCCAGTTAATTTTTGTATTTTTAGTAGAGACAGGGTTTCATCATGTTGGTCAGGCTGGTCTCAAACTCCTAACCTCATGATCCACCTACCTCAGCCTCTCAAAGTGCTAGGATTACAGACATGAGCCACCATGCCCGGCCAACTTTTTTTTATCTTTGAAACAAGGTCTCAACCGTCAACGAGGCTGGAGTGCAGTGGCACAATCACGACTCACTGCAGCCTCGCCTCCCCAGCTCAAGCAATTCTTCCGCCTAAGCCTCTCAAGTAGCTATGACTACAGGTCTGAGCCACCACGCCTAACTAATTTTTAAATTTTTTTGTAGAGTCAAGGTTGCGTCTTGCTGCCCGGGCTGGTCTTGAACTCCTGGGCTCAAGTAATGCTTCTGCCTTGGCCTCCCAAAGTATTAGGATTACTGGCATGAGTCACAGGACCTGGCCAAATTTTTTTTTTTTTTTTTTTTTTTTAAACAGGGTTTGGCTCTATTGCCCAGGCTGGAGTGCAGTGGTGCATCTTGGCTCACTGCAACCTCTGCCTCCTGAGCTCAAACGATCCTCCCACCTCAGCCTCCCTAGTAGCTGGGACTTACAGCCATGCACCACCATGCCCAGCTAATTTTTGTATTTTTTTTTTCCTTTTCACATAGAGATGAGGTTTTGCCATGTTATACAGGTTGGTCTCAAACTTCTGAGCTCAAGTGATCTGCCCACCTTGGCCTCCCAAAATGCTGGGATTACAGGTGTGAGCCATAGTGCCTGGCCAGAAAATTTCAATTTTAATGAAATCCATTTTATCAATTATTTCCTTTATGGCTTGTGCCTTTGATGTCATATCTAAAAAGTCATCACCAAACCCAAGGTCATCCAGATGTTCCATGTTATCTTCCAGGAGTTTTTAAATTTTTGCATTTTATATTAATTTTCTTGAAAAACGTAAGGTCTGGGTTTAGATTTTTTTTTTCATGTGGATGCCCAGTTGTTCCAGCATCTTTTGTTGAAAAGACTATCTTTTCCCCATTGTATTGCCTTTGTTCCTCTGTGAAAAATCAGTTGACTATATTTATGTGGGTCTATTTATGGTCTTTCTATTCTGTTCCATTCCATTCATTCCTTTGTCTATTTATTGATTCACTATCACCATACCGTCTTCACTATTGTAGCTTTATACAGAACTCAGTAGTATCAGTGCTCCAATTTTGTTCTTCTTCAATATCGTCTTGACTATTCTGGGTCTTTTGCTTCTCCACATAAACTCTATAATAAGTTTGATGATATCCACAAAATAGCTTGCTCAGATGTTGATTGGGATTGCATTGAATCTATAGATCAAGTTGCAAAGAACTGACATCTTGACAATATTGAGTCTGAGTCTTCTCCATGAACGTGGAATATCCTTTCATTTATTTTCTCTGATTTCTTTCATCAGAATTTTGTGGTTTTCCTCATATAGACTTTTTTTTTTTTTTTGAGACGGAGTCTAACTCTGGCACCCAGGTTGGAGTGCAGTGGTGAGATCTCAGTTCACTGTGACCTCCGCCTCCTGGGTTCAAGCAATTCTCCTGTTTCAGCCTCTTAAGCAGCTGGGACTACGCGCACACCACCATGACCAGCTAATTTTTGTATTTTTTAGTAAAGTTGGAGTTTTACCATATTGGTCAGGCTGGTCTAGAACTCCTAACCTCAGGTGATCCACCTGCCTTGGACACCCAAAGTACTGGGATTACAGGCATGAACCACTGTGCCCGGCCCTCATATAGATCTTGTACATATTTTGTTATACCTAAGTGTTTCTTTGTGGGCGGGGCATCTAACATGCTTGGTATTGTGTATTTAATTTCAAAGTCTATTTGTTCATTGATGATATGTAGGAAAGCAATTGACATTTGTGTATTAATCTTGTATCCTGAAAACTTGCTATAATTGCCTACTAGGGCCACATGTGGTGGCCCATGCCCTGTAATCCCAGCACTTTGGGAGGCCAAGGCAGTGGGATCCCCTGAGGTCAGAAGTTCGAGACCAACCTGGCCAACATGATGAAACCCTGTCTCTACTAAAAATACAAAAATTAGCCGAGCATGGTGGTGGGCACCTGTAATCCCAGCTACTCAGGAGGCCCAGGCAGGAGAATCCCTTGAACCAGGGAGGCGAAGGTTTCGGTAAGCCAAGATGGTGCCACTGCACTCCAGCCTGGGCAACAGAGGTGAGACTCCATCTCTTTTTTTTTTGAGATGGAGTTTCGCTTTTGTTACCCAGGCTGGAGTGCAATGGCGCGATCTCAGCTCACCGCAACCTCCGACTCCTAGGTTCAAGCAATTCTCCTGCCTCAGCCTCCCGAGTAGCTGGGACTACAGGCGTGCGCCACCATGCCCAACTAATTTTTTTGTATTTTTAGTAGAGATGGGATTTCACCATGTTGACCAGGATGGTCTCGATCTCTTGACCTCATGATCTACCTGCCTTGGCCTCCCAAAGTGCTGGGATTATAGGCATGAGCCACAGCACCCAAGACTCCATCTCAAAAAAATGTGTGTGTGTGTGTGTGTGTGTGTGTGTGTGTGTGTGTGTGCGCGCGCGCCTGTAGTTGTATTTCCTTGTAATGTCTTTGTCTCGTTTCCGTTTCTGTAGTAGGGTAATGCTGGACCCATAGAATGAGTTAGGAAGTATTTCCTCTGTGTCTGTCTTCTGGAAGAGATTGTAGAAAATTGGTATAATTTCTTCACTAAATGTTTGATAAAATTACCAGTGAATCCATCTGGGCATGATGCTTTTTTTCTTGGAAAGTTATTAATTATTCACCGATTTTTTATATAGACATAGGCCTATTTAGATAGTCAGTTTCTTCTTGTGTGAGTTTTGGCAGATTGTATCCTAAAGGAATTGATCCATTTTATCTAGGTCATCAAATCTGCAGGCATAGGGTTGTCCCTTATTCTCATTTTAATCTCTATGGGCTCTATGGTGATGTTCCCTCTTTCACTTCTGACATTAGTAATTTCTGTCTAGATTTTTTTTTTTTTTGGTTAGTCTCACTAGAGGTTTACCAATTTTATTGATCTTTTCAAAGAACCAGCTATTGGTTTTGTTGATTTTCCCTATTGATTTCTTGTTTTCAATTTTACTGCTTTTTGCTCTAATTTTTATTATTTCTTCTCTTCTGCTTGCTTTGGATTTAGTTTACTCTTCTTTTTCTAGTTTCTAAGGTAGTTGATGGTATAATAAATCTTTCTTCTTTCCTACTATAATGCATTCAATGCTGTAAATTCCCTCTAAGCACAACTTTTGCTGTAGCCCACAAATTTTGATTAAGTTGTGTTTTCATTTTCATTTAGTTCAAAATATTAATTTTTTGTTTTGTAAACTGCTTTTTTGTTTGTTTGTTTTTTACCCAACGATCTGTCTTGGACACCCTTCCATGTCATTCTGTTGAAGAGCCTCATATTAATCCAGAATATGAATAAGGCCGAACACATTTACCCAACATAAATGTGACTGAACACTTCGGCCATCTCCACCAATTTCTTGGTGTTACAGATAAAGCTGCAGGGCTTGCTTGGGCAGTGCACACAC
>NW_022437026.1:7727605-7738765 GCF_009761245.1 Sapajus apella
TTTTTGTATTTTTGGTAGAGATGGGGTTTCACCATATTGACCAGGCTGATCTCGAACTCCTGACCCCACGATCCACCCGCCTCAGCCTCCCAAAGTGCTGGGATTACAGGCATGAGCCACCGTGCCCAGCCCCACTATGTTTTAATTAATGCTAACTATATCTTTCTCCATCCACTCACTTTTGGTCTGTTATGTGCCTTTATATTTAAAGTGGGTTTCTTGTAGACAACAAATAGTTAGGGCTTTTTAAAAACTGACTCTGACAATCTCTCTCTTATTTCATGCATTCAGACCCCACTGACATTCAAAGTGATCATCGATATAGTTGGATTCATACCTATCATATTTGTTGCTCTTGCTCTTTGCTCTTTGTTGCTACTTTTGTCTTCCACTCTTTTGTTGTTGCTGCTGTTGTTGTTTTTGGGAAGGAGTTTTGCTCTTGTTGCCCAGGCTGCAGTGCAATGGCGCGATCTCGCCTCACCTCAACCTCCCCCTCCCAGGTTCAAGAGATTCTCCTGCCTCAGCTTCCTGAGTAGCTGAGGCTAGAGGCATGTGCCACCGCGCCAGCTAATTTTGTATTTTTAGTAGAGATGGGGTTTCTCCACGTCAATCAGGCTCGTCTCAAACTCCTGACCTCAGGTGATCTGCCCACCTCGGCCTCCCAAAGTGCTGGGATTTCAGGTGTAAGTCACTGCGCCCGGCCTGTCTTCCGCTCTTTTTCTGGCTTTTGTCATTGTAAGGGAGCATTTGTACCATTCCATTTTCTCTCCTTCCTCTTAGCATATCAGCTATACTTATATTTTTCCTTTTCTTCTATTTTAGTGATTGCTGTAGAGTTTACAATATACAGTTAAAACTAATCAAAATCTACTTTCTTTCTTTTTTTTTTTTTTTTTTTGAGACGGAGTTTCGCTCTTGTTACCCAGACTGGAGTGCAGTGGCACGATCTCGGCTCACCGCAACCTCCGCCTCCTGGGTTCAAGCAATTCTCCTGCCTCAGCCTCCCAAGTAGCTGGGACTACAGGCATGCACCATCATGCCCAGCTAATTTTTGAATTTTTAGTAGAGACGAGGTTTAACCTTGTTGACCAGGATGGTCTCGATCTCTTGACCTCGTGATCCACCCGCCTCGGCCTCCCAAAGTGCTGGGATTACAGGCTTGAGCCACCGCGCCCGGCCTAAAATCTACTTTCAAATAACACTATACGACTTCATAAGTTTCAAATAACACTATACTACTTTATAATAACAAAATAATGCTAATTACTTCCCCATCCTTTGTATTATTACTGTCATTCATTTTACTTATGCATAACATACACATATGACCAAATACACAGATGCTATTGTTATTTTGAACACACTATTACCTGTAGGATGAATTTAGATCAAGAAAGGCCAGGCACAGTGGCTCACGCCTGTAATCCCAGCACTTTGGGAGGCCGAGGTGGGCAGATCATTTGAGGTCAGGAGTTCAAGACCAGCCTGGCCAACATGGCAAAACCCCGTCTCTACTAAAAATAAAAAATAAATGGCCGGGCACGGTGGCCCACCCCTGTAATCCTAGCACTTTGGGAGGCCGAGGCAGGCGGATTGCCTGAGCTCAGGAGTTCCAGACTAGCCTGAGCAACATGGTGAAACCCCACCTCTACTAAAAATAGAAAAAATTAGCCGGGCGTGCTGGTGCGCCCCTGTAGTCCCAGCTACTCAGCAGGCTGAGGCATGAGAATTGCATGAACCCAGGGGGCGGAGGCTGCAGTGAGCCAAGATTGTGCCACTGCACTCCAGCTTGAGTGACATGGTGAGACTGTCTCAAAAAAATAAAATTAGCCGGGCATGGCCTGTAATTCAAGCTACTAAGGAGGCTGAGGCAACAGACTCACTTAAACTCGGAGGCACAGGTTGCAGTGGACTAAGATCACGCCACTGCATTCCAGCGTGGGCGACAAAGTGACACTCCACCTCAAAAAAAAAAAAAAAAACAAACAAGTAATCTTCTTTTATGCATTCCCCAGTGCTCTTCCCTTTTTATGTAGATCTGAATTTCTGAGCTATATCATTTTCCTTCTCGCTAAAGAACTTCAGGCCAGGTGCTGTGGCTCACACCTGTAATCCCAACACTTGGGGAGGCCAAGGTGGGAGGACTGCTTGAACCCAGGAGTTTGAAACCAGCCTGGGCAACATAGTAAGACTCTGTCTGTATAAAAAAAAATTAAAAAGGAAGGAAGGAAAGAAGGAAAGAAAGAGAGAAAGAAAGGAAAAAGAAAGAAAGAAGAGAGAGGGAGGGAGGGAGGGAGGGAGGGAGGGAGGGAGGGAGGGAAGGAGGGAGGAAGGAAGGAAGGAAAAAAGGAAGGAAGGAAATTTCATTTAATATTTCTTGCAAAGCAGGTCTCCGGACAACAAATTCCCTCAATTTTTGTTTCTCTGAGAAAGTCTTTATTTCTCCTTCACTTTTGAAGGATGATTTTGTAGGATACAGAATTCCAGGTTGGTGGGTGCTTTTTCTCCATATTTTCACTCCACTCTTCTTTCTTTCATGATTTCTGAGAAGTCAGATGTAATTTTTATCTTTGTTCCTCTAGAAGTAAGGTGTTTTCTCCCCTCTGGCTTCTTCTGTGATTTTTTATCTTTAATTTGCAGTTTGAAAATGATCAGTCTAGGTGTTGCTGGGGGCATTTATCCTGCTTGGTGTTCTCTGGGCTTTCCGGACCTGTGGTTTAACGTCTGACATTAATTTGAGGAAATTCTCAGTCATTATTGTTTCAAATATTTCTTCTGTTCCTTTTTTGTCTTTCGCCTCCTTCTACGATTCTCATCACACACGTTACAGCTTTTGCAGTTGTCTTACAGTTCTTGGATATTTTGCTCTGTCTCCCATCCCCTCACCCCACCACGTCTCTTTCCTGCTTGCTTTTCAGATTTGGAGGTTTTTTTTTGTTTGTTTGTTTGTTTTTTGAGACGGAGTTTCGCTCTTGTTACCCAGGCTGGAGTGCAATGGCGCGATCTGGGCTCACCGCAACCTCCGCCTCCTGGGTTCAGGCAATTCTCCTGCCTCAGCCTCCTGAGTAGCTGGGATTACAGGCACACGCCACCATGCCCAGCTAATGTTTTGTATTTTTAGTAGAGACGGGGTTTCATCATGTTGACCAGGATGGTCTCGATTTCTTGACCTCGTGATCCACCTGCCTCGGCCTCCCAAAGTGCTGGGATTACAGGCTTGAGCCACCGCACCCGGCTAGATTTGGAGGTTTCTATCGAGACATTCTTAAGCTCAGAGATTCTTCCCTCACCCATGTATAGTGCTAATTAACTCATGAACGGTGTTCTTCATTGCTGTTATAGTGGTTTTTATCCTTATAATTTATTTTTTATTCTCTCTCAGGATTTCCGTTTGGATTTTCTTTTTTTTGAGACGGAGTCTTGCACTGTCGCCCAGGCTGGAGTGCAATGGTGCGATCTTGGCTCACTGCAACCTCCGCCTCCTGGGTTCATGTGATTCTCCTGCCTCAGCCTCCTGAGTAACTGGGACTACAGGCACCTACCACCATGCCCGGCTAACATTTTGTATTTTTAGTAGAGATGGGGTTTCACTATGTTAGCCAGACTAGTCTCAAACTCCTGACCTCAAGTGATCCGCCCACCTCGGCCTCCCAGAGTGCTGGGATTACAGGCATGAGCAACCACACCTGGCCTCTCGCTCAGAGGTTTCCATCTCTTACACTGTCCGTCCGTTCTTGTTGACTGTTGACTTAATCCATTAGAGCCCTTAGCTTATTAATCACAGTTGATTTACATTCCCAGTCTGATGATTTCAACCTTCCTGCTGTGTCTGAGTCTGGTTCTGGTGCTTGTTCTGTCTCTTCAAACTCTGTTCTTCACCTTGCAGTATGCCTTGTAACTTCTTCTCTGGTAACCATCATGTACTGGGCAAAGGAGCTACAGTAAACAGGTCTTCAGTATGTGGGGTGCAGGGGAGGGGGAGCGTTCTATACTCCTACGATTACTTCTCAGTCTTTCAGTGAGCCTGTGCCTCCGGACCGTGAACTTCCTAAGTACTTCTTTTTTTTTTTTTTTTTTTTTTTTTGAGACGGAGTTTCGCTCTTGTTACCCAGGCTGGAGTGCAATGGCGCGATCTCGGCTCACCGCAACCTCCGCCTCCTGGGTTCAGGCAATTCTCCTGCCTCAGCCTCCTGAGTAGCTGGGATTACAGGCACGCACCACCATGCCCAGCTAATGTTTTGTATTTTTAGTAGAGACGGGGTTTCACCATGTTGACCAGGATGGTCTCGATCTCTTGACCTCGTGATCCACCCGCCTCGGCCTCCCAAAGTGTTGGGATTACAGGCGTGAGCCACCGCGCCCGGCCCCTAAGTACTTCTAATTTTCCCATCCTTTGGTGGCACAGAATGGTTACAGGGGGCTAGAGTTGGGTATTTCCCTTCCTCCAGGTCACCTCGGCTCTAATAAACCCCAGCCAATTAGGCTCTGGCTAAATAATTTCTCCTGAGAGCACATCTTGTTGGGAAGAACAGAATGCGCGGCTGAATTTCAGAATGGTTCCTTTTCCCCTCCCCTTGCCAGAAGCTCCAGGGGACTTTTCTCTGATATTCCCAGTCAGAACCTGATAGAGGTCCAAAATGTAAAACTCACAAAAGTGGGGGCAGTTCCTGATGCCTGGGTCTTACTGGAGATTTCATTTCTCAGACTTGTCTATAGTAAGCCTCCAGCAAGCCATCAATTAGTCCAGATTTCACTGTCCTAAGACTGGTTCCGACAGAGGCTGCCGATCATGGGCTGCTGCTCTGATGAGTTGTGGTTCTCTGTATTTGCCTGTCAATCTCTCCAATTTGTGGGGGGCAGGGGGCAATGGTTTGTTCTGTGTCCAAGAATATTGAAGGACTAGCTGTTTTCTGGACTACAGAGTCCAGAAAATTCTCATAGCACCGAAGTCTTTTTTTTTTTTAAATTGCATTTTAGGTTTTGGGATACATGTGAAGAACATGCAAGATTGTTGCCTAGGTACACACATGGCAGTGTGATGTGCTGCCTTCCTCCCCATCACCTATATCTGGCATTTCTCCCCAACTCCCCCCCGCACTGTCCCTCCCCTATTTCCCCCCGACAGACCCCAGTGTTTGATGTTCCCCTCCCTGTGTCCTTGTGTTCTCATTGTTCAACACCCGCCTATGAGTGAGAACATGCAGTGTAAAAATATGGAACGCTTCACGAATTTGCGTGTCATCCTTGTGCAGCGGCCATGCTAACCTTCTCTGTATCATTCCAATTTTAGTATATGTGCTGCCGAAGCGAACACGGCACTGAAGCCTTAAAGGAAAATCAGTTCTTTCCTTCATCCTTCTAAGAGATTCACTCATAGGTTCACTAAACACCTGCTGGCATCAGGCACCATGCTAGGGACAGGAATCTCTGCGACGTGATTCCTACCTTCGAGAAGCGTATAGGCTTTTGAAATAAACACACATGGATACAGCGTGTAACGGTATATGAAGCACATGTTCCCTCACATTTAATCCTCACCACAACTCTGCTGTTTCCTCTACTTTTCAGCTGTAGAAATTCTCTGACCACAGCCTTCCATTCTTGCTCAACCACTCCCACTTGGCCTCAGCCCTTCACCCAGGACTGCCAGTCCTCTGCCTCCTCGCTTGGTTTGCAGGCATCAGCTCCTTCCATTTTCGCTTCCCTTTCTGTCCGTCTTACATCCTATAGCCCACTGTTTTTGTCACGCTTTTGTTGACTATAAAGTCCCTTGCCTCTCTGAACTTTAATCACACCTTTATGGAAACATCCCACTTCTGGATGAACTGAACTTTTTTTTTTTTTTTTTTGAGATAGAGTCTCGCTCTGTAGCCCAGGCTGGAGTGCAGTGGTGCGATCTCAGCTCACGGCAACCTCCGCCTCCCAGGTCCTGGTTCAAGCAATTCTCCGGCCTCAGCCTCCCGAGTAGCTGGGATTACAGGCACGAGCCACCACGCCTAGCTAATTTTTGTGTTTTTTAGTAGAGACGGGGTTTCACCATGTTGGCCAGTCTGGTCTTGAACTCCCGACCGCGTGGTCCTCCCTCCTCAGCCTCCCAAAGTGCTGGGATTACAGGCGTGAGCCACCGTGCCCGGCCGAACTGAACTATTTCCTTCTCCACATGTGCAGTGAATCTCTGAGTACCACGGGCAGTCTCACGCTTCAGTGTATGTTGTGACTTCAAGTTTACGGTCCCCACCGGGCCCTCCATACTGCCTGCTGATCCTGCTGCACCCCTGTGGCCAAGCTACTCCTTTCCTCCATGCAGTGAGTGCTCACAGCTCCTCTGTAAACTTCCAAATGCTACCTCATGCTCTTGCTGTCAGCAGATGACACGGTACCCCTCTTCACCAAAAAACTCAACATCACCAAATTTACAAATTACCTGCATTTGCACCCCCTTCCTACCCTTACAATGGACAGAGGTCCAGTTGTTGACAATACTGAATATTATCAAAGATACGGAGCAATTGGAACTGCCATAAATCGCTGCTGCAAGTGTGTGGGGAAAACTCCCTCTGTGTCTTCCCTGCTCTCACACCACAACCGTCAGCACAGAAGAAGACTTCTGTGGCCAAATGTGCTGTGGGATGTTCCCTACACACCAAGTGGCAGACACCAGCTGGGTGTCCTCTAGTTCAGTTCCGACACTGTAATCCCGACACTGTCTCCAGCAGGTTGAAGGCTTAGCCCCCAAGGCTGTCCCCCAACACACAAGTCACAAGCTAGAGCCTCTGGAACTTCTGACCGACCAGCTTCAAGTTGGGGTTCCCACGACCTCCTCTTTGGGTTTGATTAATTTGCTGGAGCAGGTCACAGAACTCAGGGAAACACTTACGTTCACAGGTTTATTATAAAGGATATTGCAGAAGATACAGATGAAGAGATGCACAGGGCGAGGTATGAGGGAAGGGGCAGGGAGCATCCATGCCCTTCTGGGTGCATCACCCTCCAGATCCTCCACAAAGCTCTCTGCACCCAGTCCTCTTGGGTTTTTATGGAAGCTTCACAACATCAGCATTCCTTCTCCCAGGGTATAGGGTGGGATCCTCTCACTGGAGGGTATTAAGACCCACAATCGGGCCGAGTGCGGTGGCTCACACCTGTAATCCCAGCACTTTGGGAGGCGGAGGCGGGTGGATCACAAGGTCAGGAGTTCAAGACCAGTCTGGCCAACATGGTGAAACCCAGTCACTACTAAAAAAACAAAAGTTAGTCGGGCGCGGTGGCGTGCACCTGTAATCCCAGCTACTTGGGAGGCTGAGGCAGAGAATTGCTTAAACCCAGGAGGCAGAGGCTGCAGTGAGCCAAGATCACACCACTGCACTCCAGCCTGGGCAACAGAGTGAGACTCTGTCTCAAAAAAAAAAAAAGACCCACAATCAGAAAGAACAGGGAACATTAAAGTCCTGCCTTAGGACAGGTGACAAGAGGGCAGGAGTTCAGAGGCCTGCCCCTGAGGCCCAATGCACCCAACATGATAACAAGACTGTAACAGGGGTTATTGGAGTTATAAGCCAGCAACCGTGGATGATATCCAATATATATCATAACACTACAGCAAGTTTAAAATGTTACAGCTACTTTGGAAAGTAGCTTGGTCGTAGGCTAAGTATATATTTAGTTTGTAAAGTAGTTTGATCATAGGGTAAATATATATTTAGTTTGGTCATAGGGTAAGTATATATTTACCTGTATAAGCAACTCCTAAAGAGTTCTACTCCTAGGTATCTATCCAAGAGAAAGAAAAACAAATATCCAAAATACTTGTATAAGAATGTTCACAGCAGATTTTATTTACAATCGTCAAAAACTGGAAACAACCCAAATATCCACCAACAAGTGAACGGACAAACGAATTGTGGTCTATTCATACAGTAGGAGTCTACTATATTCTGCTGTAGTAACACACAGGTACACACAATAACATGGTTGAATCTCAAGAACATTATGTTGAGCAAAAGAAATTAAATAAAAATAAGCCTCGGCTGAGCGTAGTGGCTCAAGCCTGTAATCCCAGCACTTTGGGAGGCTGAGGCAGGTGGATCCATGTAGGTCAAGAGTTCGAGACCAGCCTGGCCAACACAATGAAACCCCATCTCTACTAAAAATACAAAAAATTAGCTGGGCATGGTGGCACACACCTGTAAGGCAGAGCCTCTTAGGGTCACTGTAAGGAGACTAAGGCAGGAGGATCCCTTGAGCCCGGGAGGCAGAAGCTGCAGTGAGCTGAGATCACACCACTACACTCAAGCCTGGGCACAAAATGAGACTCTATCTCAAAAAAAAAAAAAAAAAAAAAATTCACAGACCATTCTTATAACCAAATCTTTGCACACATTTTTTTTTTTTTTTTTTTTTTTTTAAGAGACGAGTTTCCTTTTTTTTTCCCCGGGCTGGAGTGCAATGGCGCGATCTCGGCTCACCGCAACCTCCGCCTCCCGGGTTCAGGCAACTCTCCTGCCTCAGCCTCCTGAGTCGCTGGGATTACAGGCACGCACCACCATACCCAGCTAATTTTTTGTATTTTTAGTAGAGATGGGGTTTCACCATGTTGACCAGGATGGTCTCGATCTCTTGGCCTCGTGATCCACCCGCCTCGGCCTCCCAAAGTGCTGGGATTACAGGCTTGAGCCACCGCGCCCGGCCTCTTTGCACACATTTTATTTCCTCAGGCTAGACTCCTAGAAGTGGAATTGCTAATTCAGAGCATGTGAGCACTTTTAAAGCTTTCAAAACCTATGGGAACATTGGCTTTGAAGCCAGACAGACCTGACCCTGAATCCTGGCTTGTGGCGTGTGGCCTTGAGCACATCACTTCTGAGTGCTAAGCATGTGCCCAGTACTCCTTCTTGTCCCTCTGTTTGGCTACTTACCACATTCTAATTTATTATCACTATTAATCCATGGGTCTTGCATATTATAAACCCCTAATTATAAACCCCTGAGGGCAAGGCCTGTGTATATTCCTCCCTGCATCCTGCTCAGCACCCAGCACAGAGCTCAGCGTCCAGGCCAGGGGCACTTGTTCCTGCAGGAAAAGTAATGGTCAGGAAGGAAGGCCTCCAGGTTCCATTCCCAGCCCTCCCACTACCAGCACACGGTCGCACACAAGCCTTGCATGATGTGGCCCCATCCCCTGTGCAAACTCGTCACCTCTTACTCTGTTCTTTAGCAGTTCTGAACTCGTGCTTCTCAAGAACTAGTAAATCCCAAAACACACCTTACTTTTTTACATTTTCACGCCCTTGCCGGCATCTCAAGACTGGTAGCCCATACTGTGCCCTTGTGGGAATTAGGAAAAGGTGCCACTTCCCCCTAGTGCAGGCTAGATTCCAGACCCCACTCATCCCTTGGCTTGCCACCATCCTGCACTGACCAACCTGCATACCATTTCCATAACCTGGAACAAACACGCCGGCCCACATAGCAAACCCCTCCTCATCCATCAAGCCACAGCTCAAAGGCTTCCTCCTCTGTGACGTCATCTTCAGATACCCTGGCAGGTTTCCTTGGTTTCTCTGCTCAGCTTCCATTGCTTTTTGAACAGCCGCCATTAAAACAATTATCTTTTTTGAATCGTGGCTTTTGGCTAGGTGCCATGGCTCATGCCTGTAATCCCAGAACTTTGGGAAGCTGGGACGGACAGATCACTTGAGCCCAGGAGATCGAGACCAGCTTGGGCAACATGGCAGAGCCCTGTCTCTACCAAAAATACAAAAAATTAGCCAGGTGTTGGGGTACGCTTGGTCCCAGCTCCTCAGGAGGCTGAAGTGGGAGGATCGCTTGAGCCTGGGAGGCAGAGGTTGCAGTGAGCCGAGATCCTGCCACCGCACTCCAGCCTGGGTGATGAGTGAGACCCCCTCTCAAAAAACGAAAAAAAAAGGAATTGTGGTTTTTTCCCCCTACACACTTCCTTACCTCATAAGATTATCCTCAATGCATTTTTCTCCTTTATTTCTTTTTTTTTTTTTTGAGACGGAGTTTCGCTCTTGTTGCCCAGGCTGGAGTGCAATGGCACGATCTCGGCTCACCGCAACCTCCGCCTCCTGGGTTCAAGCAATTCTCCTGCCTCAGCCTCCTGAGTAGCTGGGATTACAGGCACGCGCCACCATGCCCCGCTGATTTTTTGTATTTTTAGTAGAGACGGGGTTTCACCATGTTGACCAGGATGGTCTCGATCTCTTGACCTTGTGATCCACCCTCCTCGGCCTCCCAAAGTGCTGGGATTACAGGCGTGAGCCACCGAGCGCGGCCCCCTCCTTTATTTCTTATACAAAGCCCAGTTCCTAACACATAGGAAGTGATTGATAAACTCGTTGAATGAATGAATGAATGAATGAATGAATGGACAGTTTTCCTCTCTGGTTCTCATGTTACTTGTCTAAGAATAAAGGAATCAGAATAAAAGATGCCTGAAGTTCCTGCCAACTCTAAAATTCTTTTTTCCAATATACATTTAGTAAATATTAGTTGAGCAAATAAGCAATACCCCCCAAAAGAAAATCCCTTTAAAGGTGTGCCTTGAAAGAATATGAATCCATTTGTTTTAAGTTTTCTTCTAGAAGCAGTTTGGTATGAGTTTTGGAACCTCTTAAATGTTTTGCCTTGCCTCTGGAAACTTTCAGAGACCATCTGAGATAAACCAAAAATAGAGTTTAAGGAGAATTGCTTTAGGAAATCCTTCCAGAGAGTGTCTTGTCTTTCATCTCATTCAGATCCCTCAAATTAGGCAATTTGGAGACGATCTCTGTCTTGAAATTATGTAAATTACCCATCTCTGTTATTTGTCTTTCTCGGATATTTTCAAAAAAGGAACGTCTGTTTCTTGACACAAGGCAACTCTTTGCACATCTTCGAGGCTAATGCTAGCGTTACTTCTCTCGTGAGAAGAAATTTTACCCTGTGTCCTTTCTTCCTCCACAGCGAGGCTGGCCTTAAGTGGACACTGTCAGCCTCCTCAGAGAGCAGCAATTCTATTTGAGGGCTTCAAGTCCCTGAGAAACTAATGGGACCGGAGATCTAGAAGTGGAGCTTTTACAAACCATGTGGGTTCCTGGATCACCAGAGTTCACAAACTCCTAAAATTCTATTCACAATATTGCAACATTGTATGCATTT
>NW_022437026.1:7738865-7763722 GCF_009761245.1 Sapajus apella
CCTCCTGAGTTCAAGTAATTCTCCTGCCTCAGCCTCCCAAGTAGCTGCAATTACAGGTGTCTGCCACCATGCCCGGCTAATTTTTGTGCTTTTTAGTAGAGATGGGATTTTGCCATGTTGGCCAGGCTGGTCTCAGACTCCTGGCCTCAAGTGATCTGCCTGCCTTGGCCTCACAAAGTCCTGGGATTACAGGTGTGAGCCACCTCGCCCGACCTGCGTGTGCATTTTTCTAAGAGAAGGGCACATCATTCCTAAGATTCTCAAAGGAGCCTCTTGATCCCAAAAAGCTATATAAGAGCCACTGGTCTAGGGTGTGCGCTAATATAGGCTAGAAAATACAGGAGTTTTTTTTTTTTTTTTTTTGAGACAGAGTCTTACTCTGTCACCCAGGCTGGAGTTCAGTGCCACGATCTTGGCTCACTGCAACCTCTGCCTCCCAGGTTCAAGCGATTCCCATGCCTTAGCCTCCCAAGTAGCTGGGATTATAAGCACGAACCACCATGCCCAGCTAATTATTGTGTTTTTAGTAGAGACAAGGTTTTACCATGTTGGCCAGGCTGGTCTCAAACTCCTGACCTCAGGTGATCCAACTTGGCCTCCCAAAATGCTGGGATTCCAGGCGTGAGCCACTGCGCCCAGCCACAGGAGCTTTTCAGTTCAGAGCATGGCCAGGTGTGGTGGCTCACTCGTGTAACCCTAGAACTTTGGGAGGCTGAGGTGGGAAGATTGCCTGAGGCCAGGGGAGTTTGAGGGCAGCATGGGCAACATAGCAAGACTCTGTCCCTATTTTAACTTTAAAAAGAAAGAAATATCAGGTCATACTTTGGTACATTCTTTTAGGTTATGTTAAAGACAGATTCCTCAGCAGTCACAGATGGGAGTGCCTGGGATCAGCCCCTCTGCCCACACCAGCGGCCCTCCCATAGGGGCTTCCTCAAATCCCCTGAACTTGCTGAAACTTACCCTGCTGTGCAGACACAGAGAAGCCTTGGGAGGATACCAGACGCCTGGCACTTCTGCCCTTATGTCCTCTTTTTCTATTAGAATCCCATTTTGTTTTATTTTTATAGATTTAGGGGGTACAAGCGCAGTTTTGTTACATGGATATATTGAGTAGTGGTGAAGTCTGGGCTTTTAGCATAACTGTGATCCAAAGAGTGTACATTGTACCCATTGGGTAATTTCTCAGCCCTCACCCACCTCCCACCCTCCCACCTTTCCAGGTCTCTGGTGTCTACTATGCCACTCTCTGTGTCCATGCACACACATTATTTAGCTCCCTCTTAGAAATGAGAACATGGTGTCACTCATACGTGGGTGTTGAACAGTGGGAACACATGGACACAGGGAGGGGAGCATCACATACTGGGATCTGTGGGGGGGACTAGGGGAGGGACAGCAGGGGGTGGGGAGTTGGGGAGGGATAACATGGGGAGCAATGCCAGATATAGGTGATGGGGAGGAGGGCAGCAAACCACATTGCCATGTATGTACCTATGCAACAATCCTGCCTGTTCTTCATATGTACCCCAAAACCTAAAATGCAATTTTATATATATATATATATATATATATATATATATAATGAAATGAGAACATGCAGTATTTGACTCTGTCTCTGAATTGTTTCACTTAAGGTAATGGCCTCTGGTTCCATCCATATTGCTGCAAAAGATGTAATTTCATTCTTTTTCATGGCTGAGTAGTATTCCATGGTATAAATATGCCACATTTTCTTTATGCAGTCATCCACTGATGGGCCCTTAGTTGATTCCATATCTCTGCTCTTGTAAACAGTGCTGCGATACAGCAGTTATCTTCAGAGTTACCAACAGCCTTGAAGCCAGAACTGCGCTCCTGAGAGGGCAGTGTGAGTGTGAAGAGCGAAATCATTATTCTGCCACAAGGGGGCACCCAAAGCCCAGGCAGATGGCCCGACGAGCATCCTGCCTCCACTTGGGCAGGGAGCCACAGCTTGAAGTTCCCAGTTATGCAACTAGCCCACAAGGCCCTTCCACCCCTTCCCCAGGGGGCTTCACCAGCTCTTTTTAGGGCAGAGTTTGTGTATGGTTTTTGCTGGCTTCAATCCCTTTCCCAGAGGTAACCCTGGACCTCCCCTCCTCCCCCGGGATAATCTCTGCCCTGGATGTATCAGATCCTGACCCTGCATGAACATAGCACGTGCTTCTGTTCTCTACTCCCTGGAGTTACTCCTAAGGCCGTGCTGGGTCCTGCCCAGTGCTGACGGGCATGAGCATGACTTCAGGGTTGTGAGCAGAGCCCTGCAGAGGTATGCATATGGCTATGGAGTGGTGATCCGCTGGGACAGAAAGAATAAGGAAAGGAACCAGTAGTCAGGCGGTAGCTTGAGGGTGCAGATTCCAGACTTGAGGTGCTCTAGTGGGTGTACAATTTGGACCCAGGAGGCAGGTTGCAAATCTAAACCCCTCAAAAGCACATGGACTCTTTCTTTTGATTAGTTGTCAACATGAAAAAATTTTATTTTATTTATTTTTTTTTTTGCGATGGAGTTTCACTCTTGTTGCTCAGGCTGGAGTGCAATGGCACAATCTTGGCTCACGGCAACCTCTGCCTCCCAGGTTCAAGCGATTCTCCTGCCTCAGCCTCCGGAGTGAGTAGCTGGGATTACAGGCATACGCTACCACACCTAGCTAATTTTGTCTTTTTAGTAGAGACAGGGTTTCTCCACGTTGGTCAGGCTGGTCTCGAACTCCTGACCTCAGGTGATCCACCCGCTTCGGCTTCCCAAAGTGCTAGGATTACAGGCATGAGCCACCTTGCCTGGCAATTTTTTTTTTTTTTTTAATTTTTAAAAGGGGTATAGACTTAGACACAATCAGAACTATTAAGTTTATAAATGTAGTTTGAAACATTGAAGGGGACAGTGTGCTAAACTGAGAGCTATAGAGATGTACACAGGCCCAGGTCTGGCTTCCTAGCCTCAAATCTGGCAAATACACAAGTTTAGCCTTCCTGCGAAGGTAACCACAGATCATGACCATACACTGCCCACTTGAGACAGTAAAACTGCTTCCCTCGTGGACAGGTGTTTTTTTAACCCCAGGAAAGTTTGGAAGCAATCTTTGTCATGGCTTTTACCATCTCAACTTAGTTAAGATGAAACCATACTTCTCGGAAATTAATCCCTGTATGGTTCTGAGTGAGGGTTGGCCACAAAAGAAATGTAAGATTTGAGAGGGAGGAAAGCAGGATGGGAGCTGCGTCGTGCTCTGAGGCCGGCATGAGGTGCCAGTCTGCTGGCTCACCTTGTCTGCACGAATGGCAGTCAGACTAGCAGCTCTTCAGCTCTGTCAGATCGCCTCCTTCAGCTTCTCTAATTCGCGGCCAGACATATGTGCAGCTCCATAGCAAGGAGTGCTAGGTCCTTCTGCAGACACCCGTACCGTCGGGGTGGGTGGTGGTGAAGTGCAGACATAGGCTCCGGGTGGTCTTTGCCCTTCCTCCACTTCACATCCAGTGCTTCTCTCAACTGACCCACAGTGACCTCAGGCCCACCACAGATGCAGAGGCCTCAAAGACTCCTTCACCAGCTGCTATGATTAATTAAAGTCTAATCTCTAAAGCAAGTTCCTTATTCTGTAACACTCATAGTGGTTTTGACTTTCTGGCCAAACCTTAACTGATAAAAATCAAAATCATTCATACTAAATTGTGAACAAGTTTTAGCCATTGCGTGCATTTGGTACTTAAAGTTTTTTTAATGCTTAAAAGAATTTAACATATATTAATACTTAAACAGGAAATAAATGAAACAAAAGAAAAAATGAGAAAAAAATTTTAAGAATTTGACATATATTAGGCCGGGCGTGGTGGCTCACGCCTTTAATCCAAGCACTTTGGAGGCCAAGGTGGGCAGATCACCTGAGGTCGGGAGTTCAAGACCAGCCTGACCAACATGGTGAAACCCTGTCTTTAAAAAAAAAAAAAAAAAAAGAATTTGACATATATTAATACTTAAACAGGAAATAAATAAAACTAAAGAAAAAAATCATGAAAAAAATTTTTAAAGAATTTGACAAATAAGCATTGTAAATTAGCTTCATTATTATATTAATATTTAAAATGTATAATTGCCAAGTGTGGTGGCTCATGCCTGTAATCGCAGCACTTTGGGAGACTGAGGCAGGCAGATCACTTTGAGCCCAGGAGTTCGAGACCAGCCTGGACAACCTGGTGAAACCCTGTCCCTACTGAAAATGCAAACACTAGCTGGGCGTCATGGTGTGCGCCTGTAGTTCCAGCTACTCGGGAGGCTGAGGTGGGAGGATTGCTTGAACCCAAGAGTTCGCGGCTACAGTGAGCTGTGATTGCTCCACTACACTCTAGCCTGGGCGACAGAGACAGACCCTATCTCAGAAAACAAAACGAAACAAAACAAACAAAACCACACAAACTTGGAACATCCTGCTTCTTGCAGCTCTCCCCATCCAGCCCACCCATCCCTTTGGCACTAAAATATGATGGCTTCTCCTCAGGCCTGGCGGCACCCACACCGTCCATCCTAAAGCTCCCATTGACTATCTGAGCTCTCATAAAGGTGAGATTTGTCTCATATGCCTCCCGTACACCTCTTCCTAGTAGATTTCTTCACTTTTTCCCTTCCATTCTGAGTACAGCCCCACTTAAGGAGCTCTGAGCTCTCATGCTGCCTTACCCCGGTCAAGAAGGAAGTTGCCGGTGATCAAGTCACACTCCAGTGAACACTGACTGGCACCTCTTCTGCATCAAGCCCTAGCAGGGCATTCACCTGAGCTACCAGACGTGGCTGCTCACACCTGAGCCTGCCCTATGAGGCAAGCATCTGCATCTCCATGTGACAGTGGAAACAGACCCCAGAGCTTGAGCAACCGCACAGCTAGCAACTGACTGAGCAGAGAGACAGCCTTGGACGTGGGCCAGGCTGCGCAGATTTACTCGAATCATCCTCCAGTCCTTCAGATTTTCACCAACTGATTGATCCTTGGATTCCCTCCCCAGGCTTCTCTGACATCCAGGACTCTGCCTGTGCCTGTCGCCTGCAACATTCCTCTGTCCCCATCAAAGTAGGGAGCATCAGGCTGGGTGCAGTGGCTCACACCGGTAATCCTAGCACTTTGAAAGGCCGAGGTGGGCGGATCACTTCAGGCCAGGAGTTCAAGATTAGCCTGACCAACACGGCAAAACCCCACCTCTGCTAAAAATACAAACAAATTAACCAGGAATGGTGGCGCGTGCCTGGGGTCCCTGCTACACAGGAGGCTGAGGCTTGAGAATCACTTGAACCCAAACCCAAGGCTGAGGCAGAGGTTGCAGTGAGACAAGATCGCACCACTGCACTCTAGCCTGGGTGACAGAACTCCACCTGGGTGACAAAGGGAGACTTTGGTATGGGTAAAAGAGAAGGCTGCCACAGCCCTTGCCCTTTGGGAGTCCCAAAAACCCTGCAGAAAAGAAGGGTCAGAGGAAGCACCTGTGGGAAAGAGTGAGGCCCCACCAACCCACTCTCTTCCTCTCCTCCTCTCCTAGACGAGGGAGCCAACAGAAGCAAAGGGAGTGTGGGAAAGATTAGTCAGACATGTTTCCATAAGTCACAAGAGAGCCCCAGTAACGGCCCACAGGGTGCCATGGCAACACGCCTACACCCCAAGGCACCACCTTCCAACTCTGAAGAAAACAACAGCTGCCTTCAAATGTCAGCATGCACATGGGCAACGAACAACCTGAAAATGAAATTCGGGGCTGGGCGCAGTGGCTCAGGCCTGTAATCATTTTGGGCAGCCAAGGTGGGGGGATCACTTGAGCCCAGGAGTTCCAGACCAGCCTGGGCAACACGTTAAAACCCCCATCTCTTAACAAAAAATACAAGGCCGGGCGTGGTGGCTCACGCCAGTAATCCCAGCACTTTGGGAGGCCAAGGCGGGAGGATCGCAAGATCAGGAGGTCGAGACCATCCTGGCCAACATGGTGAAACCCTGTCTCTACTAAAAAATACAAAAATTAGCTGGGCGTAGTGGCGCACGCCTGTAGTCCCAGCTACTTGGGAGACTGAGGCAGGAGAATTGCTTGAACCTGGGAGGCGGAGGTTGCAGTGAGCTGAGATTACACCACTGCACTCCAGCCTGGCGCCTGGCAACAGAGCAAGGCTCTGTCTCAAAAAAAAAAAATACAAAAAGTAGACAGGCATGGTGGCACGCACCTGCAGTCCCAGCTACTCAAGAGGTTGAAGTGAGAAGATCACTTGAACCCAGGAAGCGCAGGTTGCAGTGAGCCGAGATTGTACCACTGCACTCCAGCCTGGGCAACAGAGCAATACCCTGACTCAAAAAAAAAAAAAAAAAAAAAAAAAAAGACAGCAGGTGAAATTAAGGGCCAATCCCGGTGACTCACGCCTCTAACCCCAGCACTTTAGGAGGCCAAGTCAGGCAGATCACCTGAGGTCTCGAGGTCAAGACCAACCTGACCAACATGGTAAAATCCCATCTCTACTAAAAGCACAAAATGAGCCAGGCGTGGTAGCACATATCTGTAATCCCAGCGACTCAAGAGGCTGAGGCAGGAGAATCGCTTGAATCCAGGAGGTGGAAGTTGCAGTGAGCTGAGACTACGCCATTGCACTCCAGCCTAGGCAACAAGAGTGAGACTCCATCTAAAAAAAAAAAAAAAGAAAAGAAAGAAAGAAAATGAAATTAGGGGGAAAAAAAACCCTCCATTTACAATAGCATCAAAAAGAATAAAAACTTAGGTGTACATTGGCTGGGCTCGGTGGCTCATGCCTGCAATCCTAGCACTTTGGGGGCCGAGGCAGGCAGATCAACTGAGGTCAGGAGTTCAAGACCAGACTGGCTGACATGGTGAAAATTTGTCTCTACTAAAAGTACAAAAAAATTAGACAGGCATGGTGGCGGGCACCTGTAATCCTAGCTACTCAGGAGGCTGAAGCAGGAGAATCGCTTGAACCCAAGAGGTGGAGGCTGCAGTGAGTCAAGATCGGGCCACTGCACTCCAACCTGGGCAGCAGAGTGAGACTCTGTCTAAAAAGAAAAAAGAAAAAAAAAAAAAAAAACTTAGGAATACATTTAACAAAGAAAGTGCAAGACTCATACATTGAAAACTACAAAACATTGTTGAAAGACATTAAAGAAATCTTCAAAAACACATCTGTTTTCATGGACTGAAGGTTCCAATATTTCCCAATTTCATCGACAGATCCATGCAATCTCTATCAAAATTCCAACTGCCTTTTTTTTTTTTTGCATAATGGACAAGCTAATCCTAAAATTCATATGCAAATGCAAGGGACACAGAATAGCCAAAATAATTTTGAAAAAGAAGAACAAAGTTGAAGTCTCAACTTCAGCACTTACTGTAAAGCTACAGTAATCAAAACTGTGGTAGTGACCCAAAGATGGACATAGAGATCAGTGGAAAACAATTCAGGGTCCAGAAATCAACCCATACATCTATGGTCAATTAATTTCAACAAGGGTGCCAAGACCATTGAAAACAATAGTCTTTTCAAGAATCAGTGCTAGGACAACTGCATATCTACAGGTAGAAGAATGAAGTTGAAACCTTATCTAAAACCAGATTTAAAAAATTTAACTCAAAATAAATCAAGGAACTATTTTTTTATTTATTTTTTTTTTTTTTGAGACTGTGTCTCACTCTCTTGCCAGGCTGGAGTGCAATGGTACTATCTCGGCTCACCACCAACTCTGCCTCCCAGATTCAAGCAATTCTCCTGTCTCAGCCTCCGGAGTAGCTGGGACTACAGACGCGCACCACCACACCTAGCTAATTTTTGTATTTTTAGTAGAGACGGGGTTTCACCATGTTGGCCAGGATGGTCTCAATCTCTTGACCTCGTGATCCACCCGCCTCGGCCTCCCAAAGTGTTGTGATTACAGGTGTGAGCCACCGCGCCCAGCCCAAAGAACTAAATTTAAGAGTTAAAACTGTAAAACTCTTTGAGGGAAGGAAAAGTGAAAATCTGTATGACTTTTGATTTGGCAACAGTCTCTTAAATATGACACCAAAGCACAGACAACAAAAGAAGAAAAAGTTGATAAACTGGATTTCATCAAAATGTGAAACTTTTATGCATCAAAGGGCATTATTAAGAAGGTAAAAAGACAACTCACAGAATGGGAGAAAATATTTTCAAATCACATGTGGTAAGGTCTAGAATTAATCATATCAAAAAGAAAAAAATCTCTTGCAACTCAACAACAAAAGACACAAATAATTTAATTTGAACATGGGCAAAGGACTTGAATAGACATTTTTCCAAAGAAAATATGCAAATGGTCAATGAACACATAAAAAGATGCTCAACATCATTAGCCTTAGTGACATGCAAATCAAAACCACAATAAGATACCACTTTATACCAACTAGGGTAGTTATAACTGTTTTTTTTGAGACGGAGTCTCGCTCTGTCACCCAGGCTGGAGTGCAGTGGCGCAGTCTTGGCTCACTGCAACCTCCGCCTCCCGGGTTCAAGCAATTCTCCTGCCTTAGCCTCCCGAGCAGCAGGGATTACAGACACCCGCCACCACACCTGGCTAATTTTTGCATTTTTAGTAAAGACAGGGTTTCACCCTGTTGGCCAGGCTGGTCTTGAACTCCTGACCTCATTATCTGCTCTCCTTAGTCCCTCAAAGTGCTGAGATTACAGGCGTGAGCCACCACACCTGACCAACTTTTTAAAAAATAGGAATGTACCTGTGTTGGCAAGCACGTAGAGAAATTGGACACCTCATGTACTGCTGCTGGTGGAAGTGTAAAATGGTGCACCTGTGTGGAAAACACCTTGTCAGTTCCTCAACTAGTTAAACATAGAGCTACCATGTGACCCAGCAACTCTCTCAGTAGGTATGCACCTAAGAGAATTCAAAACATATGTTTGCACAAAATCTTGTACATGAATGTTGATGGCAGCATTATTCATAATAGCCAACAAGTGGAAACAAGCTTGGACAACGAAACCCCATCTCTACAGTAAAATAAAATAGAATTAGTTGGGCATGATGGTCCATGCCTGTAGTCCCAGCTACTTAGGAGGATGAGGTGGAAGATGACTTGAGCCTAGGAGGCGGAGGTTGCAGCGAGCTGAGATCACCCCACTGCACTCCAGCTTGGGTGACAGAAATAGACCCTGCCTCAAAAAAGTAAATAAATAAAAATAAGAATATAAAAAGTAGAAACAGCCCCTCCTCCCCTCTCCTCCCCTCCCCTCCCCTTAAAAAAAAAAAAAAGTAGAAACAGCACTAATGAATAAACAAAATGAGGTGTATATCCATACAATGGAATGTCATTCAGCCATAAAAAGGAATGTATTGATTTAAAGCGACAACATAGATGAAGCTTGAAGACATCACGCTACATGAAAGAAGCCAAACACAGTCACATATTACATTAATACGATTCCATTGATATGAAATGTCACAAACAGGCAAATCCATAGAGATAGTAGCTAGATTAGTGTTTGCCAGGGGCTTGGGGAGGGGAGCACTGGGAGTGGCTGTGACTGCTAATGAGTAAGAGGTTTTTTAGGTGAGATGGAATGTTCTGGAATCAGATAGTGGTGTTATTTGCACATCTTTGCAAACATAGCAAAAGCATTGAACTGCACATTTTTCAGTGATTAAAATGATTCATTTTATCTCAATAAAAGTCTGGCTACTGAATTGTACATTTTTCAATGATTAAAATGATTCCTTTTATCTCAATAAAAGTCAACAGACACCAAGGATCCCTTCAGTTTAGGGTTGAGGTCAGTGCAGTTTGGAGGGTCACCAAGTGCTGAAGCAGGAGTCTAGAGGTCAATGTGACAAGTGATGTAAAGGACGCCCTCTCCGTGCAGGTCTGAAGTCCCCTGACATTAGGAAAGGAGGGGATGCAGAGATCTCCCCTACCACCAGGAGGCTCTTCTCAGCCCCCAGGGCAGATGGCAAGCATATACCATGTGTGGCAGAGGTGTCCCCATGATTGCCAGAGGCCCTGCCAGTTGGGTCTGGAGGACAGGATTGCTGCGGTGGAGCCGAAGGTGGACTTCAGAACACTGGTGGTGACATAAGGGTAAAAAGACCTTAGTCACAAAAGAGGAAATACAAACAGCATGATCATGGAAAGATGCTCAGCCTCACCAGGAATGGGAAGAGCGCACACCGAAAGAATGAGACAGCATTTTCTTCCCAGATGCTTAAAAACAGTTTGCTAATATGAAAGGCTCGCAGAACGTGAGGAAATACATGCTGTCGTTCCACTGCTGGTGGGAGTGTGAATTGGTAGGACCACTCTGGAGGGCAACTTGCCAGCATCTATTAAAGTGAAAATGTGCACACCCTATGACTCAGCGATTCCAATGCCCAGCACTTATTCTAGAGAGACACTCCCACGTGCATGGCAAAGTATGAGATGTTTATGCAACACCACTTGCGACAGTGCAATGCTGGGAGTAACCTAAGTATTCAGCAACCAGGAGAATGGCTGAAAAGCCTCTGCACATCCATTCCCTGTTTAACAAAATGAGTAGTTCCAGAAATATAAAATGAAACGATCTCCAAGACATACAACTGGATTCAAAACACGAAAAGCAAATCGTAGGATACACACTGTATATCAATTATGGGAAGAACAAAACACACACAAAAATACAACTGCGCTGGCGCCAATGAAGAACTGTGCCTGGCAGGCTGAGTCACAAGGCCAGTTAACAAATCTTTATCTCCAAAAAAAGCACTTTATTTATTTACTTTTTATTTATTTATTTATTTATTTATTTATTTATTTTCTGAGACGGAGTTTCGCTCTTGTTACCCAGGCTGGAGTGCAATGGCGCGATCTCGGCTCACCGCAACCTCCGCCTCCCGGGTTCAGGCAATTCTCCTGCCTCAGCCTCCTGAGTCGCTGGGATTACAGGCACGCGCCACCATGCTCAGCTAATTTTTTGTAGTTTTAGTAGAGACAGGGTTTCACCATGTTGACCAGGATGGTCTCGATCTCTTGACCTCGTGATCCACCCGCCTCGGCCTCCCACAGTGCTGGGATTACAGGCTTGAGCCACCACGCCCGGCCTACTTTTTCTTATTATTTTTTAAAGATGGGGTTTCACCATGATGGCCAGGCTGGTCTTGAACTCCTGACCTCAGGTGATCCACCCAACTTGGCCTCCCAAAGTACTAGGATTACAGGCGTGAGCCACCGTGCCCAGCCAAAAGCAGCACTTTAAAAAGCAATATATTAGCTGGGCACGGTGGCATGTGACTGTAGTCCCAGCTACTCGGGAGGCTCAGGCAGGAGAACTGCTTGAACCCAGCAGGTGGAGGTTGCAGTGAGCTGAGATCACACCACTGCATTTCAGCTTGGGTGACAGAGCGAGACTCCATCTCCCAAATGGAAAAAAAAAAAGCAATATAAGAAGAACATGGGGCAGATGCAGTGGCTCATGCCTGTAATCTCAGCACTTTGAGAGGCTGAGGTAGAAGGAACTCTTGAGGCCAGGAATCGAGACCAGGCTGAGAAACATAAGGAGACCCAGTCTCAACGTAAAATGAAAAATTAACCAGGCATGGTAGTGTGCACCTCCAGCCCTAGATGCCCTGGAGGCTGAGGTGGGAGGATTTCTTGAGCCCAGGAGTTTGAGGCTACGGTGAGCCATGATTGTGCCACTGCACCCTAGCCTGGGTGACTCAGCAAGGGCCTGTCTCTAAAAAAAACAAGAAGAAGAACATGGAACTGCCAGACTTGGGCTATTTCATTTCCCAGAGATAATTTTTTACCGAGTGGAGAGAAAATGGGTGGTTTGTTCCTTAGGCTTTATCTCTTGCCCTGTGCTAGAATGATCACAGCTTTGTATAAGACTTCCTTTAGTGAACATAGATAGCCTACGATGCCCCAAATACAAAAGGAAAAGACCAAGTCAGATGTTATTGCTGTCAGTCATCTCAGATATCAAAAAGAGAGGCAGTCCCCTTGCCAGGGGGAAGGAACAACCAGATGCTGTCCATAAAGCACCCTCCACCTCTCCTAAGACAGGGGTCTTCCTTGCTCTGAAAAATTCAAGTGGAGAGTCCTCTGGAGGAGTGGGGCTGAGAAATCAGAGTGAGAAATATTTGATTATTGCTTAATAACTTTTTTTTTTTTTGAGACAGTTTTACTCTTGTTGCCCAGGCTGGAGTGCAATGGCGCGATCTCGGCTCACTGCAACCTCCGCCTCCTGCTTCAAGCCATTCTTCTGCCTCAGCCTCCTGAGTAGCCGGGATTACAGGCATGTACCTCCACACCCAGCTAATTCTGTATTTTTAATAGAGACAGAGTTTTTCCACGTTGGTCAGACTGGTCTTGAACTCCCAACCTCAGGTGATCTGCCCACCTCAGCCCCCAAAGTGCTGGGATTACAGGCATGAGCCACCGTGCCCGGCTGCTTAATAATATTTTAAGTAGAAAATAAAATAATTTTTAAAAACAGGCTGGGCATGGTGGCTCACACCTGTAATCCCAGCACTCTGGGAGGCCAAGATGGGCAGATCACCTGAGGTCAGGAGCTCAAGACCAGCCTGGCAAACATGGTGAAAGCCCATCTCTACTAAAATACAAAAGTTAGCCAGATGTGGTGGCGGGGGGGTTGGGGAGGCACCTGTAATCCCAGCTACTCAGGAGGCCGAGACAGAAAAATCGCTTGAACCCAGGAGGTGGAGGGTGCAGTGAGCTGAGACCACACCATTGCACTCCAGCCTGGACAAGAGGAAGACTCCACCTCAAAAAAATAAAAAGAAAAGAATTTTTAAAAGCTTACACATATGCCTGGCACGGTGGCTCATGCCTGTACTCCCAGCACTGTGGGAAGCTGAGAGAGTCAGATCAGCTGAGGTCAGGAGTTTGAGACCAACCTGGCTAACATGGTGAAACCCTGTCTCTACTGAAAATACAAAAATTAGCTGCACACTTGTGGTCCCAGCTACTTGGGTGGCTAAGGCAGGAGAATCGCTTCCATCCAGGAGGTAGAGACTGCCGTGAGCTGAGAACATGCCATGAACTCCAGCCTGGGTAACAGAGGGAGATTCTGTAAAATTTAAAAAAACCCACACGTAACTGTTTTGTTTAGGAAAGGTCTGGAAGAATACTCAATAATCTGAAAACAGTGCCTACCCTAAGGAGGTAGGGAGAGGACCAGGGATGAGGGGAGGAGATTGATCAAAGGAAATCTGAGTCTTACCTATAATTTTCCATTTTCTTCATTTTCACCTCCAATTTTTCAATTTTTTTAATTTTTTTGTCCCAACTTACATTCAAAACCTCAAATTTTTAAAATATAATTTATAATTTTTATTGTGATCTATCTAAGATACACAAAATCGCACATAAAAATAATACATGAAAACCCACGTTAAGATGAGAACATTAGCAGAGCCTTAGAAGCGCCCTGATCACACCTTCCGTCCTCGCCCGGGAAAGCAGCTCTGACTTGTGTCTGTCACTTCCTCACTTTCCTTTCTAGTTCTGCCATCTGTGTGCACCCTGAACAACAAACTGTTTCATTTTGCCTGTCTTTGAACTTTATATATGGAATCTTACATACTTTTCTATGCCTTGCTTCTGTGTGTTTGTGCAATATCACTTAACATGCTTTTTCCATTTATTTATTTATACTGTGGTAAAATATATATAAAATTTACCATTTAATCAGTTTTTTTTTTTTTTTTTTTTTTTTGAGACGGAGTTTCGCTCTTGTTACCCAGGCTGGAGTGCAATGGCACGATCTCGGCTCACCGCAACCTCCGTCTCCTGGGTTCAGGCAATTCTCCTGCCTCAGCCTCCTGAGTAGCTGGGATTACAGGCACGCACCACCATGCCCAGCTAATTTTTTGTATTTTTAGTAGAGACGGGGTTTCACCATGTTGACCAGGATGGTCTCGATCTCTTGACTTCGTGATCCACCCGCCTCCGCCTCCCAAAGTGCTGGGATTACAGGCTTGAGCCACTGCGCCCGGCCCATTTAATCAGTTTTTAAGTGTACAGTTCAGGGGGCATTAAGTATATTCACAAGGTACAATATTATATTTTTGAGACTCATGCAAATTAATGTCCATGGCTCTATGCAGGTGGTTCATATTCATTCCTCTAAAGTATTCTAAAGTATTCCATTGAGTGAATATTCCACTGGGTGAATATACAATCATTTATTAATCAATCTACTGTTCTTTCCTTCCTTCCTTGTTTTTTTTTGTTTTTTTTGTTTGTTTGTTTTTTGTTTTTTGAGATGAAGTCTCACTCTGTCACCCAGGTTGAGGTAAAATGGCACAATCTCAGTTCACTGCACCTCTGCCTCCCAGGTCGAGCAATTCTCCTGCCTCAGCCTCTCGAGTAGCTGGAACTACAGGTGCCCGCCACCAGAGCTGGCTAATTTTTGTATTTTTAGTAGAGACGGAGTTTCACCAACTTGGCCAGGCTGGTCTTGAACTCCTGACCTTGTGATCCACCCACCTCGGTCTTCCAAAGTGTTGGGATTACAGGCATGAGCCACCTCCCCTAGCCCCTTTCTTCCTTTTTTTCTGTCTCTCTCTTTCTTTCTTCCTTTCTTTCTTTTGCAGTGGCTCGATCTCAGCTCACTGCAGCCTCCGCCTCCCAGGTTCAAGCGATTCTCCTGCCTCAGCCTCCTGAGTAGCTGGGACTACAGGCGTGCGCCACTACAGCCAGCGAATTTTTGTATTTTTACTAAAGACAGGGTTTTGCCATGTAGCCCAAGCTGGTCTCAAACTCCTGGGCTCAAGCCATCTGCCCATCTCAGCCTCTCAAAGTGCTGGGATTACAGATGTGAGTGACCACACAGATTTGCTTTCTTCCTTTTTCTTTTGCAATTACAAACAGTAGAGCTTGAATCTTTCGCATATGTCTCCTGGGGCACAGGTACAAGCATTCTTAGTGCATTTACCTACTGATGAAAATGGTGGATTTTGCTGGTTTAATTTTTTATAAGGAGGTGATATGAATAATACTTTTATAACTAAATTTCAATTTTTAAAAAGAAGAGAAAGAAAGAAGTTGGGATGGCCGGCTGGGCACAGCAGCTGATGCCTGTAATCCCAGGACTCTGAGAGGCCGAGGCGGGTGGATCACAAGGTCAGGAGTTCAAGACCAGCCTGGGCAACATGGTGAAACCCCTTCTCTACTAAAAATACAAAAATTAGCTGGGCGTGGTGGTGCATGCCTGTTATCTCAGCTACTCAGGAGGCGGAGGCAGGAGAATCACTTGAACCCAGGAGGCGGAGGTTGCAGTAAGCTGAGATCATGCCTACTGCTCCCCACAGGTGCTTCTACCTAGAAGCCAGGAGGAGGGGCAGGATCCCAGATAGGGAAGAATCTGTCCCTCCAAGACCCAAAAGATGACTGAAAGTAATGACTGGGCCTCACCCTAGTAACTCAGTAGCGGTGTTGTGGTGGTAAATGTTAATAGCTGGCTCTCGGGGCGGGAGCCCTTCATCTGCAGCATTTGCTGATCTACGTGGTTGTTAGTATTCCTACTGTGGCCAGTTGGCCAATTTCAAGCTACCAACAAGTAACCTCACAAAATTCCTGAAAATGTCAGGATCCAGCTTTAGCTAAGCAGTACTAGCGGGCTCCAGCATAGCCCTAGGAGGCAAGCCGCCCCAAGAGCTCCTGCTCAGATGCCGCGCCACAGACTAGCAGGGGAAACAGAGGTCTTAGGTCCCTCTCAAAGATCACAGCCCTGAGGCTCAGGAACAGCTGGGGAAAGTGGGGCGTGCCCCCCTCCCTACCGCAGGGAAGATCACTCTAGACAGGCTCTGTGAGCCGTCTACCTCATCTGGTGGGCAAGGGAAATCACTCAGAAGAGCAAGAGCGGCCCGGCACAGTGGCTCACACCTATAATCCCACATTTTGGGAGGCCAAGGTGAGCAGATCGCTTGAGCACAAGAGTTCGAGACCAGCCTGGGGAACATAGTGAAACCCCATCCCTACAAAAAATACAAAAATTAGCTGGGCTTGGTGGTGCATGCCTGTAGTCACAGATATTTTGGGGGCTGAAGGGGAAGGATTGCTGGAGTCCAGAAGGTGGAGGCTGCAGTGAGCCAAGGTGGTGCCACTGCACTCCAGCCTGGGCAACAGATCGAGACCCTGTTTCAGAAAAAAAAACAAAAAAAAACAGCAAGTAGAAAATGCCAGGGGCCACCAGGCGTGGTAGCTCACACCTGTAATCCCAGAACTTTGAGAGGCCCAGGCAGGTGGATCACCTGAGGTCAGTAGTTCAAGACCAGCCTAGCCAACATGGAGAAACGCCATCTCTACTAAAAATACAAAAATTAGCCAGGTGTGGTGGCACATGCCTGTAATCCCAGCTACTTGAGAGGCTGAGGCAGGAGAATAGCTTTCACCTGGGAGGCAGAGGTTACAGTGAGCCGAGATCGTGCCACCACACTGCAGCTGGGGTGGCAGAGCAAGACTCCATCAAGAAAAGAAAGAAAAAGAGAGAACAAGGGAGAGGGAGAGGGGGAGAGGGAGGGAAGGAAGGAAGGAAGGAAGGAAGGAAGGAAGGAAGGAAGGAAGGAAGGAAGGAAATGCCAGGAGCCCAGAAGCCTACTGTGAGAGGAAATGTCCCCCATCCCCTTGTGAAATGACGACTCTTCGCGATCAACTATGAATAATACATACAGAGCAGACATAACGCCTATGCACAGCTTGTTCAATTTAGTGAGTCGTTCTGTCTCTTTCACACTCCTTTGGTTTAGTTCCCAGGTTAACTGGCTGTTCCCTCAACCCCAATTCTTGGGACTGGCAGCCTCAAATACCAAGGAAGAGAAAGGAGGAATGCATATTTATTGAGTACCCAAACAAGACAAAGCCAGACATTTCATTTATATTTTTACACTTAATTGCCCCAACAAGTTGCAAAGTGCATGACACTATCCTCGAGCAGATGAGGACTCAGCCAAGAGGTTGTGGGAGAAGCTGCAGACGATGTGAGTAGTAGCCGGCAGAGGCCTTTGGACCACGAATCTGTCTGGTTCTGAACGTCGGGCTCTCTTCACCTACCCCAGGATCCTCCCGTCTCCGTGGGGTTGGGCCCCTGAACCACCCCTCGGTTCCAGGTCCAGACTGCTCCCTTCATAGCGACGTCTTTCGCGCAGTTTCTCCCCTTGCCTGGTATCTGAAAAATTCCTTTTGTTGGTCTTGCCCTGGCTACATAGACTGAGAGTCAGAAAACCTCAAGAGTCAGCACTCAAACCTGACACGCATCAATTTACATAACATCTGATTTCAGAAATTAGCTTTACTTCAGACTGTAATCCCAGCACTGTGGGAGGCTGAGGTGGGCAGATCAGCTGAGGTTGGGAGTTCAAGACCAGCCTCACCAACATGGAGAAACCCCGTCTCTACTAAAAATACAAAATTAGCCAGATGGGATACAAATTTATTACAAAATGAATCCTCTAAACCACAGATCATATAAAATCACAAGTGTGACAAGTCCTAAAAAAGAAGGTGTGGCCAGGCTCACACCTTGTAATCCCAACACTTCGGGAGGCAAAGGTGGGAGGGTTACTTGAGCCCACGAATTGGAGACCAGCCTGGGCAACATAGCAAGACCTCATCTCTACAGAAATAAATAAATAAATAAATAATCAAGGTATGGTCCCAGCTCCTCGAGAGGCTGAGGCAAGAGGATGGCTTCAGCCCAGGAGATTGAGGCTACATTGAGCTATGTTGCCACTGCGCTCCAACCTAGGCAACAGAGCGAGACCCTGTCTCAAACAAGCCAACAAAAAAGTATAACTATAGGTCTGTGCTCGGCCAGGGGTGGGGGTTACATTTGTATTACCCACATGGTTGGGAAACCTCCTTTGTCCCCAAGAAAATAACATGAAAACTGGTCTTAAGCCAGTGGCATCCCTGGAGTGTCTGACAAAAGCAACTGCAAAAACACTGAAGGGACATGTCCTCAACCCAGCCGCCAAGGAGTCCCACAGAAAAAGCCTGCTGAATTATTCAGCCGTAGTTGATATCTCGGGTAATGCGGGCCACTGAGGAGAAGGCGGTTGAGGTGTCTGGCGTGTAGTGTATTGCTAAGAATAGGCCTGTAGTAATTTGAATTGCTAAGCAGGCGCCTAGAAGTGACCCGAAATTTCATCAGGAGGAGATATTGGATGGTGTCGGGAGGTCAATGAATAGTTATTAATAATTTTTATTAGTGGGTGTGTTTTACGGGAAGAGGTCATTGGTATTCTTATAGTTGAAATACGATGGTTTTTCATATCATTAGTCATGGTTGTAGTCCATGTGGGAATAATGACGTATGCTTTATTTTCATTAAGTATTATATTGGTAATAGGGTTTGTAGGGTTTTCTTCTAAACCCTCACCTATTTATGGGGGATTGGTGTTAATTTTTAGTGGTGCTGTGGGTTGTGTGCTTACGCTATATTTTGGTGGATCTTATATGGGGCTTCTAGTTTTTTTAATTTATTTGGGTGGTATAATGGTTGTTTTTGGTTATACTGCGGCGATGGCAATTGATGAGTATCCTGAGACATGGGTATCAAATGTTGATATTTTAGGAATACTTATGTTGGGTTTAGTAATGGAGATAACAGAGGTATTGCTGTTGGGGGGTGATCCTAATAACACGGTGGAGGTTGTTGTTGTTAACTATAATACTGTAGCAAGTTGAATAATTTATGAGGGTGAGGGGCCGGGGTTGATTCGTGAAGATCCTACAGGCGCTGCTGCTTTATATAATTATGGTGTTTGGGTTGTTTTCGTTACTTGTTGGGCGTTATTTATGGGCATGCATATTGCGATTGAGTTAACTCGGGGTGGGGGTTAAATTGTTAGGAGAAGTGCTAGGGTGGGTGGGATAAAGAAGGTTAGGAAGTACAGTTTAATTAGGCCTTTTTGAGTTGATGTGGTTGTAGCCATTGAAATTTGCATTTGTATTGTTGTTTTGGGTATGGACTTTTCTAATCAGAATAGGTCTAGTAGGGTAGAAGTGAAGTTTTGATTTGTGGTTAGGCTTGAATGGGGATTTAGGCGATGAGTAGTGATTGAATAGAAACCTAGTATGTTAGAGAAGTAGTAAGTTTTTACTGGGGTGCTTAATTTTATATTGTTGGTTAAAAAACTAAGTTCTAAGGCCGGGCGCGGTGGCTCAAGCCTGTAATCCCAGCACTGTGGGAGGCCAAGGCGGGTGGATCACGAGGTCAAGAGATCGAGACCATCCTGGTCAACATGGGGCAGGAGAATTGCCTGAACCCAGGAGGCGGAGGTTGCGGTGAGCCGAGATCGCGCCATTGCACTCCAGCCTGGGTAACAAGAGCGAAACTCCGTCTCAAAAAAAAAAAAAACTAAGTTCTACTGCTGCGAGGAGTCCTAGGGTGGTTACGCCTAGAGCTATAAGCTTAAGGTGGTGGGGTACAGTGACCTGGGGGTATGTAGTAGGGGGAACACAATTGGAAATAAGAAACCCAGCGAGTATACTACCCACTGCTAGGCGATTAATTGCGTTTATTAGGAGGTGATTGTTTTCGTTAATTAGAGTGGAAGTCATAAAGCGAGGGTATCCTGTGAGGGTAAAGAATGCGGATACTGTATATCGCTGTAAGGGAGGTGGCTACGAGAGTCATCGTAAGGGCTCAGGCGTTGGTGTACGACGTGTTGACGGCTTCAATGATTAGGTCTTTTGAGTAGAAGCCTGTAAGGAATGGTGTTCCTATAAGTGCAAAGCTGCCAATAATAAGGGAGGAAGTAGTAAAAGGTAAAGTTTTAAATAGGCCTCCTATTTTTCGGATATCTTGCTCGTTGTTGAGGCTGTGGATAACGGATCCTGCGGATAGAAATAATATGGCTTTGAAAAAGGTGTGGGTACAGATATGAAGGAAGGCTAGGTGTGGTTGGTTAATGCCGACTGTTACAGTTATAAGGCCCAGTTGGCTTGAGGTTGAGAAGGCAACAATCTTTTTTATATCATTCTGTTAGAGCACAGATTGCTGTGAATAGGGTGGTAATAGCCCCTAGTGATAAGGTAAGCATTTGAATAAGCAAGTTATTTTCAATTAGGGGGTGAAAGTGGATAATTAGAAAGATACCTGCGACGACTGTTGTACTGGAGTGAAGCAGTGCTGATACTGGGGTGGGCCCTTCTGTGGCGGAGGGTAGTCATGGGTGGAGGCCAAATTGGGCTGATTTTCCTGTTGCTGCTAGGAGGAGGCTTATTAGGGGAAAAGAATTTGTAGTAGAGTCAAGAATAAATATTTGTTGGAAATTTCATGAGTTAGAATATAAAAAGAACCATGCTATTGCTAGGATAAAGCCAACATCTCCAATGCGATTATACATGATTGCTTGTAGGGCTGCTGTGTTGGCGTCTGTTCGGCCGTACCATCAGCTAATTCATAGAAAGGATATAATGCCTATTCCCTCCCACCCAATAAAAAGCTGGAATAAATCGTTGGCGGTAATTAAGATTAATATTGCAATGAGGAAAATAAGTAGGTACTTGAGGAATTGCTTAATATTTGGGTCTGAGGTTATATACCATATTGAGAACTCTACGATTGACCAGGTGACGAATAGTGCTACGGGGTGAATATTATGGAGAAGAAGTCGAGTTTAAAGTTTAGTGATAGTTTGATAGTTTGAATTGTTACTCAATGTCAGTTTGAGATTATTGATTCTTGGCCTGTGAAAATAAATATTATCATGGATAGAATACTAGTAGCGAAGGCATAAATAATGGCCGGTTTTACGTAGTATGGGTATAGAGGGTTTTTATTGGATTTAATTAGGGTCATTATAATGGGTGTTAGTAGGGGAATTAATGTTATTAGAGTAATGGAGAAGTGCATTTTACTTTTATTTGGAATTGCACCAATATTTTTGGCTCCTAAGACCAACGGATGACTACTATCCTTTAAAAGTTGAGAAAGCCAGGGTATTAAGCCTGGGGGCATGAGTTAGCAGTTCTTGCATACTTTCTCGATAGTTACGAAGTTATAATCTTCTATTGTTAGACTCACAATCTAATGTTTTAATTAAACTACAGCTACAGAGTGTTAGGCCTATTACTACCTTGGGGTCTAAGGTGAGAAGGAGAATTGGTGCTGTATGTATCAGTATTAGTGTATTTTCTCGTGTAAACAGGGGTTTTACATTGCTAGTGCTAAATGTTAATGGTCCCCGTTGCGTTGAAGTAAATATATATAGTGAGTATACAGCTGTAATAAGTATATTAAATCCTGTAAATATAATGGTAAAATTAGATCAGGAGAAGGAAGCTAAAATTGTGAATAATTCTCCTAGTAGGTTGATAGTCGGAGGTAGAGCGAGATTGGCAAGGTTTGCTAGAAGTCATCAGAGGGCTAGGAGTGGGAATAGCGCTTGGAGGCCTCGGGCTGTGGATTCGTTCGTAGTTTGAGTTTGCCAGGCAGAATAGTAGGGAGGAGGTAAATGCATGCGCGACTATCAGTGCTATTGCCCCGGTAAGGCTTCAGGGGGTTTGGATAAGAATAGCCAGGGTAACGAGCGCTATATGGCTGACGGAAGAGTAGGCGATTAGTGATTTTAGGTCGGCCTGTCGTAGGCAAATAGAACTTGTTATAACTATGCCCCATAGAGATAAAATAAGGAAGGGGTAGCTTATTTTTTCTGTTAGGGGGTTGAGAATAGGGATAACTCGTATTATGCCATAGCCGCCTAGTTTTTTTTTTTGTTTTTTTTTGTTTGTTTGTTTGTTTGTTTGTTTTGAGACGGAGTTTCACTCTTGTTACCCAGGCTGGAGTGCAATGGCGCGATCTCGGCTCACCTCAACCTCCGCCTCCTGGGTTCAGGCAATTCTCCTGCCTCAGCCTCCTGAGTAGCTGGGATTACAGGCACGTGCCACCATGCCCAGCTAATTTTTTGTATTTTTAGTAGAGACGGGGTTTCACCATATTGACCAGGATGGTCTCGATCTCTTGACCTTGTGATCCACCCCCCTCGGCCTCCCAAAGTGCTGGGATTACAGGCTTGAGCCACCGCGCCCAGCAGCCGCCTAGTTTTAGTAGGATTGCTGCAAGTACTATTGAGCCGGCAACTGGGGCTTCTACATGGGCTTTGGGAAGCCATAGATGAAGTCCGTACAGAGGTATTTTGACTATAAAGGCTATGACACATCCTAACTAGTAGTTCTTTAGTATTAATTGTTATTGTTAAAATGCTTAGGGATCCTAGGCTGTTTAAGTGATAAAGAAGTGTAATAAGTAGTGGAAGTGACCCAGCTAGTGTGTAGAATAAGTACGAGCCGGCGTTGAGGCGCTCTGGCTGGTATCCTCAGCGGGTAATAATAATTAGGGTTGGGATTAGGGTAGTTTCAAATAAGATATAGAATAGAATTAGTTCTGTAGCTGCAAATGTTATAATTAGGGAGATTTGTAGGAAGATTAGTATTGAGATGTATAGTTTTTTTCGGGGGAAGGAGTTATTGTAAAGATGTTGTTGTGTTGCTAAAATTATTAGTGGCAGTAGTCAGGTTGTTAGGGCTAAAAGGGGTGATGTCAGTGGATCCGAGGAGAAAGTCAGTGATAAAGTGCATGGATTATTAGGTATATATAGAACCATAAGGGCTAGAGCACTAATCAATAGGCTGCAGGCTATTCTATTAATTCATATTATATGGCTTTTTGACAATCATATAGTTGGAATTATTATGATTGTTGGGAGGATAATTTTTAGCATTGGAGTAGGTTTAAGTTTTGTACGTAGTCTAGGCCATATAGGTTGGAGATTAGAATTAATAGGGCTCGGCCTACTGCAGCTTCGCATGCGGCAAATACTAGTAAAACAATAGGTAGTATATATGTTAATATTAGGTGTATATTTAAGGTTACAGTTGTTCTTACAATGAATAGTGATAATATTATGCCTTCTAAACATAGTAGGGATGATATTAGGTGGGATCGGTAAATTAATAGTCCTAGTAAAGATATGGAATACGCTAGTGCGGTATTAATATAGATGAAAGGCATTTTGATGTATATGGTTTACCATAATTTAATGAGTCGAAATCATTTGTTTTGTTTAAACTATACATCAATTCGATTCAGTCTAACCCCTTCTGGGTTCACTCGTAGGCTAGCCCTAGTGCTAGGGTAATACGTAGGGCAAGGGCTGTGTTGGTTATCAGTATTAGGTTATTTGTTTGGGTGGCCCATGGTAGGGGTAGGAGTAGGGCAATTTCTAGGTCAAATAGAAGAAATGTAATAGCTACTAGGAAGAATTTTATGGAAAAGGGTAGATGGGCGGAGGTTGTAGGATCAAACCCGCACTCATAGGGATTAGTTTTTCTGTATAAATATTTAATTTTTTTTTTTTTTTTTTTTTTTTTTTGAGACGGAGTTTCGCTCTTGTTACCCAGGCTGGAGTGCAATGGCGCGATCTCGGCTCACCGCAACCTCCGCCTCCCGGGTTTAGGCAATTCTCCTGCCCCAGCCTCCTGAGTCGCTGGGATTACAGGCACACGCCACCATGCCCAGCTTTCTGTATAAATATTTAATTGTGGTACTCAGAATGTAATAATAATTAGTAATAATTAGTTACTAGGGTTAGTGTTAAATTAATTATTCTCTCTCGGGTTTATCGAGGCTTATTAATTGGAAGTCAATGGTACTGCTTATACTAGAGAATAGGACCCTCATCAATAGATAGAGATATAGAGGAATAGTCATACAACATCTACGAAGTGTCAGTATCATGCGGCGGCTTCAAAGCCGAAGTGGTGGTTGGATGTAAAGTGATATAATTGTTGGCGAATATAGCATGCGGCGAGGAAGGTAGTTCCAATAATAACGTGTAGGCCATGGAAGCCTGTGGCTATAAAGAATGTGGAGCCGTAAATTCCGTCAGAAATAGTAAAGGAAGTTTCAGAGTATTCTGATATTTGAAGATAGGTAAAGTAAACTCCTAGTGCAATAGTTAAGGACAGTGCTTGGGTTGATTCTTCTCGGTCAGCTTCTATTAGGCTATGATGTGCTCAGGTAACTGTGACTCCTGATGCGAGTAGGACAGCTGTATTCAGAAGTGGCACTTCTATTGGATTGAGGGGAAAGATGCCTGTGGGAGGCCAGTGTCCCCCTGTTTGAGGGGTTGGGGCTAGGCTTGAGTGATAGAATGCCCAGAAGAATCCAGCGAAGAAGACTTCTTCTGAGATAATAAATAGGACTATTCCGTATCGAAGGCCTTTTTGGACGGGTACAGTGTGATGGCCTTGATATGTGCATTCTCGTACTACATCACGTCATCACTGAGACATTGTTATTGCACTGGCTAATAGACCTGCAGTAAGTAGGGGGGTGTAGTAGAAATGAAATCATATAATTAGGCCGGAGGTTAATAGAAAAGTTGATAGAGCTCCTGTTAGTGGTCAGGGGCTTGGGTTTACTATATGATAAGCGTGTGTTTGGTGTGTCATTATAGGTGGCGGGGTGGGTGATTACTATGCATTATTGTGCAGGTAGAGACTTACTAGGAGTGTGAAAACATAGGCTTGGATTAGGGCTATGCCTAGTTCTAGGGTAATTAATGGAATGATAACAATAACGGTGATTACGGAGGAAGAGAGGTAAATAGAAAGAAGGGTTAGTGTAGTGTCTCCGAGTAGGTGCATTAATAGGGGGCCTGCTGTGATGTTGGCTGTTGATCGTACAGCTAGTGCTATAGGTTGAATGAAAAGGCTAATTGTTTCAATAATAACAAGTATGGGGATGAGTGGAGTAGGTGTTCCTTAAGGTAAGAAATGGGCAAGGGAAGGCCGGGCGCGGTGGCTCAAGCCTGTAATCCCAGCACTTT
>NW_022437026.1:7763822-7805297 GCF_009761245.1 Sapajus apella
AAAAAAAAAAAAAAAAGAAATGGGCAAGGGACGCTTTTGTTTTAAATCGGAACCCTATGAGTACGGTTGCTGCTCATAGAGGAATTGCCATGCCTAGGTTTATTGATAGCTGGGTGGTAGGTGTAAATGCGTAGGGTGTAAGTCCGAGAAGATTACTTAGGGCAATAAAAGTAATTAGGGTTAGAAGTATAAGGGATCAGGTTCGTCCTTTGGTGGTGTGGGTTACCATTATTTGTTTTAGTATAAGTTGGATTAGTCATTGTTGGAGGGAAGAAAATCGGTTGTTGTTTAGGTTATTAGAGGATATAATTAGTGTGGTGGGAAATAGAATAATTAATACTACTAGGGAGATTCCCAGGATTATAGGCATGCTAAAAGAGGCAAATAGATTTTGGTTCATTTTAATTCTCAAGTTGTTTTTTGGTTTTGTGTTTTAGTTAATTTTGATAGTGGGGTAATGTGGAAAATAAAATTTAGCATTTTTAGGCTGGGCGCGGTGGCTCACGCCTGTAATCCCAGCACTTTGGGAGGCCGAGGCGGGTGGATCACGAGGTCAAGAGATCGAGACCATCCTGGTCAACATAGTGAAACCCCGTCTCTACTAAAAATACAAAAAAAAAAATTAGCTGGGCATGGTGGTGTGTGCCTGTAATCCCAGCTACTCAGGAGGCTGAGGCAGGAGAATTGCCTGAACCTAGGAGGCGGAGGTTGTGGTGAGCCGAGATTGCGCCATTGCACTCCAGCCTGGGCAACAAGAGCGAAACCCCGACTCAAAAAAAAAAAAATTTAGCATTTTTAGTTGAATAGCATAAAATAGAGTTACAACTATTGATAGAATCACCATTGGTCATGGTGAGATATCTAGTTGAGGCATTCACTGTAGAGAGAGGTTCTCCCTGTCTTTAACTTAAAAGGTTAATGCTGAATAGCTTTACAGTGATACAATATATAAGCATGAGGCTCATACTTCGAAATCTTGGAAGTAAATAAATTCTAGAACAATAGTTATAAAGCTGTGGTTTGACCCACAAATTTCTGAGCATTGTCCGTAAAATAGTCCTGGCCGTATTGAGGCTAGTATGGCTTGATTTAAGCAGCCTGGGATTGCATCCGCTTTAACGCCTACTGATAGGACGGCTCATGAGTGTAGAACGTCTTGTGATGAGATTAATATACGGATATCTGCTTCTATTGGTAAGGTTGTTCGATTATCTACTTCAAGAAGTCGGAATTCTCCTGGCTCGAGGAAATATGTTGGTATAATATAAGTCAAAGGCCAGGTCCTCATAGTCCGAGTATTCATGGCTTCGGTACCATTGGTGGCCAATTGCTTTAAGGGTTAGGTAGGGTTTATTAAATTCGTCTGTTATATATAAAATGCGCAGGGATGGGAGGGCAATTATCATAAGAATAATTGCGGGTAGGATAGTTCAGATTATTTCGATTTCTTGAGCATTTATAGTGCTAGTGTGAGTTAGTTTTGCAGTAAGCATTAAAGAGATAATATATAGGACTAATGAGCTAATTAGGAAAATAATTATAAGGGTGTGGTCATGGAAGGCAATGAGTTCTTCTATGATGGGGGATGTAGCGTTTTGTAGGCCTAGTTGAGCTGGTGTTGCCACACTTTCTTTCCCTGTCTCTCACGCGCACTCTCCCAGTCTCTCTTTAATGGAGATGGGGTCACACTCTGTCACCAGCACTGAAGTACAGTGGGGTCTCACTCTGTTACTCAGGCTGGTCTCAAACTCCTAGCCTCAAGCCATCCTCCCGCCTCAGCCTCCCAAAGTGCTGAGATTACAGGTGTGAGCCACTGTGGCGGGCTTGAAGATGAACGCTTGATTCAAAATTAGAAAACACACTGGAAACAGTTTGACCTAGAGAACCTTTTTAGTTTTTTTGAAATGGAGTTTTGTTCTTGTTGCCCAGGCTGGAGTGCAATGGTGCAATCTCGGCTCACCTCCGCCTCCCAGATTCAAGCAACTCTCCTGCCTCAGCCTCCCAAGTAGCTGGGATTATGGGCATGCGCCACCATGTCCAGCTAATTTTGTATTTTTAGTAGAGACGAGGTTTCTCCACATTGGTTAGGGCTGGTCTTGAACTCCTGACCTCAGGTGATCTACCCACCTCGGCCTCCCAAAGTGGCGGGATTACAGGCATGAGCCACTGCCCCTGGCTGAGAAACTTTTTCATCTATGTCAGTCATAAAAATTAAATATATGATATTCGTTGTGGGCTTGCAATTAAAAAAAATTAAATATTTGTACTTAGACCCAGATTACTATACATAAAGTGTTGAAGAAAGATTTTTTTAAATAATAAACACATTAAATCATATTCTTGCTAAATTGATTACTATTAATGTTTTAGTATATTGCAGAAAATGTTGTTACCTATTATATTTTTTAATGAGAGCAACTAGATCTTTTATGTTGCACATAAGTAAATGCAATTTTTTTTTAATTCAGTGCACGTAGAAACTGCCAAAAATTGCCAATGCTGACTATATTTCAAGTCATCATGGCGGGGTGTTGGGAAAAGTTTTCAACTAGCAATAATCGCACCTCGGATAAACCTCATTGGCTACAATACTGCCACTGCGCAAAGCTTGCAGTATCTTTAAATATCGTTTTTCCTATCTTTGTCTCATTCTTTTTATTTTAGTTTTATTATTTGTTGTTGTTGTTGCTCACACGGGTCTCAAACTCCTGAGCTCACGCAATCCTCCCACCCCGGCTTCCCAAAGTGCTGGGATGACAGCATGGGTCACTGCATCTAGCCAATCTCATCCTTATTATGTTTCTATATGTGCTGTGTAATTCTATCTCATCCTTCAGAATGTCTGCATATACTTATATAGAACCTATCTGAGTATACATGATTCATTTATTTAAAACATTGTATATTTTGGGATACATGTTGAAAATCGTTTTATTGATGGTGTGCAAAATTTTTAAAAAAACAGAGACCGCTGAATTAGAAATATACATTTTTTTCAGGCACAGATGAAACATTTACAACCACATACTAGGCCACAGAGCAAATTTCAAACAAATGCCAGAGGATTCATATGTGTTTGTTTTCTTTGGCTGCTACAACACATTAACAAAAACTTAGTGGTTGAAGACAACCCTGATGTATTATGTCACAGCTCTGCAGGTCAGAAGTCTAAAATGGGCCTCACCAGGCTACAATCAGTGTTGGCAGGTCCAACTGCCTCTGGAGCGTCTAGGGGCAAATCCGTCTCCTTGCCCCTCCCAGCTTCTGGAGGCCGCCCATGTACCAAGGCTCCTGGCCCTCTTCTTCCAGATTCAAGGTCAGCAACATCCCTGATCCTTCTCACGCGGCCACCTCTCTGGCTGTCCCTCCTCTGTCTCTCTCTTCCACTTACAAGAATCCTTGTGATTACACTGGGTCTACCTGGATAATGCAGAATAATCACCCATCTCAAGGCCAACCTTGATGCCATCAGCAGCCATAACGCCCCTTTGCCATGTAACCTTACATGCAGTTCCAGGGGCGTAGATGTCCTCGGGAGGCCAACGTTCTGCCCGCCATGCTACACAGACAGACTGAATGCTCTGACCATAATATATTTAAAACTGAAATAATAAACAACAAAAAGTTAAGCCCCACAGATCTGAAAAATTCTTAGTGCATTTATAAATGAAATAGATGTAAAAAGTGAATAATAATGGGAAAAGTAAATCGACCATAACGAAGAAAACAATATAGCAAAGCTTATGAGACGGAGCTAAAGTAGATTTTCAAGGGAAGTTTATAGCCTTAAATGCATATATTAGAAAAGAAGTTTCTGAATTAATTAATCAAGCATCCAATAAATTAGAAAAAGAATGACAAAGTATGCCGGGTGCGGTGGCTCACGCCTGTAATCCCAGGAATTTGGGAGGCCAAGGTGGGTGGATCGCTTGAGGTCAAGAGTTCAAGACCAGCCTGGCCAATGTGGCAAAACCCCTACTAACAATACAAAAATTAGCCAAGGGTGGTGGTGCACACTTGTAATCCCAGCCACTCAGGAGGTGGAGGTTGCAGTGAGCCAAGATCGTGCCACTGCACTCCAGCCTGGGTGACAGAGAGAGGCAGCAGTGAAACACCTACGCTTGAAATACACATACACACACAAACAATCCAATTCTACCAGGCTTTCAAGGAACAGATTATCCCTATTGTATATAATCTGTATATAAAAAAAGAAAAAATAGCACTTAAAAAACGAGTGGTCAAAGAATGGAAAACAGGGTGCTGTCACAGAAACCAAGGGAACTAACAATTCTCACATAGGTAGGGAGCAGCCAGATTCCACATATCTCTGTTAAACTTTGCTTCCTAGTTGAAGCACTCCCCACCCCAAGAGTCCCCCTATTAGGGGGATAGACACCTATATTGTACCCCAACTCTCTCCCTCGTAGCAATAATGACCGTTACTAACAAATTTTAACTCTGTTTTGTTTTTTGGGTCTTATGAGATGAGGTCTTGCTCTATCACCCAGGCTTGAGTGCAGTGGCACAATCATGCCTCACCACAGCCTAGGCCTCCTGGGCTCAAGCGATCCTCCCACCTCAGCCTCCCGAGTAGCTGGGACCACAGGCATGTGCCACCACACCCAGTTAATTTATTTTTTATCTTTGTTTGTTTGTTTTTTGAGATGGAGTCTCGCTCTGTTGCCCAGACTGGGGTGCAATGGCACAACCTCAGCTCACTGCAACCTCTGCCTCCTGGGTTCAAGCAATTCTCCTGTCTCAGCCTCCTGAGTAGTTGGGACTCCAGGCACATGCCACCAGGCCCGGCCAATTTTCATATTTTTAGTAGAGGTGGGGTTTCACCATATTGGTCAAGCTGGTCTTGAACTCCTGACCTTAGGTGATCCACCCACCTTGGCCTCCCAAAATGCTGGGATTACAGGTGTGAGCCTCCGTGCCCCGCCCCCAGTTAATTTTTTTTTTTATTGTATGTAGAGACAGGGTCTTACTCTGTTTCCCAGGCTAGTCTTAAACTCCTGGGCTCAAGCAATCCTTCTGCCTTGGCCTCCCAAAGTGACTGAAATTATAGGTGTGAGCCACCTCACCTGGCCAATTTTACATTTGTCTTTGAGATTATATGATCAGTATTTGACTCTCACACTAGTGTGTCAACTCCATCAGGGCAGAAACCACAAATTTGTCTGTTTTTTATCTTTGTGCCCCATTACTTAGCTGGTTTCTAACACAAAATGGATGTGCAACAAACACTTATCAAATGAATGAGGAGGTCTAAAGGGCCTTGAGCCCTCTGACATTTCCATTGTATAATTGTGGACAGAGCCCCTAGGGCACAAAGCTGAGCTGGACCATCCAATGTTTAGCCAGTGCCTATGTGCTAGGAGACACTGGGAGCTGTGCTGGGCTTCTGAGGCATGGGCAGAGGCTAGAAATACCCATTGTTGGTCAGTCCCCTGTGTCACTCAGACTGGGGAGGTGCAGAAATGCAAATTACAGAGCTGTGAGGACCCAGAGCCTCATTAATGAGCTTAACTTGCTGTCCTGCCCAGGTGGCCTCTCAAACAAAGCCTTGCTGGCAAGGAGGCTTTAAGGTGGCGGGGGCAGCAGTGCTAGTAGTGGTCATCAAAGAAAGTGGGAGTTGGGGATGAAGGAATGGGGAGCAGGAGTCAAAGGAGGCCAGACAAACCCAGACCTTCGGGTGATAAGACTCAGGAGCCCGAAGTCAGGAACAGTGATTGAGGACATCTTTGTCCCATAACAGAACTTCCTCCTAAGGAAAGGTCTTGCAGAGATTGGTCCTGCTGAGTGCTTTAACAGGTCATTGCTTTATAAAAATTGGAGAAAAAAGAAAAGGTCTGCCACACCTAAGAGCCTTCTGTTTAGAGCTGGTTTAGAGGAAACTTTAAGCAAGTCTTGTGTCTCCCATTTTGGGCCTGAGGCAGGGTATAGGTAAAGAACAGACAGCAGACACGGAGGCAAGAACGAGACTTTGGCTGAAAGCGAAACCAGAACCAGAGGTGGCCACGAGGACACCCGACCCACTGGAAGTCGTGCAGGTGGACAGCCTGCCCAGGGCTTTTCCTGAGTGGGGAGAAAGAAGCATCTTATATAGGTTTTAGGGAGCAGGTTGCCCCTGGCTGACATCTAGGCTACAGCCACTGGGCCAGGTGGAGGGTTGCTCAGTCCCTCTCAAAAGTCATGAGAGGCCAGATGCAGTGGCTCACGCCTGTAATCCCAGCACTTTGGGAGGCTGAAGCAGGCGATCACTTGAGGCCAGGAATTTGAGACCAGCCTGGCCAACATGGTGAAACCCCGTCTCTACTAAAAATATAAAAACTTAGCCAGGCATGGTGGCCAGTGCCCCTAATCCCAGCTACTTGGGAGGCTGACGTAGAAGAATCGCTTGAACCCAGGAGGCAGAGGTTGTAGTGAGCCAAGATTGTGCCACTACACTCCAGCCTGGGCGACAGACAGAGACCCTGTCTCAAAAAAAAGAAGAAAAAAAAAAAAGCCAGGCATAGTGGTTCATGCCTATAACCCCAGCACTTTGGGAGGCTGAAGCAGGTGGATCACCTAAGCTCAGGAGTTTGAGACCAGCCTGGCCAACATGGTGAAAACCTATCTCTACTAAAAATACAAAAATTAGCCAGGTATGGTGGTAGGTGCCTGTAATCCCAGGTACTAGGAAGGCTGACGCAGGAGAATTGCTTGAACCTGGGAGGCGGAGGTTACCGTGAGCCAAGGTTAGGCCATTGTACTCCAGCCTGGCGACAAAGCAAGACTCCATCTCAAAAAAAAAAACAAGAACAAAAAAGTCATGAGAGTCCTCGGAGTTCTCGAGAAAGGCTTCTGTGGGCCTGTCTCTGGAGAGGAAAGAAAAGCAGAGAACTGTTGAAAAAATGCCAGGCATGGGGGAGAGGCTGACCCCAAAAGAGAAAGTGGTGGTGTGAGATTTCAAGGAAGATGTCAGCAGGCTGTACTCCCAGGGCCTGTAGACAAAAGGAAGGGCCCAGCCAGGCATGGTGGCTCACGCCTGTAATCCCAGCGCTTTGGGAGGCTGAGGCAGGCGGATCACCTGAGGCTAGGAGTTCAAGACCAGCCTGGCCAACGTGGCAAAACCCCATCTCTGCTAAAAATACAAAAATTAGCTAAGCATGGTGGCATGCACCTGTAATCCCAATTACTCAAGAGGCTGAGGCACGAGAATTGCTTGAGCCTAGGAGATGGAGGTTGCAGTGAGCCAAGATCGCACCATTGCACTCCAGCCTGGGTGACAGAGTGAGATGGGGTGGGGGCGGAAAGGAAGGGTCCTGTCCAGGGAGCCAGGCTTGGATGGGGAAGGCTCACCAGAAGTGGATGCAAAGAGCGCTGGAGATGAGCTCATTCTATTTGCACAGGAAGGACAAAGGCCCAGAAACCTGGCTTTCCTCCTCTTGGCCGGGGTCCTCCAGGAGAGCCAAGCAGACCCGCTTCTGCTGTGACCCCCTGAAGAAGAGATATATAGAAGAGAGGAGATGGGCTTTGGCCCACAGGACAGAGGCCTTAGGCGAGTGAGCAGTTCCCAGTTGGCTCAAGGTTGCTAGGCTGGAACTCCAAGTCCCTGTTCTACAGATTTCTTCCTAAAGGTCCCCGGTTCCTCATCATTCTCCTGAGGGTCTCATCCATCCTCCTAGGGCCTGCTGTCAGCTAGCCACCCACTGTCCCATGCCTGCCTTGAGGCTTAACACTAGCCGAGAAGACATTTACCACAACCTGGAAATGGCTGGCGACAGAAAAGTCCTCGGGCCGCCCCACAGCACTCTCTGTGGTGGGAATTCGGGCGCCCTGCCTGGTGGGGAAAAAAGTGGTTTTGCATAAACAACTCTAAATCGCACCCAGATGTGGCTTCTGACTTGAGTAGACCCCCAAGAAGAGCTGCACGGGGGGCTGGGAAAAGACAAGAGAATGGAGAAAATGAAGAGAAAGGAAACTACAGAGTGAGATAGAGAGCGGATCTGACAGGTGTCACCACAGCAGTGTGACATTTATGAGCAATGTGGAAACAACTGCAAAGCCCCTGAATGAAAAACTTCCTGGGGAAATAAGCCACTCCGTATCTCGGTCACCAAGGAAAGAATGGAGGAGGTTGCTGATCCATGTGTGTTCCCAGGACTCAAAGAAAGAAAAGCCTAGCTGTTTCCAATATCCCCAAATCAGTCTTGCTGGGAGAACTGGGAAAGTGAAAAAGAGATGACCCCTGTCAGAAGCGATCTTTAATCCCAAGTGCCCAAGGCCGGGAGAGAAGATGCCCCAGGTGGTCCAGGACACCAGTGACTGACACAGCCAGAGGCGGGAAGGGAGGGGAAAGATGGCACAGAGGTGAGGCAGCAAGGGTCTGCGAGGGAAGGCCAGGCGGGCAGTGGGTGGCTGTCGAGAAACATTAAGTTTACCCCGCCCCCGTGGCTCCCTTGTGGAGAATACCCTTTCATTTGCAATTAGTGGTAACAGCTGCCTCCTTGGACTTTTTTGCATTATGAGTAAATACAGAACACCTGTTTATTAATAAGAATCACCTGTTAAGAGAGAATAAATACGTGGATCAAAATCTGCTCAGGGTCTTCAGCCTGGAATGCTGTCAGCCCCTGAGGCTCTCGGCTCAGTAGGCTGTTGGACCGCCACGCCCCAGATAGACCCACTTTGCTGTTCTGTCTGGGTGTCTCCCTCTCATTGCCTTCAGCACCGCCTGGGTAGGGGTCTCCCGGCCGAGCTGGTACTCGGTAGGTGGCACCCACATCAGAGGCTGGCATAAGGATTAAAGGAGAGCATAGGTGATCTGCAGGAGGGTGACAGAAGAGAGGCAGGCCTACGCCCCTTGTCTGCAATGCTGAGCAATTCTATAGCAAACTCATTGGGTCACCAAACCAGACCTCAATTGAGACAAGGCTATTTGAGGTTCATCCCACTTGGTGGAAATATTCAATAGTTTTGCTGCAGACATGTTTTGTTTGATTATGGGGCTACTCGACTCCCCAAGGGTGTTTTGTGGTGCTAGTTTCTGTATAAACCTGAAAAATTCTGAATTCCAAAACTTATCTGACCCCCAAAATTTCAGGTAAGAGTTTGTGGACCTGTGCTCAATTCTGGTTCTCCTTCGTTCTTTCAACTATTGTCTGAGAAAGGAGGGATGCAGGTATGGGCCACAGGAGACACATGGATTCATCTGTAAACTGTGGATGGGGGCAGGTAATGTGGGCACCTTTGTGCACAAGTGCATAAATAGGAGGGGTGGGCGACTGTGTGCATCCATCATCTTTTTGTCACAGAAGCAGGAGTAGGTGGGTTACAGGCTTCATGAGCAGGAGGCTCGTGTGTCCGAGAAGGCATGTTTAAAAAGCAGCAGATCTGACAGTTTGCCCTTAATACTCTCCCCAGCACACGGAAGGAGGAAGGGGGTGGAGGCTGCTGCTATGAGAGAAAAAAAACGCCACAACAGAGCCTCTGCCCTCAAAGGTTGGCTTGCCACCTGAAGCAGCCACTGCCCAGGGGTTGCAAAGAAGAGACAGCAGCGCCCAGCTTGTAGGTGCTAACTGCAGAAGCCAGCGGTCAGCAACTGGGCACAGAAGGAGCTCCCTGGGCAGGAACCATGGCACGGCCACATCCCTGGTGGCTGTGCATTCTGGGGACCCTGGTGGGGGTCTCAGCTACTCCAGCCCCCAAAAGCTGCCCAGAGAGGCACTACTGGGCTCAGGGAAAGCTGTGCTGCCAGATGTGTGCACCAGGTAAGAGGGGACCTTGGCAGGGGTCAGGTGAGTGCCAAAAGAGAGAGGACTGGGGCCAATTCAGTGAACAGGCACAGGGTGAGACTGAGCTCAAGCAAGGGGAGAAATCCTGCAGCTGCGGGGAGGCACCACCTTGAAGAGGACAGAGACTCAGCCCTTCTCGGGTCTTGATCCCTCACGCTCTGCTCCCAGGAACATTCCTTGTGAAGGACTGTGACCAGCACGGAAAGGCTGCTCAGTGTGACCCTTGCATGCCCGGGGTCTCCTTCTCTCCAGACCACCACTCCCGGCCCCACTGTGAGAGCTGTCGGCACTGTAACTCTGGTGAGGTGGGCAAGGGTGTGTGGGTGGGGACACTGGACAAGCGTTTGGGGGAGCAAGGCTGGTGATGGGTTGGGGGGGCAAGGAGGATGAGGGTGTCAAAGCTTCAGCCTTCTTCAGGGCTCACAGCAAGTGGAGCCAATGCTGGGAAATGGGGCACCCTAGGTGGGGCATGAATTAACGTGGGCAGAAATCTAGTATTTCAGGGAAATGGATAAATAGAATTGGGGGATTGGTGAGAATGCATCTATGGATAGGATCAAGACAATCACATGAGGGGAGTGGCTCTATGACCCCAGATTTCAGACAAGCAACTCCCAACCCATAAACTGGCTGTGTTCCCAGAGTGCACATGTGTAGGTTGGCCCTTGGGAATTTGGAACACATCTTTCTAAGAAAATAGCAAAATAAGCCAATAGATAACAACCTTTTTTGCACAAAAGCCAATTTGAGAAAATTAGTGTGTATGTGGCCTGTGTTTTTATTTGATAGTTCCATTTTTTTTTAACTAAAAAGTATAATATCTGCAGTAGCGCTTATGAATGCTGTGATTATTTGTCCATCTTTGCTACAATTTCAGAAGCTACGGCCAGTATACATTAGAATTGCAGACTTTAGCCTGGCGCGGTGACTCAAGCCTGTAATCCCAGCACTTTGGGAGGCCGAGGCAGGTGGATCACGAGGTCAAGAGATCGAGGCCATCCTGGTCAACATGGTGAAACCCCGTCTCTACTAAAAATACAAAAAATTAGCTGGGCATGGTGGCGCGTGCCTGTAATCCCAGCTGCTTCGGAGGTTGAGGCAGGAGAATTGCCTGAACCCAAGAGGCAGAGGTTGTGGTGAGCCGAGATCACACCATTGCACTCCAGCCTGGGTAACAAGAGTGAAACTCCGTCTCAAAAAAAAAAAAAAAAAGAATTGCAGACTTTAAAGTGCCCCCTTTGAACAAGTGTTTTCTAGCAAGATACTTTTTAGAACCAGGTAACTGTAACTATTAAACTACCTACTTGCAAAATGTGTTTGGTGTCACTAGGTCTGTTGGAACTGCATTTTGGTTTTTTTTGTTTTGTTTAGAGACAAGGTCTAGTTCTGTCACCCAGGCTGGAGTGCAGGGGTGCAATCAGAGGTCACCACAGCCTTGAACTCCTGGGCTCAAGTGATCTTTTTGTCTCAGCCTCTCAAAGTACCAGAATTATAGGCGTGAGCTACAGTGCCTGGTCCAGTAAAAACAAAAACAAAAACCAAGGCTGGGAGTGGTGGTTCATGCCTGTAATCCCAGCACTTTGGGAGGCCAAGGCAGGAGGATCACTTGAGCCCAGGAGTTCGAGACCAGCTGGGCAACATAGCAACTCCTTGCCTGTAAAAAAATTGGCTGATCGTGGTGGTGAACTTATAGTCCCAGCTACTTGGGAGGCTGAGATGGGAAGATCACTTGAGCCCAGGAGGTCTAGGGAGTGGGCTATGATCACACCACTACACTCCAGCCTGGGTAACTGGGCAAAACCCTCTGTCACACACACAAAAAAGAGGCGGTCCAGTGGCTCACACTTGTAATTCCAGCACTTTAGGAGGCCAACGCAGGCAGATCCCTTGAGCCCAGTAGTTGGAGACCAGTCCGGGCAGCATGGCAAAACCCTGTCTCTGCTAAAAATACGAAAAGTTAGCCAGGCGTGGTGGCGCAAACCTGTAGTCCCAGGTACTGAGAAAGCTGAAGTGAGAAGATCACTTGAGCCCAGGAAGTGGAGGCTGCAGTGAGCCGTGATTGCACCCCTGCACTCTATCTTGGGTGACTGAGCAGAGTGAGACCCTGTCTCCAAAAAAAAAAACAAGAAAAGAAAAACAAAAGCTCTTCCATTGCAAATAAACCAAACAGCAACATACTTAATACACAAGAAATATTCTCCAGTCTACTTAACTTAAAAATGTGACTGTAATAGATGCTTTTCTCTTGGCGGCAGCCCCTGCAGGGTTGGAATTTTTCTTAGTGATAACTTCCCTACTCACTCTGCAGACCCTACCTGAAGGTCTTCGCTCCATACTGAGCCTATCCTCAGTCCCTTCACTTGTTCCAGACTGGCCCAATCCATGACTCTTCTCTGGGAGCTCAGCCAATTGACCCCAAAGTACCACAGCAGCATCTGGCTGCAGAAGGACCCTAGGGGATTGCGGCCAGGGGCGAGAAGATGAGTGGGCTGAATGAGTTTGGCCCTCTCTGGGCCTCAGTGCTGGCATCTGTGAGATGAGGAAGTGTCTGAAGTCAGCCTGGATTTTTTTTTTTTTTTTTTTTTGAGACGGAGTTTCACTCATGTTACCCAGGCTGGAGTGCAATGGCGCGATCTCGGCTCACTGCAACCTCCGCCTCCTGGGTTCAGGCAATTCTCCTGCCTCAGCCTCCTGAGTAGCTGGGATTACAGGCACGCACCACCATGCCCAGCTAATTTTTTGTATTTTTAGTAGAGACGGGGTTTCACCATGTTGACCAGGATGGTCTCGATCTCTTGACCTCGTGATCCACCCGCCTCGGCCTCCCAAAGTGCTGGGATTACAGGCTTGAGCCACCGCGCCCGGCGGCTTTTTTTTTTATGATATCGGAGACAGAGTTTCACTCTTGTTGCCCAGGCTGGAGTACAATGGCGCGATCTCTGCTCACCGAAATCTCCACCTCCCAGGTTCAAGTGATTCTCCTGCCTCAACCTCCTGAGTAGCTGTGATTACAGGCATGCGCTACCACACCCAGCTAATTTTTTGTATTTTTTTTTTAAGTAAAGATAGGGTTTCTCCATGTTGGTCAGGCTGGTCTTGAACTCCCGACATTAGGTGATCTGCCCGCCTCAGCCTCCCAAAGTGCTGGGATTATAGACGGGAGCCTGAGGGGGGCCCAGCCTGGAATTTTGAGCTCAGGCTATAGCTGGTACGTAGAACCCCCAGGTCTCCAGATACCACTGAAACAATGGCACCTCACTGTTTTTAACCCTTCTTTAACCCTTCCATTTCCCTTTTAGCAGAGACCCTTCTCATCACTCCTCCCTACCACCAATGCTCTCCCCTCCCGCACTGTCCCAGGCTTCCTCATTCTTCCCTTGCAGGTCCTTATCCAACCTGGCTCACAATTCCTGGGAAGCCACAAGGAAACCAAAGTGTAGTAGCAACTCAGAGTCAGCATTCATTAGGAGGTCACAGGGCCATAAGGATGCCAAGAAGGAATTTGCCCCTCTCCCTGCCCTGACAAAAGGCATGTGAAATAAAACTGTTAGATTGGATTATGATGTTTGACAACCTGCCTTTCTGTGCCCTTCTTCCACCTGTCAGGACTCCTAGGGCTCCCCGGGTCTACACAGGCATCTGCCCTAAGGCCCACCAGGCTCCCTTGCAGCCAGTCCCACACCTGGGTGTCACTGTCTTCCTCTGAATCACCCTCCTCTCAAACCAGCTGCCAGCGAGCCGAGCCCAGCCCAGCCCATCTAGTGCCCTACCACCTCCACCCCCAGGATAATTAAGGCCAGCATCAGACCCCTACACTTGAGCAAAATGTATATTTTAAAGGCAAAGTCTCACTCCTGTAATCCCAGCACTTTGGGAGGCCGAGGTGGGCTGATTACAAGGTTAGGAGATCGAGACCATCCTGGCTAATGGTGAAACCCTGTCTCTGCTAAAAATACAAAAAATTAGCTGGGCGTGGTGGCACATGCCTGTAATCCCAGCTACTCGAGGGGGGACTGAGGCAGGAGAATCACTTGAACCCAGGAGGCGGAGGTTGCAGTGAGCCAAAATCGCTCCACTGCACTCCAGCCTGGGCGACAGAGCGAGACTCCATCTCAAAAAAAAAAAAAAAAAAAGGCAAAGTAACTCTTTATTTATTTTAATGTATTCATAGGTTCTGCAGCCATCAACACTATCTAATTCTATAACATTTTCGTCACCCCAAAGAAACCCATACCCCTTAGCAATTACTCCCCATCTCTTCCCACCATCCTCGTCCCCATCTCTAGCCCCCGGAAATCTCTAATGTACTTTGGTTTTTGTTGGTGGTGTTTGAGACAGGGTTTCACTCTGTCACCCAGACTGGAGTGCAGTGTCATGATCTCAGCTCACTGCAACCTTTGCCTCATGGGCTCAAGCGATCCTCCCACCTCAGCCTCCCCAGTAGCTGGGACTACAGGCATGTGCCACCATGCCCAGCTAATTTTTGTATTTTTTGTAGAGATGGGGTTTCACTATGTTGGCCAGGCTGGTCTTGAATTCCTGAGCTCAAATAATCCACTCACCTCAGCCTCCCAAAGTGCTGGGATTACAGACATGAGCCACTGCACCTGGCTATTTTCTATTTCTTTAACTGGTGCTGGTTATGCCTGAGAGCCAAATTTGTACAAATTCTTCAGCTTTATCCTCGTGTGCCTCTTTGTATATATATTATACTTCAATTAAAAGTTATTATAGTATCAGGAACCAGGCACAATGGCTCACGCCTGTAATCCTAGCGCTTTGGGAGACTGAGGTGGGTGAATCACCTGAGGTCAGGAGTTTGAGACCAGCCTGGCCAACATGGTGCAAACCCGTTGCTACTAAAAATATAAGAAATTAGCTGCGGGTGGTGGTGGGCACCTGTAATCCCAGCTACTGAAGAGGCTAAGGCAGGGGAATTTCTTGAACCCAAGAGGTGGAGGTTGCAGTGAGCCAAAGTCGTGCCACTGCACTCCAGCCTGGGCAACAAGAGTGAGACTCCATCTCAAAAAACAAAAATAAAAATAGTCCAGGTGTGGTGGCTCACGCCTGTAATCCAAGCACTTTGGAGGCCAAGGCGGGTGGATCACCTGAGGTCGGGAGTTCAAGACCAGCCTGACCAACATGGTGAAACCCCATCTTTATTATAAAAAATAAAAATAAAATAAAATAAAAAATAAAAAAAGTAGGCCAGGCGCAGTGGTTCCCGCCTGTAATCCCAGCACTTTGGGAGGCAAAGGCAGGTGGATCACTTGAGGCCAGGAGTTCAAGACTAGCCTGGCCAACATGGTGAAACCCTGTCTCAAGAAAAAAAAAAAAAGAAAGAACAAAATAAGTATCAGGAGCATAAGAGAAATTTATGTAAGCTCCTTCTACTTTTCATAGTTTCTATGTCTGAACTGATGAATCTTCCTTCCAATAGATCCAACTTTCTTCTTTAATAACAATAACAATGGCAAAGGCATTGGGGGGACAGGGGTGGGAATGGAAAAGGGAAGCGCATCCCTAGAGGCAGGATGAAGCAAGTGGACCTCAAAAGTCTCCACAGGCCTGCTTTCTTAGGCTCCCTGGTCCTCCTCTTCCCCCAGGTCTTCTCATTCGCAGCTGCAACATCACTGCCAATGCCGAGTGTGCCTGTCCCGATGGCTGGCAGTGCAGGGACAAGGAGTGCACCGAGTGTGATCCAGCTCCAGACACTTTGCTGACCACTCAGCCGTCTCAGGCCCTGGACCCACACCTTCAGCCCACCCACTTACCTTACGTCAGTGGTAAGTTCCAGGCAACCCACTGGGTAGAGGTGACACCCTAACCAGTACTCCCCACTCCTACCCCTAGATAAGGTCAGCCTGTTTCTGCATTCCCATCCCATCCAGGGCCTCTCAGGCCTTCAGATGTGCCCTGTGGAGTTCCCTGCTGCTATTCATTCTGTCTCTGTTTTTCCAGAGATGCTGGAAGCCAGGACAGCTGGGCACATGCAGACCCTGGCTGGCCTCAGGCAGCTGCCTGCCCCAACTCCCTCTACCCACTGGCCAGGTGAGTTTTCTCCCTAATCCCTGCCACTAGAAAGAATGCATACAGGAGGGGCCAGAGGGAAGCCAGACAGAAAGCTCCTAGAAGTAGGGGTAAGAAGAGGAGTGGAAAAAGCAGAGTCCAGCAATTAGGAGAGGACTTGGCCAATGGTTGGGGGTGGAAGAGAAGAAGGTGGGGGAAAGGGGAGAGGCAAGGTGACAGGAGGGCTGGGCTGAGGGAGCTGAGGGCTAGACCCTCCCCTAACCCCTGTGTGGCTCCTGCCTATCACAGCCCAAAGATCCCTGTGCAGCTCAGATTTTATTCGCATCCTTGTGATCTTCTCTGGAACGTTTCTTGTTTTTACCCTGGCTGGAGCCCTGTTCCTCCATCAACAAAGGAAATATAGATCAAGTAAGAAACAGAATACAGGTCTCCAGCCCTGCCCTTGCACCACACCCCACCGGCTCAACCCCGCTGCCCATGCCTGGAATCTCACTGAAACCCACCCGCTCCATCTTCACCAGCCTCGGTCCTACGCTTTCTCTCCCCTTAGCGGGCATGCTCCTGGCACCCCTCCCCCTCTGCCCATCTCTTCCTCTCTTCTCTCCCTGCCCCCACTGCTGGCCAAGACTCATTGGATCTCCTTCTGCAGACAAAGGAGAAAGTCCTGTGGAGCCTGCAGAGCCTTGTCCTTACCGCTGCCCCAGGGAGGAGGAGGGCAGCACCATCCCCATCCAGGAGGATTACCGAAAACCGGAGCCTACCTCCTCCCCCTGAGCCAGTGCCTGCGGGAGCTGCACTACAGCCCTGGCCTCCACCCCACACCGCCAACCACCCAGGGAAAGTGAACCTGGCAGCCGAAACGGCAGCCCCATCCTCATCAGGGCCTTTCATGTGTACACCTGTGACAGAGTGCCTTTTCGAGACTGGCAGGGACAAGGACAAATACGGATGAGGTGGAGGGTGGGAAGCCGGAGGCCAGCCAGCTGCACCTGCGCTGCAGGAGGGCGGGGGCTCTGGTTGTAAAACACACTTCCTAATTCGAAAGGCTCACCTGCTACAAGACGGGCGAAATAAAGTGACAGATGACCACCCTGCAGCTCCCCAGTTTCCTCTCTAAAATTCCAGTCCCAAATCCCAGGGCCCTACCCGCCTCCTGGCTCAGGTCGGAATCTGGCAAAGGAGCCCTCTCAGCTGGTTGTGTTGGGCCCTGCTTGAGGGTGGGGGTGAGAAAGGTCCCCAGGCTACTGGGAATCCTGTGTCTGACTTCAGATCCCCCTTTCCCACAGTTATAGCTCCACTTTCTTGGGATTGGTGGGGAGCAAAGGGTGCAGAAGTCAGGTCTTGAAATCGCCTGGGGATTTCTGGGTGAGGTGGGTGGAGAAAAAGGAGAACAGCAAGCAGGACCTGGCAGCTGCTGCAAACGGCTTCACCCAGAGACACAGGCGCCAGTGACACTTGCTCTAAGTGAAAGTGAAAGAGAAGTCGGCAGCAGAGGGAACAGAAAAGAAACCCACAGGCCGCTGGCTGGCCAGGGGTGCTTGAAGAGCCCCCCTTCTCCCACCGAGCCTCGCAAGCGGGGTAGGACTGCGGAGGAGGACAGTGGGCGAGGAGGAGCCTCGAGAGCAGCCTCCATGGGCATGGAGGAGGGCTTGTGCCTGCTGCTGTGCCTGGTTCTATCTGGAGCAGCAGAAACCAGTGAGTCAGGGGAGTCGGGGAGAGCTGGCCAGAAGAGCTAGTGAAGCACCAGGCTGCCACCCTCCCCGAGATTCCAGAAGAGCAAAGGGGCGGGGGATGACCTAATCGCCTTCTAAGCCCAACAGGGGAAAGGCTCAGCGGCTGACAACGGAAGGAACCAATAGTATGTGGGGAGGGAGGCTGGACACTCCAAAGGGAAAAGGCTAAAGAGGGGCTGCCTCTGTGGCGATGGTCAGGAGCCACTGTCCTACGGAGAGGGCACTGGCCTGGTAGTTGATACTTCAGAAGAGAAGGGGACTCCTCAGGCCAGGAAATCACTTGGAAGGCGACCTTGAAGGCAGGGGAGGGGAAGGCTACCCGTAATGGGAGAAAGCAGTGCAGGCTGTCAGTGCCCCAGCGACCCCAAGTGTTCGGTCTCCTCTCCCTGGTGTGGCACTTGCTTTTCTTCTGAGAATTCTTTCGACTGAAAAGATAGTCTTTCATTCAACAGTTGGAAATAAAAGCATAAACCCCTCTGAGCAAGGCAAATCTAGGACTTAATAACTCACACCAAGAGGTATTTGCCTGTACTAGCAGGTGCTCTCCAAAAAGCTGGTTTGGGGGACGAGAGAATAGAGGGCCACAGAGACAGCTAGGATCCTGGAGGGCAAGAGGGTGCTCACCCCAGCCTTTGTCTGCAGAGCCTCACACAGCAGAGAGGCAGTGGCGGGCAGTGGACGTGGTCCTAGACTGCTTCCTGGTGAAGGACGGTCAGCACCATACAGCTCTTGCCAGCAGTGAGAACAGAGGCAGGGCCTCCCTCGTGCTGAGGCAGGTGCCAGTGCCGGACGATGGCTCCCTGGAGGACTTCACCGATTTCCAAGAGGACATGTTGGCCCAAGATGACCCACCTGTTATCTTCAAGGCCTCAGGTAAAAGCCTTCCACCTAAGTCCCTGGTCCTCCTGGGCTCCCTCCACCAGGACAGCCCAGGTTCCAATTACAGACACACATACTGCTTCCCGTTGGCCCTGGTGTTCTCACTCCAATTTGCCCTCCATGTGTGCCCCCTTCTCTCCAGTGGACCTGGTCCAGATTCCCCAGGCCGAGGCCTTGCTCCATGCTGACTGCAGCGGAAAGGAGGTGACCTGTGAGATCTCCCGCTACTTTCCCCAGACGAGAGAGGCCACTGTTGAGCCAACAGCTTGGTTCATGGCCAACGTGCAGGTCTCTGAAGAGGGACCAAGTATCTCCATGGTGATGAAGGCTCTCAGTGATGCTGAGGATGATGCTTTCCGTCAACCGATGCTGAACTTCCCCCTGAACCCCCAGGGGACTGTGGGAACTGCAGGTAAGAAAATGAAAAGCAAGGCCAGGCACGATGGCTCACGCCTGTAATCCCAGAGCTTTCAGAGACTGAGCCCAGTGGATCACCTGAGGTCAGGAGTCTGAGACCAGCCTGGCCAACATGGTGAAACCTTATCTCTACTAATAACCAAAATTAGCCAGGTGTGGTGGCAGGTACCTGTAATCCCAGCAACTCGGGAGGCTGAGGCAGGAGAAGTGCTTGAACCCGGAAGGTGGAGGTTGCAGTGAGCCAAGATCTCGCCACTGTACTCCAGCTTGGAAGGCTTAGCGAGACTCCGTCTCAAAAAAAAAAAAACAAAAAACCCTCGAGTCCACAAGAGAATGCTTGGAAGCCCCTATCTGAAGGTCCAAGCATAGAGACAACCTGCGTGTTCTTTCCAAAATGGAGCTCATTTGCCTCTCACTGGGATGCCATGCAGAAGTAAGACACATGATGCTATTCTGTTCATGGGTGCTGTCCACTGTAGTCTTATTGAGCCAAAACCCAGTTTTCTCCCAGTGAAAGGGTAGCCTGGTCTAGGGCTTCAGGAGTAAAGGGATGCATCATTTGTTCATTATCTTACTAGTGAACCCAGTACCTGTTCTCGCCAGCTCAGCACATCCTCAAGGGCACCAGAAATTGAGAACACGACGACAGGGTTCTACAGAGCCCATTAATCCAATACTCTGTGCCCCACTTTTTTGTGTCTCCAAGAAGAGACAACGAAGTCCAGAGAAAATTAGGGGGCAAACTTCCTATCCTTGGAAAACCCCAGAACACTCTAACCACTCTGTGGTAATATAATGAACACCCATATACCCTACACCTAGATCCACTAATTGTTACTATTTTGCCACATTCTCTCTCTCCTCCCCCCTACCCCCTGCAGCCCTGTGTGTATGTGTACGTATGCATGTGTGTATTTTCCTCTGAACTGAGAGTAAGCTGCAAAAGACAACATTTGAACCCCAAATGCTCCCATGCACAGCAGGTATTAGTTTACAATCAAGGACAAGGACGTAATCCTTCATAGTCACAAACCATCATGTCAGAAACAAACCAAAGTAGGGGAGTAGTTTACCCATGATGCAGGCAGTAAGGAAGTGCAGTGTGTCAAATATTTCAGAACAGGCCAGGTATAGTGGCTCACGTCTGTAATCCCGGCACTTTGGGAGGCTGAGGCGGGTGGATCACCTGAAGTCAGGAGTTTAGGACCAGCCTGGCCAACATGGTGAAACCCCCTCTCTACTAAAAATACAAAAATTAGCCAGGCATGGTGCTGTGCACCTTTAATCTCAGCTACATGGGAGGCTGAAGCAGAACTGCTGGACCCCAGGAGGTGGAGGTTGCGGTGAGCCAAGATCACACCATTGCACTCCAGCCCGGGCAACAACAGAGACTCCGTCTCAAAAAAAAAAAAAAATTCAGAATAATAAAATCAGCTAAAAGTCAAATGGCTTTATAGTGTCACCATATCCCAACATCAGCAATTCTGAACAACATCAGTGATAACATACTCCTCCCTGCCAGGGCAGACTGTCCCTATCTCCCCACACCACTGCCTAGTATGCCACTGATCTTCATACTTTAAGATATTTTAAAATTGATACAATAATAGTCTCAACTATAAAGTCCAGGGCATGGTGGTGCACACCTGTAGTCCCAGCTGCTCAGGAGGCCAAGGCAGGAGGACTGCTTGAGCCCAGGAGTTTGAGTCCTGCCTGGGAACATAGGGAGACCCTGTCTCTTGTGCCTCAGTCTCCCAAGTAGCTGGGATTACAGGTGCCCACCACCACACCCAGCTAATTTTTTTTTTTTAATAGATTCTTGCTCTTTCATCAGGCTGGAGTGCAGTGGCGAGATCTTGGCTTACTGAAACCTCCACCTCCCGGGTTCAAGCGATTCTCCTGCCTCAGCCTCCCAAGTAGCTAGGACTACAGGCGCACGCTAACACACCCAGCTAATTTTTGTATTCTCGGTAGAGATGGGGTTTCACCATGTCAACCAGGATAATCTCGATCTCCTGACCTTGTGATCTACCCACATCGGCCTCCCAAAGTGCTGGGATTACAGGTGTGCGTCACTGCACTTGGCATATCTGGCTAATTGTATATTTTTAGTAGAGATGGGATTTTACCATGTTGGCCAGGCTCTTCTTGAACTCCTGATCTCAGGTGATCCACCCACCTTGGCCTCCCAAAGTGCTGGGATTACAGGTGTGAGCCACTGTGCCTGACCTGAGACCCTGTCTCTTAAAAAATAATAATTAATTGAATGTCTCCAAATTCAAATTTCTCCACTTGTCCCAATAATGTTTTTTACTGCTTTCTTTTTCTAAGTACACAATTGAAAGAAGAATCATGCACTGCATTTAGTTGTGCTGTTCCTTGCTTTAATCTAGAGCATTTTTTCACAGAATTGATGTCTTTGAAGGGTCCAGGCTAGCGGTCTTGTAGAATATCCCACCATTTAGATTCGTCTGATCGTTTTCCTCATGACTGGATTTAGGTTAAGCACGTTTGGCACAGACACTACTACTACGTGCTTTTTAAACTCTTGTTCCTAGTCTTCACGGTATCCTTGCTTAAACGGTGAGCTTTGTAACACTAAGTGATTGTCAAAGGTCACAGAGCCAGTAAGTGGAACAACCAGGGTTTCAGAGCTCTTTCGGCTATTCCAGTAGTTCTTACCTGAAGATTGATGGTAACTCTTAATTTTGCATGTGTATTTCCTGGTGAGAGATCCACAGCTTTCACTAGATTATCCTAGGGGTAAGTGATCCCCAGATGGTAAAGGCCACCATGTGTACCATGCTGCCTTTCTAGAGCCCCATTTCTTTGTGGTTCCATGTGATGGAAAATAAGCTCAACTGGCCTCACTGCCAGGCAAGGAGGAAGAGGCAGGTGTATGCCCATAACACGCCCACAGCTTAGAGATCAGGTGACCTCAAGGAGGAAGTGGCCCACAAATCACCCCTCTTTTCCCCTTCACAGTGGAGTTCCAGGTGATGACACAGACCCAATCCCTGAGCTTCCTACTGGGGTCCTCAGCCTCCTTGGACTGTGGCTTCTCCATGGCACCAGGCTTGGACCTCATCAATGTGGAGTGGCGGCTGCAGCACAAGGGCAAGGGTCAGATGGTGTACAGATGGACCAAAGGGCAGGGGCAGGCTGGGCGGAAGGGCGCTACCCTGGAGCCTGAGCAGGTGGGCATGGCCGGGGATGCCTCCCTCACACTGCCCAGCCTCACTCTACAGGATGAGGGGACCTATGTTTGCCAGATCACCACCTCTCTGCACAGAGCTCAGCAGATCATCCAGCTCAACATCCAAGGTGAGGCCAGGACACAGTTATCCCAGGGAGGGGGATAGAAAATGCCTACTGGGAGCGTTTCCAGGTTGGGACCCAAACGCAAGAGTGATTTCCTGAGAAGCAGGCTTCATTCCCATAAGTTAAATGCCATCTTCACCCTCGAAACACAGATGGCATTAGGTAAGGAGTCCCAGCTGGGCGTAGTGGCTCATGCCTGTAATCCCAGCACTTTGTGAGGCCGAGGCGGGCAGATCACAAGGTCAAGAGATCAAGAACATCCTGGCCGAGATGGTGAAACCCCGTCTCTACTAAAAATACAAAAATTACCTGGGTGTAGTCATGGGTGCCTGTAATCCCAGCTACACAGGAGGCTGAGGCAGGAGAATCTCTTGAACCCAGGAGGCGGAGGTTGCAGTGAGCTGAGATTGCACCACTGCACTCCAGCTTGGCAAGAGCGAGACTCCTTCTCAAAAAAAAAAAAAAGAAGTCCCGTTGGACTCCAGGATAATTCCACCAAGATTTCCAGCCCAGGATGCTGCTGCCCTGCTGTGGCCAGCTGTCTCCAACAGCCCAGTCCTCTTGGACCACATCCTGAAGGACAGTAGCGGCAAACCAAGGTGGGGCAGTGGGAACAGTTCTGACCATCATCACTGCCATCCTTTAAAATTTCTGGCTTAGAATGGTGGTAAGAAGCCAGCCAACCTTTAGCTGACTTTACTATCACTTTTCTGGGAAATGCAACCCCCCAAATTACAGCCTGCATCCATGTGGGCCTCTCACACGCCCCCGCCTTGGTATACTACCAAAGGACACTTTAGCATCCACAATCTACTCTCATCTTGGCAGGAAGAAAAGGCTTCAGGTTCCTCCACTGTCCCCAGTTGGATCCCTGTGTAATCTTATTCCTCATTCTTTCTCCAGCTCCCCCCAAAGTACGACTGAGCTTGGCAAACGAGGCTCTGCTGCCCACCCTCATCTGCAACATTGCTGGCTATTATCCTCTGGATGTGGCGGTGACGTGGACCCGAGAGGAACGGGGTGGATCCCCAGTCCAAGTCTCTGGAGCTTCCTTCTCCAGCCTCAGGCAAAGCGCAGCAGGCACCTACAGCATCTCTTCCTCTCTCACCGCAGAGCCTGGGTCTGCAGGTGCCACTTACACCTGCCAGGTCACCCACATCTCTCTGAAGGAGCCCCTTAAGGCCAGCACCCAGGTTGTCCCACCAGGTACTGCGAGTGTTCTCCTTTTCCCCACCTCCACACTTGGGTTCATGGCTTTCTTCCCCCAGTTCATCTTTGGCCTCGTTCTGCTGCCCATGCCCTTTGTTCACAGTCCTGGTTTCAGGCTTCTGCCTCTGCTCCTAGCTTTGTCTTTCCCAAGGCAGCAGCTGCCACAGCTTCTAACATATATCCCCTGAGACTCCATTATATTCCAGCCTCAGGGTGCCAGGCAAGGTGCTTAAGGGCTGGAGATCACAGATGAATAATTCCTGATCATGCCCTCCAGGAGCTTAGTCCAGTGACAGAGACAAGACTAAGTAGACAGAGAAGATGACATTTGAGCCAAGTTAACCAGCTTAGATAGAAACTAGCATATATGAAGGCCGAATCATAAAACAGCCTAAAGAGAATTTGGAGAATGGCAAGCAATCCAGCACAGCTAGAGCCTAGGGTATATGGGAAAAAGGGAATGTGACTCTGAAGCTTCAGAGGTACTTCCATTTATTGAGCATTTACATGAATCAACCACTGTAGTAAGCACTTAAATGTACGATTTCATGGATTATGACTCCCATTTTACAGGTGAGCAACCTGGCACTAGCAGATGCCAATGAATTTGCCCAAGGTCACCTATCAATCAATGGTAAAGAGAGAATATAAAAAACAGGCAACTGGATTCCCCTTACAGGAAATCCTGCACATCTCATTGGGCCTTCAAGCTAGAGCTTCCTGAGAATCATAGCATGCTGATGAAATGTTTTATTGTTTTATTTATTTATTTGATATAGAGTCTTGCTCTGTCCCACAGGCTGGAGTGCAGTAGTGCAATCTCAGCTCACTGCAACCTCCACATCCTGGGTTCAAGCCATCCTTCTACCTCAGCCTCCCAAGTAGCTAGGACTACAGGCATGTACCACCACACCTGGCTAATTTTCATGTTTTAAGTAGAGATGGGGTTTAGCCACGATAGCCAGCTGATCTCGAACTCCTGACCTCAGGTGATCTCCCAAAGTGCCAGGATTACAGGTGTGAGCCACTGCACTCTGCCTGTGGAAAGGTTTTAAACAGGAAAGGGAGAGGAAAGAACCCACAATTCGAAATGGAAACATCCAGGAACACTGGGCATTACTTGGTTGCTCATTAGACTGTGAACTTCCCAAAAACTAGGGTTTTACCGAGCTCACATCATTCCCCAGCTATTTACAAAATCCCAGTTAACTGTGGGTTTTGTTTTGTTTTGTTTTGAGATAGGGTCTCACTCCATTGCCCAGGCTGGAGTGCAGTGGCAAGATCTCGGCTCACTGCAACCTCTGCCTCCCAGGCTCAAGTGATCCTCCCACCTCAGCCTCCCAAGTAGCTGGGACCACAGCTGCACACCACCACGCCCAGCTAATTTTTTGTATTTTTGGTACAGATAGAGTTTCATTATGTTGCCCAGGCTGGTCATGAACTCCTCAGCTCAACCCATCCACCCGCCTCAGCCTCCCAAAGTGCTGGGATTATAGGCATGAGCCACCATGTCCGGCCCAGTTAACTGTTAACAAATAAACCAACCTAAATCTCACTTGCAAAGCAATTTTAAAAACCTTATCCTTAAGTGGGAAGAGGTAGAGAATTCTGTGTGGAGTAACCCATGAATATCCAGCAACCTTGAATTGCTGCTGGGTGCCTCTTCCAGGTTCCTCAATCAGGGACTCACACACACACACACACACACTCCTTAGCTCCTCCTCCCTGCAGCAGACACTGCAGGTGAGGGCTCAGCTGATGATTCCTACCCACAATGATCGCTGCCCACGTTGCTCTCGCCTACAGAACAGAGAACCGGCTTGGGAGTCATCTTTGCCAGCAGCCTCTTCTTTCTGGCACTGTTGTTCCTGGGGCTTCAGAGACGGCAAGGTAAGAGCCTGACTGCCCTTGGCTCTGGCCCTGGCCTACCTTACCCACTCTAACCACCTCCCCACTCAGACCAGGGTGGAAGCCCAGATACCCCAAGTTCCAGCCAGCCACCCACCCACCCATCACAGCCCCCTGCTTCTGAGTTTGCCCTGAATGAAAATGAAACCAGGCTTGTTCCCTCTTGGTTTCTCCTAGCTACCTCACTGTCAAGACTGTAAGGCACTCTGGGTAGTCACTCTGCTGCCTCAGAGTAGAAAGTAGTCATGTGCTCAAAGAAGAACTCTAAATCAAGTCACAGAGCTAAAAAGGCATGAAGGTGGCACCAGCTCACAGGGCACTAGCCCTGGCTCTGCATAGGACTCTGCCTTCCTGGGTTCATGCACCAAAGCAGAGAACAGAAAAACAAAGCTGGAAGAAATGGAAAAGGAACAAGTGAGGGACAATGGGGCATGGGGTGGGGGCTGGGCTACCACTCAGCTCTGTCAAAAATAAAAGCCCCTTGTGTCTGCTGTGAGCAAGCTTTTCCACCCTCCTGTCTTTCTCCACACCGGTCCCAACTAAGCCCTGTCCCCCAGCCTGGTGGCTCCAACTTGCAAAGTGTTGAAGGTATGAAACAGAGACCCTCAGAGGGCTGCATCCTCCCTCCGGTCCATGGAGTTGCATCTCAGCTGCAATCAGGGTTCTGCTCCTTCAGATAACTGCGGGGAATTTCAGGATACCTGCAAATGCCTCACTCCCTCAGCTGCAAGGGAGAGATTTCTCCTTTTATTGATTTCTAAAATGTGCCTGGTCAATACGATAGAACTCAGCATACCAAGACTGTGCATGAGGATGATGGGGAAAAGGGGGTTTTCAATGACAGCTTTATCTGGGCACATCCCCTGGTACAGGACAAGCGGGCCAAGGACCTAGGAAGGAAGCAGATGGAAGAGGCCTGAGGGAACCTGCACTTGTTTGCCAGTGTGAGATGCCCATGTAACTTCCTGTCTTCACTTCCTCTCACTAGCACCTACAAGAGTTGGGCTGGTTCAGGCTGAACACTGGGAGACCACTTCCTGTGCCGACACGCAGAGCTCCCATCGCCGTGAAGACCGCACAGCACACGTAAGCCAGCCCAGCTGACCTAAAGCGACATGAGACTGCTAGAAAGAAACAACACTCCTCCCCGCCAGCCTCCCAGCTACTCCAACCCAAACAACAACCAAGCCAGTTTAGTGGTAGGAATTTGTATTTTTTGCCTTTGTTCAGAATACATGAAATTGGTAAATATGCCACATGCCTTTGCTGGAAGCACAACTGTCGTTATTACTCTATACAAGTATGAGATCAGGGTTAGGAAAAAAGACAAAGAGGTGATGACAGACACACAGTGGAAACCCCACATCGTCTCATGGCAAACCGAAGAAGGGGATGTGGGAAGCTCAGCTTCATTTGACTGCAAAGTCCCGGGGTTTAGTTGCACATTTGCTCATGCACATGGGTGGTGGGAGGGAAGGGGGATAGCAAAGACACACAGAAGAGGGTACAGGGTGGGTGAGAAAGAAAGTAGAGGGGCTAACACCCCCAAAAGAACAAAGCCAACTACCCCTGGTGAGCCTCAGAGGGACAGAAACCCAGGAATGATTCCTGTGATAGGGCTGGGAGAGCCAAGAGGACGGCTTTGCTCCAGGCTTGGGACACATCGAGGACAGTGGTGGTTCTTCTCCAGCAGTGACCCCCTGCATTAGGCAAGGAGGAGCCCAGAGGAGAGTGGAGACCTTCGAGGGGGACCGTTGGGAGGGTACACTGACTGCTTTCTTCCAGCTCTTCAGTCCTGCCCTGGGGCAGGACGAAGGGAATGTGGGAAACAAGGGCGAAGGGAAAGGAAGGATGGTTTTGCACAATGAAATGCTGCTGCATGGAAAGTGGGCATCCAGACCCTGCCCAGCATGGTCTCAGCCTCTTCCTATTTGTAGACCGGAGGGAGGAAGGAATAAAGGGCCATGGGCATTCCCCTTCTGTTCCCAGCCTGCCCTCCTCCCCTTGCACCTGGGTTTATCCCACATTAACAGCCTATCCTGAAGCTCAGCAACTGCCCCCAAGATAGGCTGAGCCGCTCCCATCCTCAGGTTCCACTGTCTATATATACAAGCCATGCAAAGAGGAGGAAGGGAAAGGAGGCAAAGTCGAATTCAGACAGGTAAGGGTGGTTTGAAGGGGAACATACTGCAGGAAGAACAGAGACGTGGCTCACGAGGAGAGGGCCCCTCAACAGCACAGCAATACACAAGCACACCTGTCACAGACTGTCACGCCTCCCCCTAAGGCGGAGCTGGTGGGTCTACACGACTTCTCCGCATCCTCAGGATCGGCGGGTCCTCAGGAGGGACCTCTTACCTCATCCCTGTCTTTGGCAAGTGCACGGGTGGTGTGGAGGAAAGGATTCCATGGTGTCCAAAGATCGCACTGCTAACAGCCTCAAGCTCCTTCATCAATAGGAAGAGAGGAATGGGACCCTCTTTAACGAGGGCAAGAAGAGGCTTCCTCTGAGCTTGTTACTTTCAAATTAAGCATTTGACTCACTGTTTCTCTATAACTAACAGGCATTCTCTCTCTTTATGCCAACAATTAACTGGGAGCTAGGTGAAATTATTTGGCTAGAGAAAATTACTGGCCAGATGAAATTATTTGGTGCCCTCATACGGAATGCTGTAGAAAATCTAAAGAAGAGAAAGTTCCTTCCAGCTAGACACACATAGGACTGCTTCTGGGATGGAAACAAGTCCTGCTATTTTCATAATCTATAAGTGTTCTCCAGGCCTCTGGAAAACAAAGTAAAGTTGTAATATCCCCAAGGACATAGAAAATCCTGGACGAACAGATTAGAAACAACCACAAAAAGCAGGTTTTACTTTCAAAACGGGTGCTGCACTGGAACCAACTGGACTCCTGTCCATCCGCAGGACCCTCTCCAGGCCTGGCCCAGGAGGAAAGTTCCACATGACCAGGCAGCACTGAGTGAGCTGCCATCTTCCCAGTCCCGCCCCATCTCTTGCTAGTGGCCAGGCCTTTCTAGGAGACACTACGGGCACCGATACTCTTCTCTTCCCAGGTCTGGGCAGCTTCACAGACACTTCGCCTCAGCCACTCCCCTCCCTCCCCCTCCATCAGCCTCCAACTCTTTTGGGCTTTGGGGGAACTTGAGAGTACAGAAGAAGGGGGCAGGGAGAAGGCGCCAGCCATTGCTCTTCAGGTAGTGACTTAGATTGTGCCACGAGCAGCATTTCTAGTATTGAGGGATAGAGTGCAAATGAATGAAACGAAAAAGGAGGGATGGGTGATGGAGAAGCCTGGGCTGGGATGGAGGACGGAGGGTGGGGAAGTGTGTTGAGAGAGCAAACAGAGGGAAGCGGACATGAGTGTGGATGGCAATGGAGAACAGGGAAGGAGTGGCACATTCTCAAGTAAAAAAGTAGACTGGACACAGGAATCAGGAAGTCCCAGATGGAAAGAGAAAGAGACAGGAGAAAACAAGAGGGCAAATTACACCAAGTTACCAGACATTCAGGTCTTTCCATTGTAAGTGCCCCATCCCCACAGTCTCCCTCCAACCCAAGCCAGTGACACACAGCATAGCCCCACTTCCTCAGAACAGGAGGGACCGTCTCCCTGCAATGCCTTGCAGGGGGAAGGCTTATCCATCAAAGAAATCCCTTGTCTCTGCCCTTCCCCACTCCCAAACCAGGTGACGATCCCATAGCAGTGGTCTCCATACCTCAGTCAGAGCAGCCCCACTCCCCAGGTAGGCAGGCAGGCAGGGAGAAGACTCCAGGACCTTCCCACCTCTTCACCCCACCAGCAACCTCAGCGATACTTACTTACAATAACTACCACGATGATGGCACAGATGGCTCCCAGCATGATCATCATCTGAGGAAACATGTGAACAAAAAATGAGCCCTTGGAATCCGGGAATGAGGAAAAGAGCCACATCTCTAGTGGGAAAGAATTTCCTCCATCCTTGGGATGGTGGGAAAAAAACCATCACCCAGGAGAACTATGGGCCTCTTAGAGAGACCCTACCCTCTGCTTCCCATGGGATCATAACCCCAGCACGTCTGTAGCTGTTCAGATTCCTCACAGGACCTGCACTGGGCTCCTTTTTGCTTCGTTCCTAGTGTCTTGGGGCTTTAGAAGGCATTCCAATAGAGATACAGACTCTGGGTATTTAACCAATTGGTTCAATTTTTCATTGTGAAATGTTCGGCTCATTCCCAAAAGTTGCAGTTATTTTTAAAATATATATTTCAACCTGAGAAAGCTAATTTAAAAGAAAAAGAAAAAAAAGTGCCTGAGCCATTGTGCTAATGTTGGGTGTGTCTGAGAATGGGACAGGTGAAAATTTTGGCAAGCAACTGCTTTGGGGAAAAGCTCCTTAACTGACGATTCAAACTCCTCAGGGTATCCCTTTTTTCTCCGGCAGCAGTTCTGAATACTCTAGCCTACCCTGGTGGCCAATTCTGGGTAATGCAATCTCAAGAGGAGGCTTTCCAGATTTCCTTCCAAGCTATGCGGGTCAGAGAGATCCTGCGCCATTAGAGGAAAGAAACGTAGAAGCTGAGGGTTTGCTTGCCTTCTCCCAGTGGAAGCCCAGGAAAAGAAGAAGGACGGGACAAAAAAATTCACCTTGCAGTTCTTCCACCAATACTTCCTCTTTAGCTTTGCAGCACTGCTCTCAAATTGTGATGCTCCCGCCTGCAAGGCATCAGCTCGGTCATCCAGCTCTGACAGCTTCTGGTCCCTCTCCAGGACCTTGTCCACGTTCACACGCATGATGTCCACCACCTGAGGAGAGCACAGAAACAAAGCTGCTAAGCTTCCTGCCAGAGACAGAGGAAAGAACAACAACCAGAGAATCACAAGTCTGGCCCTGTGCAACTCTAAAGGGTGCTTTGCCTCTCAGGCCCTTTGGAGAACAGATAAGACGTTCCCTATTATTTCCAAACTCCTGTGATTTGGAAACTCTCAGAGAAACAGCTATCACCTACCTCCTCCACTTGTGCCTGAGTTTGCTGTAGTCGTCTGTTACTGGTCGTGTTAGGAGGAGGGCCAGGGGGACCCCCACCTGGGGCAGTCCCTTCTGTCCCTTCAGCGGGTGGCTGAGCTGGAGCAGACCTGTGGAAAGACATGGGCAGAGTACACAAAGTGACCAAGACAAGAAAGGAGCCGGGCGTGGAAGTGCACACCTGTAGTCCCAGCTACTCAGGAGGCTGAAGTGGGAGGATCGCTTGAGCCCAGGAGTTTGATGCCAGCCTGGGCACCATAGTGAGACCCCTTCTCTAAAAAAAAACAAACAAGAAAGCACTCACATGCATCTTCACCCCAAACCACCAAAACAATTATGATCAGGTTATACGAAAAAGAATGGATTATCACTCCTTGGTAATCTGAAGTAGAGAGATGCAGCACAGAGGTAAGAAGTAAAAAATGAAAGGCTCTGTAACAACATTTGGGTGGGGTTCAGGGACATCCAGGGTGGCATCAAGAAATCTTGTCTGGAGCTATCCTTTGACCCAACTCAAACACATCTTCTGCCGTGATGGCTACAAGGGACAAATGTGCTAGCCTTGTCCTAAAAGGCATTTCCCTGCTGATATGGTTTGGCTGTGTCCCCACCCAAATCTCAACTTGAATTGTATCACCCAGAATTCCCACATGTTCTGGGAGGGACTCGGGGGAAGGTAACTGAATCATGGGGGCCAGTCTTTCTTGTGCTATTCTCCTGATGGTGACTAAGTCTCACAAGATCTGATGGGTTTATTGGGGTTTCTGCTTTTGCTTCTTCCTCCTTTTCTCTTGCTGCCGCCATGTAAGAAGTGCCTTTCGCCTCTCGCCATGATTCTCAGGCTTCCCCAGCCATGTGGAACTGTAAGTCCAATTAAACATCTTTTTCTTCTCAGTGTCGGGCATACATTCATCAGCAGCATGAAAACAGACTAATATAGTAAATTGGTACCAGTAGAGTGGGGCATTGCTGAAAATATACCCGAAAAGTGGAAGCAACTTTAGAACTGGGTAACAGGAAGAGGCTGGACAGTTTGGAGAGCTCAGAAGACAGGAAAATGTGGGAAAGTTTGGAACCTCCTAGGGACTTGTTGAATGGCTTTGACAAAAATGCGGATAGTGACATGAACAGTAGGGCTCAGATGGAGAGGAGAAACTTGGAAACTGGAGGAAAGGTGACTCTTGTTATGTTTTAGCAAAGAGACTGGCAGCATTTCACCCCTGCCCTAGAAATTTGTGGAACTTTGAACTTGAGAGAGGTGATTTAGGGTATCTGGTGGAAGAAATTTCTAAGCAGCAAAGCATTCAAAAGGTGACTTGGGTGCTATTAAAAGCATTCTATTTTAAGAGGAAAACAGAGCATAAAAGTTCAGAAAATTTGCAGCCTGATGATGCAGTAGAAAAGAAAAACCCACTTTTTGTGGAAAAATTCAAGGCCTCTGCAGAACTTTACATAAGTAGCAAGGAACCTAATGTTAACCCCCAAGACCATGGGGAAAATGTCTCCAGGCCATGTCAGAGACCTTCACAGCATCCCCTCCCATCACAGGCCCAGAGGCTCAGGAGAAAAAAGTGGTTTTGTGGGCCAGGCCCAGGGTCCCCATGCTGTGTGCAGCCTTGGGACTTGGTGCCCTGTGTCCCAGCCACTCCAGCTGTGGCTGAAAGGGGCCAACATAGAGCTTGGGCCATGGCTTCAGAGGGTGGAAGCCCCAAGCCTTGGCAGCTTCCACATGGTGTTGAGCCTGTGGGTGCACAAAAGTCAAGAACTGAGGTTTGGAAACCTCCACTTAAATTTCAGAAGACGTATGGAAATGCCTGGATGCCCAGGCCAAAGTTTGCTGCAGGGGTGGGGACCTAATCAAGAACCTCTGCTAGGGCAGTGTGGAAGGGAAATGTGGGGTTGGAGCCTCCACAGAGTCCCTCCTGGGGCACTGCCTAGTGGAGATGTGAGAAGAGGTCCACCATCCTCCAGACCCCAGAATGGTAGATCCACTGGCAGCTTGCACTGTGCACCTAGAAAAGCCGCAGACATTCAATGCCAGCCCGTGAAGGCAGCCAGGAGGGAAGCTGCACCCTGCAAAGCATCCAGGAGGGAGGCTGTACACTGCAGTATCTGTCAGTTTGCCGCTTTTTATATTCAAGTTATTGGTTATGGTTATTGGTTTATATGCCCAGTTATTGGTTATGCTTCACACAAGATGAGGAAATCAGGGCTCCCATAAGGGCAGCTTGGAAAATCACCAAAGGCAAAGTCTATGTAGGTGGAGTGAGTCAGGACTGTTTGTTTGCTTTGTTTTTGGCAGAGAAAACGGGGGTTTCACTTAGATAGAATCTGGGGCCCAAAGCAATTACATTAGTTACGGAAACTGTTCCAAGAGCATAGACAGGAGGCGAAAATGCTAGAAATTGTCCTCAATGTGCATGCATTATAGACATTCTGTCCCTTCCTTTTCTGGATTTGGCACAGTCTCAGATGACTCCCTTGGTTACTTACATCCCAAAGAGATCTTGATTTCCTCTACTATGCACACGGAGACTGTTCTCTCTTTCTGTACCACTCAAAGCTAGTGTGTGGTCTTCAAGACAAACTCCCCTCCGTGTCCCAAAACATGGAGGCTAAACTCACCTCCTAAAGAATCCCCAGAAGTATAACCTAAGTCATGAGATGTTCTCGGCCAAGGAAGCACCCACAGGCAGTGCGGAGAGCTCTCAAATTTGATGGAGAATAGAAATTACAACAAGAACTCCTCAAACAGACGCGGAGTCTCACCAAACATACTTCTTCACAGGAGCAGTTCAAGAGTAAATGCAACAAAGATGAAACCATACAAAGTCACCAAAAAGGAAATTCTTTGACTAATTACAATACAACTGAGACCCAGAAGCTCCTCCTCCTTGATCAAGTGAATTCCCTCACATCTAAAAAGATAGAGAATAACTCCTCAGAGAGGCTATAGTAGTAGATTACACCTGACTCATTCCCTATTTAAGGAATCACTTTCCCATTTCCCTCTAAGGTGCAAAGGAGGTAACGCAAAGATAGACACAAAGTCATAGGGACCACAAGACTCTTGTCCTGCCACCGAGCTAGCTGAGCAATCTAGTTCTCGACTGAAGGCAGAAAATTCAATGAGTAGGTAGCAGCCAGTGTTGGAAGCAGTCCAGGATGGTGGCACCAATGACAAGATTAAGGTCAAGGACCTTGTAATGGCCCGCTAGCCATCACGATTTCTCCATCACCTTCTGTTCTCCCACGTGGATACTATCCGGAAGCCCCCTCCCCAAAATGAAAACAACAGGAATCTTATGGCTTGCCCAAAATGCATAGAACAGTTGTATCTGGTTAAAACCATAGAAATCAAAAAGAAAAAGTAAAATGGCTATGAAGTAATTGCAAGGGCAATTTCACTTACTACTTTTTGGGGGTTGGAAACACTCAGCGGTAAAATACCTAGGGATAATTACAACCCTTATGTAACACAAGAAAATCTTTCCCTTTTATCTCACTTAGGGAAGCAACATAAATATATCTAGGACCAGGCCAGGGTAGTAATCAGAAAGAAAAATCTGTATTAGACATACTGTGGTCTTGACAGAGAAGTACTTCACTTGCTTAGCCACAGTTTTCCCTCAGGATCTTGCGAAGAGGATGATGTTGAAGATTGCTGCAGACTAAACTGTGTGTGTTGGAGGAAAGGGAGAAAGCTCAGCTCTCCCTATTTCTCCTCCAAATATTTGGGTAAGACTCGGTGATAGAAAAACACCGCCTAGGCGAGTGGCCTTGGTAAAACAGCCGCTTGGGATGACAGGCCACTACCCGACTTGAGTCTTTCTGAGCTGCTCACCTGGTCCCAGAGAACTAGCAGATAAAAGTTTCTGGAGCTTTTCCCACTGCCACGAGGGGGGCTAGACATCACACTTTGGGTGAGGGGTAAACAAATCCAGAGATTGTAGGGCAACCCAAGTTACTAACTGGCAGTTGCTCCCATGACTGTCTTTCCCGAGGTTCTAAGTAGTGATTTAGCCAGATGACAGAAAGGCCTTTCGAGTGCCCTGCCCAGTTGTCTCCATCCACAACCCCCAGCTCCCGCCCTCTCCAAGTCTGCACTATAGCAAAACCAGAATGAGGTGCCACTCCACGAGAGGAGAGGCTGCAATGACTGTGGGACCCCTGCGCCCCTGCCCCGCCCGTGGGGTGCTAGTTATGGCTGGTGGGAGAATGGGGTGCTGGCCCCCCTCCCTGGGGGTGGCCCGGTCCAGAGGCGGCGCGCGGTGGTGGCTCCCCGCGCTGCTGCAGCTGCTGCAATGCGCCATTTTCCGTCCCGCAGAGTCGGGCGCTCAGGCTGAGAGTTGTCAAGCAGGTGCCGAGCCCCCAACACCAGAGTCAACTCACATTTTTCTGACAGAGAGAGCGAGAGTCCGTTCCTCTCCAGAGGCTGCGGCGAGACACCGGCGGGAGGACGCTGCGGCTGAAGCGGACGTTGCTGCCGAGCTCCGCCTCCCGCTGACCACCCCGGGCTCTAGCTGCAGTGGAACTCACTGCAGCTGCCGCGCCGGCCCCCGCCTTTATTAGTGCTGGCCACGCCTCCCGGATAACGGTGACAACCCCGCGGCCCAATCCATGCCTAGGACGGTTGCCCAGCACTACAGTCCTAGCCCGCCCCGCCCCAGCTAACTTGCCAATCACAACTCTCCTCTCCTCCGACTCCGGAAAGGAGCGGTTTCCGTCAGGATCCTTCAGTGACCAGCGCAACCATAGTTTGCGCTCCAGCCTGGCAGAGCGACTGGGCGGGGTGGCGATGAGGTGTGGCCCTTCGGATGGCGCTTCAACAGTTTGTTAGACATTTGTGGTGCCTTCCAACCAATCGGTGGGCAGTTACTGAAGACCGTGCCCGCCCCTGCCCCGCCCCTGCCCCGCCCCGCCTCGCCCCGCCCCGCCCCCGACCCCGCCCCGTGCCCCGCCCCGCCCCGCCCCCGACCCCGACCCCGCCCCGTGCCCCGGCCCCGCCCCCTGCCCCGCCCCGCGCCGGGACTCGCAAGTTCTGCGGGAGGCGGTGGCTCCCTTGTGCGCTCCCAGCCCAGGTGTCGGGTTCTGGCTTGCGCTCCGCCCCACCGCCCAGCCTCTGACTAACGCTCTGAAGGTACAGGAGCCTGGAGACACCGCCTAAGGCTCCCGGTGCCAAATACCGGGTGCGGGGTACCGTCCCATCTCAGCGAGCACGAAGCTTTCGTTCATCCGTATCTTTCAACATAGCCGATCCTAAATTGAACTTCCTCCCAAACCTGCTCCAGTCCAGGTTACCACATCCACCCAGTTGCCCAGACCAGAAACCTGGAAGCCATCCTAGATTTCCTGCCCTTCACCTTTACCTCTCTCCCAGTAATCTACCAAGTCGAGTTGATTTTTCGTTCTTGGTATTCCAATGATTATCTCCCCTCTGCTCACTATTATCCCTTTCCTGGACTCCATCAGTTGTAAAATTCACCATTATTTTATGTCCCGCTAAGAAAAAAGGTTATAAGGCCAGGAGCGGTGGTTTGCCCCTGTAATCCTAGCACTTTGAAAGGAGGCCAAGGCGGGCAGATCACCTGAGGTCAGGAGTTCAAGACCAGCCTAGCCAATATGGTGAAACCCCGTCTCTACTAAAAATACAAATATTAGCTGGGCGTGGTATCGTTCACCTGTAATCCCAGCTACTCCGGAGGCTGAGACAAGGGAATGGCTTGAACCTGGGAGGCAGAGGTTGCAGTGAGACGAGATCACGCCACTGCACTCCAGCCTGGGCAACAGAGCAAGACCCTGTCTCAAAAAAAAAGAGAAAGAAAGAAAAAGAGAGAGAGAGAGGAAGAAAGAGAAGGAAAAAGAAGGTTGCAAATTATCTGTTGACAAATGCTTTCCTACCACTTAGCATTTTTGTTTTACACGTACTGAAAATATAGATTTATGGCCAGGAACAATGGCTCACACCTGTAATCCGGAACTTCGGGAGACCGAGGCGGGCGGATCATTTGAGGTCAGGCCATTTGAGGTCGAAACCAGCCGGGCCAACATGGTGAAACCCAGTCTCTACTAAAAATACAAAACAATTAGCTGGGTGTGGTGGCGCGCACCTGTAATTTCAGCTACTTGGGAGCCTGGGAAACAGAGCAAGACTCCGTCTCTCAAAAAAAAAAAAAAAAGAAAGAAAAGAAAAAAAAGAAAAAAGAGGCCGGGCATGGTGGCTCACGCCTGTAATCCTAGCACTTTGGGAGGCCAAGGCAGGAGGATCACAAGGTCAGGAGATAAAGACCATCCTGCCCAACATGATGAAACCCTGTCTCTACTAAAGATACAAAAATTAGCTGGGTGTGGTGGAGAGTGCCTGTAGTCCCAGCTACTCGGGAGGCTGAGGCAGGAGAACCGCTTGAACCCGGGAGGCAGAGGTTGCAGTGAGCCAAGATTGCGCCACTGCACTGGCGACAGAGTGAGACTCTGTCTCAGAAAAAATATGTATTTGTATATATATATATATATATGAGAGAGAGAAAGATTTATATACATATCGATTTCTATCATATTTCACTCTTGTGCATGCATAAAAAGGGAAACAGAAAACAATAACAGGGTAACTATCCCTAAAATTTCACATTCAGAGACTGATTGTTAATGATTCATTTTTTGACCCTGTCTTGGATGTCCATGAATCTTCACTCAGTGTAGTCCTCTGTGCATGCCATAATGGCTTTAGTGATGCAGCATTTCCTAAGAATGTTCCTCTCCTGTCTCTGGAGTTTTCTTTCAAGTCTCAGACACCCATTTTGGCAAACTTTGATGCTCATGAGCAGGTATAAAAAATATAGTTTGACTGCTGTCTGACTAATAGCTACAGTGAAACATCCCAGTTAGAATATATTGAAATGAAAAAAAAAAAAAAAAAAAAAAACCCAAGTGCCTCATGAGATCAATGATATATCATTCTGCTTCCAGTCTTGCCGGCCTTTGTATCCATCCTCTAAAAATCCACCAAAGTTATCAATCCAAATGTCACAGGTCTTCTTAAAACCCTAAAACAATTGCTCTTGGAAACATAATGCATTCATCATATGTGTTTATCCCATTCTCCTCCTGAAACCACATCAAAATGGTAAGTAAGGGAAAAAAATGACAATTTGAAAACATTAGCAAAAAATGGTAAGTCCCTAAAGACCAAAAAATGAGGCCGGGCACAGCCGGGCGCAGTTGTCTGATGCTTGTAGCCTGTGTGGGTAACCCCCCAGATAGGCACCGAGGAATGAGAGCTAAGCAGAACCCTGGCACAGTTAGGGCTTGAGGAATATCTCATTTTATAGTGTTAATACTCAGCTATTTCCTTTTATATAATCCTTTACATAATCATATATTAGTTTATAGAATTAGGGCTTGAAGAATCTCTTTATATAATCCTCTATATATGATCATATAATAGTTGATAGTATGAGTGCCTAAAGAACATTTCCCTACATATATATATATATATATATATATATATATATATATATAATTATATCTTAGCTCATAATCGGAGGAATGCCTAGAGTGGACACAGTACAGAGCATGAATTAAGGAATAAGCAGCTTATAATTGGAGGAATGCCTAGAGCAGACACAGCGCAGAGCATGATTTAAGGGAAAAACAGTTATACCAGGACAAGAATCCATGGCCCAGGTGGCAGCGTTCAGTATCGTAAAGATACACGCTGTCTGGCAGGCTTGGGGCAAGAGCCACTCCTCCTGATAAAGGAGTTGTAGGACCTTGCTCCAGTTCTTGTGGAAGGCTGCCCTCAGATCGGCAATCCACCTTGGTGACTGTGAACTTTATCAGCTCTTGCTGCTGTGTTGCTTGAAAAGCATCTTCCCATAGAACCCATCGGAAGCTGCCAGAAGGTGGCGGCAACCTTTACAGGCTCTGTCACTGCTATGTGACTTAAAGCATCCTCCTATAAATCTTCTTAGAAGTAGCTTGCCCATAGATAGAAGTACTGCATACTGTATGCTCTTCACTGCACACAGCCCACCTTCAAGCCTCGGTGACCTAATGGGGGTGGACCCCTTACTGCACACGGCCCTTGCCTTCGTGGGAACGGGCCCCTTGCTGTGCACTGTCCACCTCCTGGCCTAGGTGACCTAAAGGGGGTAGACCCCATGTTTTATTGCTCTTGACCCTATCACTATCCTTAAAGATGATTGATTTCACTCACTGCCCTGCCCCTTAACCTATACACAATAAATACTCATGCTTCTGGACATTCGGGGCCTTCCCTGACTCCGCTTATAGGTGGCGTGGCCCCCTGAGCCCAGCTGCGTTTTCCTTGTACTTCTGTGTCCTGTCTCTTTATTTCTAGGATCCTGCGCCTCGGCACAGCATAAGGCTCACCCACGACCCTGTGGGGCCCTCAGCCCTACAGCCTGTAATCCCAGCACTTTGGGAGGCCAAGGCAGGTGGATCACGAGGTTAGGAGATTGAGACCATCCTGACCAAGATGGTGAAACTCCATCTCTACTAAAAATACAAAAATCAGCCAGGCATGGTGGTATACATCTGTAATCCTAGCTACTCAGGAGGCTGAGGTAGAAGAATCACTTGAACCCCGGAGGCGGTGGTTGAAGTGAGTTGAGATCGTGCCACTGCACTCCAGCCTGGTGACAGAATGAAACTCCATCTCAAAAAAAATAAAGAACGGGGCCGGCGCAGTAGCTCACTCCTGTAGTCCCAGCTACTTGGGGGTCTGAGGCAGAAGGATAGCTTGAGCCCAGGATGTCCAGGCTGAAGTGAATCAAGATCACGCCACTGCACTCCCACCTGAGTGACAAAATGAGACCCTATCTCAAAAACAAAAAGGAAAAAAAAAGGGCCAGACACGGTAACTCACACCTGTAATCCTAGCACTGTGGGAGGCCGAGGAGGGTAGATCACTTGAAGCCAGGAGTTCCAGACCAGTCCGGCCAACACAGCAAAACCACATCTCTCCTAAAAATACCAAAATTAGCTGGGCATGGTGGAATGCCTGTAGTCCCAGCTACTTGAGAGACTGAGGCAGGAGGATCACTTGAACCTGGGAGGCAGAGGCTGCAGTGAGATCTTGCCACTTCACTCCAGCCTGGGCAACAGAACAAGATTCTGTCTCAAAAAAAAAAAAAAAAAGAAAAAGAATGGGAGGAAATATTTCTGACAGCATGAATGCCTAAGTATCCCCTCCAACTCTCCCTTGAAAAATACTTAAAATCGTTGAATTTTTTTTTTTTTTTTTTTTTTGGAGGTGGAATTTCACTCTTGTTGCCCAGGCTGGAGTGCAATGGCACAATGTCGGTTCACTGCAACCTCCGCCTCCCAGGTTCAAGCGATTCTCCTGTCTCAGTCTCCCTAGTAGCTGACATTACAGGTGCCCGCCACCTTGCCCAACTAATTTTTTTGTATTTTTAGTAGAGACAGGGGTTTCACTACGTTGGCCAGGCTGGTCCAAACTCCTAACCTAAAGTGATCCTCCTGCCTTGACCTCCCAAAGTGCTGGGATTACAGGTATGAGGCACCTTAACCCGGCTCAAATGTTTTTTAAATTAAGGCATTTTTTTGGCCGAGCACAGTGGCTCATGCCTACAATCCCAGCACTTTGGGAGGCCAGGGCAGGAGGATCACTTGAGCCCAGAAGTTCAAGACCAGCCTGGACAACATGGTGAAACCCCGTCTCTACAAGAAATCGTTGCCAAAAGAATTAGCTGGGTGTTGTGGTGCACACCTGTAGTTCCAGCTACTTGGGAGGTTGAAGTCAGAGAATTACCTGAGCCTGAGGAGGTCAAGGCAGCAGTGAGCCATGATTCACGCCATTACACTCCAACCTGGGCAACAGAGTGAGACCCTGTTTCAAAAAAAGATGGGGAGGGCATTTTTTAAAGTTTTTATTTTCAAATAATTATAGATTCAAATAAGATGGCAAAAAAATATATAATACAGGGAAGTTCCCCTAAATCCCTTTACCCAGTTCCCCCAATAGTCACATCTTGTATAACTACAGTTTAAGATTATTAAAATATTAAAACCAGAAAATTAACGTTAGCAAAATTTAGCTTATTCAAATTTCGCCAATTTTACATACACCCCTTTGTGTGTTCCTATGTGTGTTTGAGTGGTTTTATGCCACTGTATTATGTATAGATTTGTGTAACCACAACAACAATCAGGATACAGAACTTTTACATTACTGCAAGGCTCCCATGTGCTACCCTTTCATATCCCAACCCACCCCATCCCTAATCCTTAGCAACACTAATTTGTTCTCTATCTCTGTAACTTTATCTCAAGAGCACTATGTAAATGTAATCATTCAGTACATACCTTTCGAGATTGACTTTTTTCACTCATCCACGTTATTGGGTGTATCATTAGTTTTCACTGATTAGTATTCCATGATATGTTTAACCATTTACCTGCTGAAGGACATTTGGAGTGATTTCAGCACTGGGGGTGCTGCTGCAAATAAAGCTGCTGTGAACTTTGTATGTGCAGGTTTTGGGTGAGCATAAATTCTCATTTCTCCGTGATAAAGCCTGAGTGCAGTGGTTGGGCAGTAAGGTAATTGCACCTCTAGTTTTATAAGAAACTGCCTTTGCCTGTGTTGCCCAGGCTGATCTTGAACTCCTGGGCTCAGGCAATCGCCCCACTTCAGCTTCCCAAGTAGCTAGAATACAGGCACCATGCACAGCTGTATTTTTTAATTTTAACTAGGCTAATAGGTGTTCAATGCTATATCATTGTGATTTTAATTCTTATTTCACTGATGGCTAATGATGTCAAATATCCTTTAAAGTGTTTGCCTTCTGTATACTACCTTCTTTGATGAAATGTCTGTTCATGTCTTTTGCTTATTTTCTAACTTCATTGTTTGGATTTTTTACTATCGAGTTTGGAGAACTCTTACGTATTCTAGATAAAAGTACTTTGTCCAATATGTGGTTTCTTCAAGTCTGTCATTTGTTTTTTGGTTTTTTTTTTTTTGAGACAGAGTCTCACTCTGTCACCAGGCGCTAGGCTGGAGTGCAGTGGCACAACCTCTGTTCACTGTAACCTCCACCTCCCGGGTTCAAGCAATTCTCCTGCCTCAGCCTCCCGAATAGCTGGGACTACAGGTGCACACCACCACACCCAGCTAATTTTTGTA
>NW_022437026.1:7805397-7901849 GCF_009761245.1 Sapajus apella
GGATTACAGGTGTGAGCCACTGCACCCAGCCATGTCATTTGTTTCTTAATCCTCTTCACATGGTCTTGGCCTGTGCAGTGGTTCATGCCTGTAATCCCAGCACTTGGGTAGGCTGAGGCATGTGGATCACCTGAGGTCAGAAGTTTGACACCAGCCTGGCCAACATGGCGAAACCCCACCTCTACTAAAAACACAAAAATTAGCCAGGCATAGTGGCGGATGCCTGTAATCCCAGCTACTAGGGAGACTGAGGCAGGAGACTCACTTAAATCCGGGAGGCAGAGGTTGCAGTGAGCCAAGATTGTACCACTGCACTCCAGCCTGGGTGACAGAGTGAGACTCTGTCTCCAAAAAACAAAACAAAACAAACAAACATAAAAACAGCCCAGGCGAGGTGGCTCATGCCTGCAATCCCAGCACTTTGGGAGGCTGAGGCCAGTGGGTCACCTGAGGTCAGGAGTTTAAGACCACCCTGACCAATACGGTGTCTACTAAAAATACAAACACTTAGCTGCGCATGATGTTGGGCGCCTGTAATCCCAGCTACTTGGCGGGCTGAGCAGAAGAATCTCTTGAAGCCGGGAGGCAGAGGTTGCAGTGAGTCAAGATCGCACCATTGCATCCCATCCTCGGCAACTAGAGCAAAACTCCAACTCAAAAAAAATTTTTTTTAATTTAAAAATAGTCTTTTATAGAGCAAAAGTTTTTTTAACTTTGATTAAGTTCAGTTTAATAAGGTATGATGTTTAGACCCATGGTTTTTTTTTTGTTGGTGGTTTTTTTTTGAGAGACAGTTTCGCTCTTATTGTCCAGGTTGGAGTGCAATGGCTTGATCTCAGCTCAACATAACCTCCGCCTCCCAGGTTCAAGCGATTCTCCTACCTCAGCACCCCCCCACCCCCAACCCAAGTAGCTGGGATTACAGGCATGCACCACCATGCCCAGCTACATTTTTGTATTTTTAGAAGAGATGGGGTTTCTGCATGTTGGTCAGGCTGGTCTCAAACTCCCAACCTCAGTGAGCCGCCCGCCTCGGCCTCCCAAAGTTCTGGGATTACAGGCATGAGCCACTGCGCTGTGCCTTTTTTCTTTTTCTTTTGCCTGTGGCTGTCCAATTGCCCCTCAACCGTTCATTGAAAAACAAGTCCTTCCTCCATTGCATTGCTTTTGCACCTTTGTCAAAAATCAGATGTGCAGGCCAGGTGCGGTGGCTCACACCTGTAATCTCAGCATTTTGGGAGGCCAAGGGGGAAAAATCATGAGGTCAAGAGATCGAGACCATCCTGGCCAACATGGTAAAACCCTGTCTCTACTAAAAATGCACAAATTAGCTGGGTATGATGGCATGCACCTGTAATCCCAGTTACTCAGGAGGTTGAGGCAGGAGAATCGCTTGAACCCGGGAGGTGAAGGTTGCAGTGAGCCGAGATCATGCCACCGTGCTTCATCCTGGGCAACAGAACGAGACTCCATCTCAAAAAAAAAAAAAAAAAATCCAATGTGCGTGTTTGTAGGGGCCTATTTCTGCATTCTCCCACCAGTGCCATTAATCTATGTGTCTGTCCTTCCACCAATACCATACTATCTAAATTACTGTAACTATATAGTAGTAAACCACAGATCGTTATTCCTCCTATTTTATTCTTCTTTATTCTTCTTTTTTTTTTTTTTTTTTGAGACGGTGTTTCTCTCTTGCTACCCAGGCTGGAGTGCAATGGCGCGATCTCGGCTCACCGCAACCTCCGCCTCCTGGGTTCAGGCAATTCTCCTGCCTCAGCCTCCTGAGTCGCTGGGATTACAGGCACGCACCACCATGCCCAGCTAATTTTTTGTATTTTTAGTAGAGACGGGGTTTCACCGTGTTGACCAGGATGGTCTCGATCTGTTGACCTCGTGATCCACCCGCCTCGGCCTCCCACAGTGCTGGGATTACAGGCTTGAGCCACCGCGCCCGGCCCTCTTCTTTATTCTTCTATAGATAAAATGTATTTATGAGTTGGCCCAGAAGTGAAGACTATTTAAACACAAAAAGCTAAGTGAAAGCAGGCAACCAGGGAGGTAGCTGAGTCCCAAAGACTATTTTGCCTTGAGAGCATTTGCCAAAAAGTTGTAATTTGAATGTAGCAGCCTCATAGGCTACCATTGTGGCACAGGAAATAAAGCTCAGGGCTTACCCAAGGTTGGAAATCTCATAGAAAGCCCTTACCATAAAGCCAGAACCCCAAAGACCTATATCCTCATGTAAGAATGAATTAAAAATATACTAGAACCCAAACTGCCCCTAGGACACTCCGTGGAATGTTGACTGGGAACCTAGGTGCCTGCTGGCGTTCTTTTATTATTTTTCTTTCAAATATTTGCAGAGAATGTATAACCACAAGGTGTGGTGTTTCTGCTTGAACTCTTTGTTGATCTTAAGAAAATGGCAAGAATTTAAAGTGGTTTGGATTGACAGTACCACCAAGAACCCAGCAGAAGCAAAACAGATCCTTTCTGGATGAACTCATCTGTAATCTAGGCCTCAGGGAATTTCCATAGATACAGTTCCAAGAAAAATAAATTGCGGTCAAAAATTGCAAACAAGGAACAAGTTACCAAGAACAAGAACCAGTAGAGATAGAGACGGGAAATAAGAAAGAAAATTAGAAGCTTTGCACAGTGACAGTATCGTAGCCAATGAGATTTATCTGAGGCGACATTACTGCTAATTGAAAACTTTTCCCAATACTCCTCCATGATGACTTGCAATATAGTTGGCATTGGCAATTTTTGACAGTCTCTACCAAGACTAAATTAAAATGATAATAATAAAATAAAGAAAATTAGAAAATTAAGCCAAATAGTCCAATGTCTAAAAAGAAAAAACAGGGCATGTGAGGGAGAGGGAGAAAAAATGGTGTGTGTGAGATTGATTATAAAAGAAAAACAAGACTCACACCTGTAATCCCAGCACTTTGGGAAGCTGAGGTGGGCAGATCATCTGAGGTCAGGAGTTCAAGACCAGCCTGGCTAACATGGTGAAACTCACTCTCTACTAAAATTACAAAAATTAAGCAGGCATGGTGGTGAGTGCCTGTAGTCACAGCTAGTCAGGAGGCCGAGGCAGGAGAATTGCTTGAACCCCGAAGGCAGAGGTTGCAGTGAGCCGAGATTGCACCATTGCACTCCAGCCTAGGTGACAAAGTGAGACTCCATCTCAAAAAAAGAAAGGAAAAAAAAAAAAGAAATATAAGAAAACCTTTAAACAAGCCTTTCCAGATTAAATAGTGTTCTCTGTGCCCAGAACAAGGAAAGAATCAGATAAAGACACAGCTCCGTGAAATCTCAGAATGGGAGAGAAGAGAAAACCCTAAAAGCTTTCAAAAAGAGAATGAAAAATGATGGAACCAGAATCAGCATAGCATCTCAAAACAAGATTGGAAAATAGAAGACAATGTGGCAGTGCCTTTAATTTTGAAGAAAAATGATTATTAATATAAAATTCCATGTCAGCCAAACTATCAATAAAAGCTGAAGGCAGTAGCTGGTGCGGTGGTGCTTGTCTGTAGTTCCAGCTGTTCAGGATGCTGATTCAGGAGGACTGCTTGAGCTCCGGGGTTCAAGGATGCAGCGAGCTATGATCACACCTGTGAATACTCAGTCCACTGAGCCCCAGACTGGGCAACATAGGAAGACTCCATTTTTTTTTTTTGGAGGGGGACGGAGTCTTGCTCTGTCACCCAGGCTGTAGTGCCGTGGCACCATCTCGGCTCACGGCATCCTCTACCACCTGGGTTCAAGCAATTCTCCTGCCTCAGCCTCCTAAGTATCTGGGACTACGGGCATGCCCCACCACGGCCAGCTAATTTTTTTGTATTTTAGCAGAGACGGGGTTTTACCATATTGACCAGGATGGTCTCAATCTCCTGACCTCGTGATCTGCCCTCCTTGGCCTCCCAAAGTGCTGGGATTCCAGGCATGAGCCACCGTGCCCGGCCGTAAGACTCCACTTCCAAAAAATAAAAATACATTTACAAGGTGAAGGTAGAATAAAGATATCTTTCAAATATGTAAGATATCAAACTTTCTACCTCCCTTTCTAAGTAGGCTACTACTACGAGATATGCTCTGATAAATGGAGACATACTCTGAAAAAGGCAATAGATCTAGAATGTGGAATGTTGAATCTACACATCAAAGTGGTATAACGAAATGCTTAGAATGGAAATTATGCTGCCAATCCAGAAAGAACCTGTCCTGACTAAAGCAGAGGATGGGAAACAGTGCAGGCAGTCTCCAGGGAAAAGAAACTGATAAAGTATCTGATATGTTTAATCATTTGAAAAATAATATGATTGACCAGGCGCAGTGGCTCACACCAGTAATCCCAGCACTTTGGGAGGCCTAGGCAGGTGGATCACAAGGTCAGGAGTTCGAGACCAGCCTGACCAACATGGTGAAACCTTGTCACTACTAAAAGTACAAAAAAAGGCCGGGCGCGGTGGCTCAAGCCTGTAATCCCAGCACTTTGGGAGGCCGAGGCGGGTGGATCACGAGGTCAAGAGATCGAGACCATCCTGGTCAACATGGTGAAACCCCGTCTCTACTAAAAATACAAAAAATTAGCTGGGCATGGTGATGCATGCCTGTAATCCCAGCGACTCAGGAGGCTGAGGCAGGAGAATTGCCTGAACCCAGGAGGCGGAAGTTGCGGTGAGCCGAGATCGCGCCATTGCACTCCAGCCTGGGTAACGAGAGTGAAACTCCGTCTCAAAAAAAAAAAAAAAAAAAAAAGTACAAAAATTAGCTGGGCATGGTGGTGCATGCCTGTAATTCCAGCTACTCAGGAGGCTAAAGGAGGAGAATCACTTGAACCTGGGAGGCGAAGTTTGCAGTGAGCCAAGATTTTGCCACTGCACTCCAGGCTGGGCAACAGAATGAGACTCTGTCTCACACACACACACACACAAATAATAATATAATTAAGTTTTGGGGTTTGGTGGCAGGGGTTGTTTTTAGAGACAAGGTCTTTGTCACCCAGGCTGGAGTGCAGTGGTACAGTCTTGGCTCACTGCAACCTCTGCCTCCCGGACTCAAGTGATCCTCCTACTTCGGTCTCCCGAGTAGATGGGACTACAGGTGTGTGCCGCCAATGCTTTGCTAACTTTGTAATTTTTGTAGAGACAAGGTTTCCCTGTATTGCCCAAGCTGGTCTCAAACTCCTGGGCTCAATCTATCCTCCTTCCTTGGCCTCCCAAAGAGCTGAGATTACAGGCATGAGCCATCACACCTGATCTATGATCAAGTATTTTACAGATCCCATGGGTATATAAATAAAATTAGAGCCAGATACATGAAAAGAAGACTTTTTTTTTTTTTGAGACAATGTCTCACTCTGTCATCCAAGTTATAGTGCAGTGGCATAATCTTGGCTCACTGCAACCTCCACCTCCTGGGTTCAAGCAATTCTCCTGCCTCAGACTCCTGAGTAGCTGAGTATCACCTGCTACCATGCCCAGCTAATTTTTGCATTTTTAGTAGAGACAGGTTTTCACCACGTTGGGCATGGTCTCTAACTCCTGACCTCAAGTGATCCACCAGCCTTGGCCTCCCAAGATGCTGGGGTTACAGGCATGAGCCACCGTGCCCAGCCAGAATTTCCAGTTTTGAAAAGAATCTGACAGTTCTTCAGACAGTTAAACACAGAATTACCATATGACCCAGCGATTCCACTTCTAGGTATATACCCAAGAGAAATGAAAATACATGCCTACACAAAACCTTGTACATAAATGTTCATAACAGCATTATTTAGAATCACCAAAAACTGAAAACAACCCAAATGTCCATCATCCGACCAATGAATCAATTTAAGGTGGTAAATCCATACAATGGAATATTATTTAGCAATAAAAAGGAATGAAGTATGTACTAATACATGCTACAACAGGCTGGGTACGGTGGCTCATGCTTGCAATCCCAGCATTTTGGGAGGCTGAGGCAGGAGGATCACTTGAGGTCAGGAACTTGAGACCAGCCTGGCCAATGTGGTGAAACCCTATCTCTAATAAAATTACAAAAAAGGCCGGCCAGGCGCGATGGCTCACGCCTGTAATCCAAGCACTTTGGAGGCCAAGGAGGGCGGATCACCTGTGGTTGGGAGTTCAAGACCAGCCTAACCAACATGGTGAAACCCCGTCTTTAAAAAAAAAAAAAGAAAGAAAGAAAGAAAGAAAGGCTAGGCATGGCTGGCTCACACCTGTAATCCCAGCACTTTGGGAGGCCGAGGTGGACAGATCACCTGAAGTCAGGAGTTCGAGACGAACCTGGCCACCATGGTGAAACCCATCTCCACTAAACAACAACAACAACAACAAAATGCTAGGCCAGGTGTGGTGGCTCATGCCTGTAACCCCAGCACTTTGGGAGGTCAAGGTGGGCAGATCACCTGAGGTCAGTAGTTGGAGACCAGCCTGGCCAACATGGAGAAACCTCATCTCTACTAAAAGTAGAAAAAAAATTAGCCAGGCATGGTGGCGGGTGCCTGTAATCCCAGCTGCTTGGGAAGCTGATGCAGGAGAAGCTTGAACTCGGGAGGCAAAAGTTGCAGTAGACTGAGATTGCACCACTGCACTCCAGCCAGGGCAACAAACGAGACACCATCTCAAAAAAAAAAAAAAAAAAAGAAACTATGATGTAGGTGTGAACCTTGAAACCATTATTCTAAGTGAAAGAAGTCATAAAGGATCACATATTGTATGACTCCATTTATATGAAATATCCAGAATAGGTAAAAATCCATAGAGGAGGATTGGGAGTGAGGCTGTGGAGTGTAGGGTTTTACTTTGAGGCAATGATAAAAATGTTCTAAAATTGATTGCAGTAAGGGTATGAAATTACTAAAAACCACTGGCCGGGCACAGTGGCTCACGTCTGTAATCCCAGCACTTCAGGAGACCAACGCAGATCACCTGAGCTCAGGAGTTCGAGACAACATGATGAAACCTTATCTTTACCAAAAATAAAAATAATTGGCCCGATGTGGTGGTGCATGTCTGTGGTCCCAGCTACTCAGGAGGCTAAGGTGGGAGGATCACTTGAGCCCTGGAGGTGGAGGCTGCAATGAGCAGTAATCACACCACTGCACTACAGCCTGGGTGGCAGAATGAGACTCAGTCTCAAAAAAAGCTTTTTTTTTTTTTTTTAAACAGTGAATTGTATGTTGTGAGAATTATATCGCAATAAAAATATAGATTTTTGTCTGGGTGAGGTGGCTCATGCCTATAATCCCAGCATTGTAGGAGGCCAAGGAGGGTGGGTAACCTGAAGTGAGGATTTCAAGACCAGCCTTGCCAACCATGGCCAACATGGTGAAACCCTGTCTCTACTGAAAGTACAAAAATCATCTGGGCTTGGTGGTGGGCACCTGTAGTCCCAACTACTCAGGAGGCTGACGCAGGAGAGCCTCTTGAACTCAGGAGGAGGTTGCAATGAGCTGAGATCACCTGACTGTACTCCAGCCGGGGTGACAGAGAAAGACTTCATCTCAGCCGGGCGCAGTGGCTCATGCCTGTAATCCCAGCACTTTGGGAGGCTGAGGTGGGTGGATCACCTGAGGTCAGGAGTTCAAGACCAGCCTGACCAATATGGTGAAACCCCGTCTTAAAAAAAAAAAAAAAGACCCATGCTGGAGTTCAGTGGCACAATCACAGCTCACTGCAACCTCCGCCTCCCAGGTTTAAGCAATTCTCCTGGCTCAGCTTCCTGAGTAGCTGGGATTGGAGGTGCCTACCACCACATGGGCTAATTTCTGTATTTTTAGTAGAGACAGGTTTTCACCATGTTAGCCAGGCTAGTCTCGAACTCCTGACCTCAAGTGATCCACATCCCCCTTTGCCTCCCAATGTGCTGGGATTACAGGCATAAGCCACCATGCCTGGCCATAGTACTTTCTTAGGGCAGACCTAACAAATTAATACAGCTATCTTGAACTAGCATATGTGTAAATTACCAAAACAACAAACATGCATATATTAGACATGTACATTACACATACGTGTGTCATAGGTAGTAAGAATACCAAAGGGAATTGATAATGTGCTAAAGTGTTTGACATGGTATAGATACTGGTAAGTTAAAGAAACAACAGGAGTGTGAGATTTTTTTTGTTTTTTGCTTTTAAGATGGCAGTGGAGTGATCTCAACTCACCACAGCCTCCACCTCCCAGGTTCTAGCGATTCTCCTGCCTCAGCCTGCCAAGTAGCTGGGATTATAGGCACACACCACCACCCGGCTAATTTTTGCATTTTTAGTAGAGATGGGTTTCATCATGTTGCCCAGTCTGGTCTCAAACTTCTGATCTTAAGTGATCAAAAATGGTTTCATCACCGCCTCCCAAAATGCTGGGATCACAGGTGCCCAGCCAGGAGTGGTTTTTTATATGAGTGTTTCTTAGAGTATGAATATCCCTAAGGATGAAAAATAGAACATTGTATTGCCAGGAGACCTCAGGTGCAGAAGATGAAGTTAATAATACTCGTCAATTCCTGATGAGCATTTTCACTTATCCATGGAAGGACCCTGCCTTCTTTCCTTTGTATATTCCCCTTTTCCCCATTCCACTCCTTCCTCATAGATGACATTCTAAATCACTTCACAGTTATTTTGTTTGGCAAACATGCATTGTTTCTTTTTGTTGTTGCTGTTTTTGTTTTTTGTTTCTGTTTGTTTTTTTGAGATGGAATCTTTCTCTGTCCCCCAGGCTGGAGTGCAGTGGCGCAATCTCGGCTCATTTCAACCTCTGCCTCCCAGGTTCAAGTGATTCTCCCGCCTCAGCCTCCCAAAGTGCTCTAGTGATTTGCCGACCTTGGCCACCCAAAGTGCTAGGATTACAAGTGTGAGCCACCGTGCCTGGCCTCAAGACCTCATTCTAATGCCATCTTTTCAACAAATACCTTTTCTGACCATCCCCTCAGCAAAAACAAAACAAACAAAAACTCTCATGGGACTAATTTTTATCATCATATTCAAATTCATATTTTGTTTACATACATCTCTTTTTTTTTTTTTTTTCCCAGTCTTGCCCCTGCATAAATAGGATGAAGCTGCTGCCAATTTAACCAAGTGGGAGTCCCAGTGCTAATTGTCTGCTGGATGGGATATCTTTATTGGAACAGATTAACATAGCCTCACATTTGTGGTTTGTGACCACTGATTTAGCAAATACATTCTTTTTCTTTTGAGATAGGGTCTCACTTTGTTGCCCAGGCTGAGGTGCAGTGTCACAGGCTTGGTTCACTGCAGTCTCGACTGCCCAGGCTCAAGCAATCCTTCCCACCCAGCTTCCCGAGTAGTTGAAACTAGAGGCACATGCCACCATGCCTGGCTACTTTTTTTTTTTTTTTTTTTGGTAGAGACAGTATCTCACTACGTTGCCCAGGCGGATCTCAAATTCCTGGGTTCAACTGATCCTCTCACCTCAGCCTCCCAAAGTGTTGGGATTATAGGCATTAGCCACTGCACCTGGCTAACATTCTTTTCTAAATCAAGAGATGGTCAGAAGTAGTCCACCAGGGAGGGGGTGAACAACAATATACAGTCATGGTCTTTCATCAGGGCTATGTTTTTTTGTTTGCTTGTTTTGTTGTTGCTTTTGTTTTGAGACAGAATCTCACTCTGTCGCCCAGGCTGGAGTGTGGTGGCACGATCTTGGCTCACTGCAACCTCTGCTTCTCGGGTTCAAGCGATTCTCCTGCCTCAGCCTCCCAAGTAGCTGGGATTACAGGCGCACACCACCACACCCGGCTAACCTTCTGGATTTTAGTAGAGATGGGTTTTCACTGTGTTGCCCAGGCTAGTCTTGAACTCCTGAGCTCAGGCAATCCACCTGTCTCAGCCTCCCAAAGTGCTGGGATTACAGGCGTGAGCCACCGTGCCCGGCCCCATTAGGGTTAGGTTAATTCTGTTCTCGGTCATGATGTAGTCTAAAAAATGTGGACCATTTGCACATTCTGCACAGTATCACACTGGTCCATCATCTTGTAACTTTATATCCTTCAGACATCTTTTAAGTAGAATGAAGGCTACTTAGAGGTTGGAACCAACCCTACCTTGGTGATTTTTGTTCCTCCAAAAATCCTTGCACATAATAATTCAGTATTTATTGAAGGAAAATGTCATATACTGTTTCATACCACAAACAAGTTTGTTCTGTCCTTGAAAACAAGATCTTTTGTATCTTTGGAGCAGGAAATATTCTATAAATGCCTGTTGACCTATTAATTTCCTCTTCACTAATGATTAGATACTCTACCAAGACATGTAGATATCTTCTTTAGGGTGCCTTGCACTTAGCAGAGTCCCAGATATTTTATTTTCTACACTCCAGCATCACCAAATGATGTAAAGTATCACAGCCAATCACACTTCACACCAACCTCTCCATTCTCATTCATAGCTCCTCTCCAGCCACCCCTCTGAAAACTGACTCTCCTAAACATTTCCATTAAGACCCAGGATCATGTTTTCATATATACCCATCAATCCATTTATCCAAAACCCACTTGTAATTTAACAGGTACTTTTTATTTTTATTAAAGATGGTGTCTTGCTATGTTTCTAAGGCCAGCCTCCAACTCCTGGTCTCAAGGGATCCTCCCACTTCGGCTGCACAGTAGCTGGGATAATAAGTGCACACCAACCACCATGCCCTGCAACAAGTGTTTATCAATCTAACTTCACTTTTACAGTTTTTGTTTTTTTAAATATAGAGATGGGGTCTTGCTATGTTGCACAGGCTGGTCTTGAACTCCTAGCTTCAAGCAATCCTCATGCCTTGGCCTCCCAAAGTGTTGACATTACAGGTTGGAGCCACTGCACCCAGCCCTAAGTTCACTTTTTTTGAGACAGGGTCTCACCCAGTTGCTCGGGCTGGAATGAAATGGCACGATCTCAGTTCACAGCAAACTGAGATCACATCAAACTGCTGGGCTCAGGTGATCCCCCCACCTCAGCCTCCTGAGTAGGTGGGACTACAGGGACGGCGAACCACGCCCAGCTAATTTTTTTGTATTTTTAGGGGTTTCGCCATGTTGCCCCGACTGGTCTCAAATTCCTGGCTCCAAACAATCCTCCCACCTCGGCCTCCCAAAATGCTAGGATTACACGTGGCTACCACTACATCCAGCTGTAATTTAAAAAAATTACTATTAAAAAAGAACAAAACACATAGATGCCCTAGACTCAGCTCACTGATCACAATCTTTAGGGGCTGGACTAGGCTTCTGAAATGTTAAAACACCCAGACAACTCTGATGACCAGTCAGGCTTAGAATCCCCCATCTCTACCGTTCACATGGTACTTAATGCTTCATATTAAAATGGAAAAAACACCTCACACTTTTTTGTTTTTCCTGTAGTTCCTACTCAAGAGAAAATGCCTAATAAATATTTTTACGAGAATAATAGAGAAGTATAACTCCATTTTCCTCCCCTCAGGTTTTACATTCAAACTCCATTTTTCTATTATATTTCATTTCAGAGTGGAAGGTCTTTAGAAACACTATTAACCTAATTGTTATTAGCTTGCTATAAGCATTATGTCAAAAAGTGCCGATGACATTCTCATCAACTTTTCTTTTTTAAAGGCATTAGGTATAGGTAGACTGTAAAAGGCAAGTGGTGTGAGGCCCAAACCTAAGACCCTAAAACCTAGGATGAGTCAAGACTTCATAGTCTACATGAGTAGAGGCAGCATTAAAGGAAAACAAAATTATGTGACTATCAAATTCCAAAGAAGCCCCACTTTATTACAGAGAGCATACAAAGCCGTTTCCTCATAGGGAAAAGTAGTTTCCCTTCTCCAGGTTAACAGATGAACCTTTTCCGCAATTCTCAGCTTTCTCTTCTATCGATACTTCCCATGTCGGTTAAAATGTTTGTAGAGATAGCGGATGCGTTTATTAAGGTTGTGCAGGTCATCAGCGAACATTCTGTGTCCAACCATTTTCTTCTTTCGGATACAGCGCTGGAATTCATTCCCTTTCCAACCTCGAAGCCATACGGGGCCCCTGATCAGTTCTTTGGGGTGCTTTTCAAAGTTTCCTGTGTAATGTGAGAACACATTAGATCCAAGATAAGAGGACCCATCCTACACCAGCTAAGCTTTCAACCCACAGTTGCATCTTGCTGAGCAACACCTATAGACAAGACACGTTACAGAATCAATAGCACAGACTCCGGAGCCAGACTTCTTGGGGTTAAAATTCTAACACTGACATTTATTAACTTTGGAAAAACTGATTTCTCCGTTCGTTCCTCAGTCTCCTCACTTATGAAGTAAAAATTATATGAGAGCACTCAGAACAATGCCAAACACAATGTAAACAGCTACATACGTGTTTGCTCTTACTATTGAGGACAGTATTCCTCTCAGGAGGAAAAGATAGTCGTTGCAACGTAATTGTCATTCTGAAATTCTGTACCACGTCGAGGGTCAAGTCTTACCCAGGATCCCGATGTTGTCATACACTCCGAACATGGCCCTCTTCTCGTTCCAACGATCAACCACTTTGGGGGGCGGGAGGGTGAGCCTTATACCGATCAATCTAGGAACATCTGAAGATGGGGAAGGGAGGGAATAAATCTGAGCCGCCTATTATACTATGAAGCGGTTATCGGGGCGTCGACATCAGCCACTTACCGAGAGAGAAGCTTCTGCACGCCAAAGGCACCCAGTCCAACAGGCGCCGACCTGCCCCGCATAAGAGGCTCCCTGCCATCTCTCTAGTCCCCCTTTCAACAGCACACCAAACAAGCCCAAAAATGAGGACCAAATGTGGCCCTCAAGAAGATGACGACAGGAACTGTCCCCGCCGACTTCACAAGCATACTAACGTGAAGGCAGCCATCTTGGGCCTTACCCAGGTAGCTGTGGGCGCAGGACCCGCCTAGGACCCGCCCTCCTGGTTCCGGCCAGAGGGGTACCTCCGAGGGGTCCCGCCTCAGTGCTTCCGGTTTGTCCGCCGGAGGTTTTGGAGAGCTGAATTAGCTGAGGTCCGCGACTCGTCGCTAAGATTCCCAAAAACTGAGATTTCAAGAAAATTCACCCTTTCCACTTTCTTTGGCGTCCTTCAAGTGTGAAGGATATGAAGGTTGAGAACCTGGAATCCGCTTCCAAAGACCAAGCCCTTTCTCTGTGCCTCACAGCAGTCTTGCGCTGTAGCTGTTTTTATTATCCCCATTTTACTACGGGGAAGGAAATTTGAGGCCCTGAAAGTGACTTGCTGGACGTCACTTAGCGGAGGAGATGGCGAAACCTGGATTAGAGGCGATGCCTTTTAACTCCCAGCGTGGACTTGCCTCCTTTCCTGGAGGTGATTGAATGGTTCAGTATTCCAGGGCACTACTGCTGCCCAGCCAGGGACGCGACATCTCTGGCCCGCAGAAATACGGCCTCCCCACCGATAGGGCAAAGCGGGGCCTGGCGGGCAAGGAGGCATTCGCGGGCGAGTAGGGCGTGGGTGCGGGGGCCGGAGCCGGAGCCTTGGCCCGCCCCCGGGCGGCGCTGTGATTGGTCGGCCGCTCAGGCGGCCGTCGCGATTGGCCCTCCTGCAGCCGTTGAAATTTGAACTCGATATTTGTGGCTTTGCCCGCGCGTTGCCAGACTCAGAGGCGGGCCTTTGCCTCTGCCTGCCGGGGATTGGCCGGTTTCTCCGCCAACTTGAAAACTGCCTCGCTGATTGGTGTGTGTTGTGCACGCGTGTTTTTTTCCTGTTCATTTCAGCCCGACTGCCGGAGTCAGAGGATCCGCGGGTGAGATCCCCAGGTAAGATGTGGTGTTGCAGGTCCTAAAAGAGTAGGAAAATCGAGTACATGGCTGTGCGACCCGGTATTGGACAGTATACAGTAGGCAGGGAGGTCTAGTAGGTATGTCCTTGGGGCGCAATGTGGGAGAAACTGTAAGTCTGACACATCCGCAACGGAAGATGTTAAGCAAATCGCTTAACCTTTCTTATTTCAATTCCCGCTCTGTAAACGCAGTTGTATTATTATGCACCCCGTAGGATTGAGGATACGAGACTTAGATAGGTATGATATATGCAGATAGCCTAACAGACCTGGCACAGGATAAATAAATCGTCAGTGTTAACGCTGTTCCCATTCTGGTGCAGGAGGCCCACTAGCCCCTGCTGGGGCTCTGTTCTAGCCTCAGATGAGACCAGACCATTTTCTCTGTACTTAAGAGCTTTGCACATAAAAATGGAAATAATACTAACTTTAAAGAACTATGAAGTGGCCACTTCATAGTTCTTTAAACACCTTCCTACTGCTTGATTCATTTGGTCATCAGAGCAACTTTGTGAAGTAATCAGAGATTAGTCACTCCGTCTTTTACAGATAAGGCCCAGGGGTTTAAGTAACAAGATGAAGTGGCAAAGTTGCTACTAGAATTAGTTTCTAGTCCAGGGTCAATCTCATATCCTGTCAGATAATGTTATTAGCTTGCTGTAAGACTAAAAGCCATTTTGCATGTTGGGGGTGGGGAAGTAATAGAACCAGATATAAAGACAGGTCTTGAGTATAGATCCTGACCTTTTCACTGTTTGGTTTCTAGCCCTGTGAGCCTGTAGGAGAAGATGGCCCCCCAGATGTATGAGTTCCATCTGCCATTATCCCCAGAGGAGTTGTTGAAAAGTGGAGGGGTGAATCAGTATGTTGTGCAAGAGGTACTGTCCATCAAACATCTTCCATCACAGCTTAGAGGTAAGACTCCGTAGCTGTCACTGTATCGCTATTCCAAACAACCGTCCCACATGGAGTTGCTACATTGTCATTTCTGTTCCACTACATCAGGAAGCTCCATAAGATCAAGAAACATGTTTTCCCTATTTTGCTGTTTTATCATAACATTTCATGGATTGCATGAAACAGAGTACATTCATTAACTGCCTTTTCTGAATGAGTCAAAAACAGTCTTGGTGTACATGATTACTCTTTGGGGAAAACTTTTTCCATCTTTACCCCTTACCATTGTTAAAATTAAGTCCTGGTGGGTTTAAGAGTTATAGGAAGGGGATAGCTTTTTCAGAATGTCTGGGACGTAACCCGGCTGTTTTTGTAATACCTTTTTAGAGTCTAGATATCTTCCTTCCAAGACGTGCAATTGTGGGTAAAAAAAACTCATAATATGTGTGTACTACTGCAACACCAATATATGTACAGTGCGGTCGCCTACTGAAACCTATAAATGATGAAAAGCACGTTTTGCATTATCAGAAAGACCTCATAATGTCATTGTACTTGTTGGAAGCGGTTTTGTAGCAGTTAGGTTGCTTTGGAGGTACATAGATTAAAGACTGTGGAACCAGGCTGTCTGGATTTGAATCCTGGTTCTACCACTCTGACCTTGGACAAGTTATTTAATTCTCTTGGTGCCTTGATTTCCTCATCTGTAAATATAGAGATTATAACCTATTTCATTTGTTATCACCTACAAGAAGAAGAGTTCGTTAATGCAGCAGCTTGACAATATGGCCCCAGCTTGTCTCCTCTTGGCCTTTCTTTCATGGATGCTAGATGGCAGCTTCTTATTCTTTCTTAATTTTTTTTTTTTTTTTTTTTGAGTCAGGGGCCTTGCTCTGTCACCCAAGCTATAGTGCAATGGTGTGATCTCGGCTCACTGCAATCTCTGCCTCCCGGGTTCAAGTGATTCTCCTGCCTCAACCTCCCGAGTAGCTGGGATTATAGGTGCCTGCCACCATGGCCAGCACTTTTTTTTTTTTTTTTTTTTTTTTTTTTTGAGACAGAGTCTCACTCTGTTGTCAGGACCAGGTTGGAGTGCAGAGGTGTGATTTCTGCTCACTACAAACTCCGCCTACCGGGTTCAAGCAATTTTCCTGCCTCAGCCTCCCTAGTAGCTGGGACTATAGGCTCGCACCACCACTCCCAGCTAATTTTTGTATTTTAGTGGAGACGGGGTTTCACTATGTTGGCCAGGATGGTCTCGATCTCTTGACCTCGTGATCCACCCGCCTCGGCCTCCCAAAGTGCTGGGATTACAGGTGTGAGCCACCACGCCCGGCTAATTTTTGTATTTTTAGTAGAGACAGGGTTTCATCATGTTGACCAGGCTGGTCTTGAACTCCTGACCTCGATGATCACCCACCTTGGTCTCCCAAAGTGCTGGCATTACAGGGGTGGGCCACCACACTAGGCTAGATGGTAGCTTCTTGTTCTAATGTCCAAAAGTGGAAAAGGAGTTTTCTATATTGTACTTTTTCTTCTTTATTTTATTTTGAAAGACAAGGTCTTGCTCTCTTGCCCAGGCTGGAGTGCAGTGGCGTGATCATTGCTTATTGCAGCCTCAACTCAGACTCAAGCAATGCTCCCGTCTCAGCCTCCCAAGCATCTGGGACCACAGACATGTACCACCATACCTGGCTAATTTTTTTTTTATTTTTTGTAGAAATGATATTGCCCAGGCTGGTCTTGAACTCCTGGGCTCAAGCAATCTTCCCACCTTGGCCTCTTAAAGTGCTGGGGTTGCAGGCTGGAGTGCAGTGGCCTGATCACACAGCTTCAACCTCCCAGGCTCAAGCAGTCCTCCCACCTCAGCCTCCCAAGTAGCTGGGATCACAGACATGAACCAAAGGGCAGAGATTATAGGCGTGAGCCACCATGCCCAGCCACGCTTTTTTGTTAAAAACTAAGACACAGACACACACATTAGCCTAGGCCTGCACAGGGTCAGGGTCATCAATAAGTTACTAGACGATGGGAACTTTTCAACTCTATTATATTATGATTATTATTATTTTGAGACAGACCCTCTCTCTCTTGCCCAGGCTGGAGTGCAGTGGCATGATCTCGGCTTACTGCAACCTCCATGTCCCGAGTTCAAGCAATTCTTCTGCCTCAGCCTCCTGAGTAGCTGGGACTACATATGCGCACTACAGGTGCGCGCCACCACGCACGGCTAACTTTTTTTTTTTTTTTTTCTACTGAGACGAAGTTTCACTCTTGTTGCCCAGGCTGGAGTGCAATGGCACAATCTCAGCTCGCCGAAACCTCCGCCTCCCAGGTTAAGTGATTCTCTTGCCTCAGCCTCCAGTGTAGCTGGGATTACAGGCATGCGCCGCCACGCCCAGCTAATTTTGTATTTTGAGTAGAGATGGGGTTTCTCCGTGTTGGCCAGGCTAGTCTTGAACTCCTGACCCCGGGTGATCCACCCACCTCCACCACCCAAAGTCCTGGGATTACAGGTGTGAGCCACCGTGCCCCGTCAGCTTTTGTATTTTTAGTAGAGATGAGGTTTCACCATATTGGCCAGGCTGGTCTCAAACTCCTGACCTCGTGATCCACCCGTCACAGCCTCCCGAAGTGCTGGGATTACAGGCGTGAGCCACCACACCCTATTATATTTTTATGACACCACTGTCGCATATGTGGTCTGTTGTTTACCAAAATGTTACAGGGCACAGGTAAGAGAAATAGAATTACCCAGACTGGCTAAACTGATCAAGATTATTACCTAGGAGCCTCCTTAAACTTAAGCATATCAACCATTTGGTAAGCAAGGAAGAAGATAGAGTGTGGAGGTTGACTGATGGATGGCAAACCAACAGTGTCCACAGTTACACTATGTCATGTGGATATATATGTCACCAACTGAACATGCTGCATACTATGACAAATTATTCTTCACTTATTATAATGATGCGTCATTTTTTTAAACAATCACTTTTTTTAAGTTCCGGAGTGCATGTACAGGATGTGCAAGTTTGTTACATAGGTAAACATGTGCCGTGATGGCTTCCTGCACCTATCAACCCATCACCAGGGTAGTAAGCCCAGCGCGTATTAGCTATCTTTTCCCTCCCACCGTTCCACCCCCTAACAGGCTCCAGTGGTATTGTTCCCCTCCCTGTGTCCATTTGATCTCATTGTTCAGCTCCCACTTACAAGTAAGAACATGCAGTGTTTGGCTTGCCCTGCTAATTTTTATGTTATTTGTAGTAACGAGATTTTGCCATGTTGCCTAGGCTGGTCTCAAACTCCCGAGTTCAAGCGATTTGCCCGCCTCAGCCTCCCAAAGTGCTGAGATTACAGGCATGAGCCACTGCACCCAGCCAAGAGTCCTTTTTTTAAAACAGTTGCATTCCTTTGATGATTTTGGTGGTTAGAACTCTGAATATAACTTTTCCTCTAAATAATATAAGATCAAATCATTTAATTCATTTAACAAGTATTTACTGATCATATGCTGTGTGCCAGGCATTGTTCTAAGCACTGATAATACAACAGTGAACAAAACAGACAAAATGACAAAAGTTTTTCCTTTTAAGGCTCTCCACAAGTAATAAACAAGTAAATATGTAGTATAACAGGACCCCTTATCCAAGGAGATATATTCCAAGACCCCAATTAAATGCTTGAAACTAGAATAGCACCAAGCCCTTTATATGCTATGTTTTTTTCCCTCTAACTGCATACCTATGGTAATGTTTAATTTACAAATTAGATACAATAAGAGATTAACAACAATATTAATAAAATAGAACAATTATAACTATGCCAACATCACTACTCTTGCACTTTGGGGCTTTTTTTTTTTTTTTTTTTTTTTTTTTTTGAGACGGAGTTTCGCTCTTGTTACCCAGGCTGGAGTGCAATGACGCGATCTCGGCTCACCGCAACCTCCGCCTCCTGGGTTCAAGCAATTCTCCTGCCTCAGCCTCCTGAGTAGCTGGGACTACAGGCACGCGCCACCATGCCCAGCTAATTTTTTGTATTTTTAGTAGAGACGGGGTTTCACCATGTTGACCAGGGTGGTCTCGATCTCTTGACCTCGTGATCCACCCGCCTCGGCCTCCCAAAGTGCTGGGATTACAGGCTTGAGCCACCGCGCCTGGCTGGGGCCATTATTAAGTAAAATAAAGGTTCCTTAAATGGAAGGCCTGTGACAGTTGATCTGATAACCAAGGTGTCTGCTAATGAGTGATAGGGTAGCATATGCAGCCTGGGTATGCTGGGCAATGGAGGATTCACTCATACTCCTGGGTATGCAGGAGGCAGCAGGGCAGCACCAGATTGTATGCTACTCAGAATGGCACACAACTTAAAATTTATCAATTGTTTATCTCTGGAATATTACTTTTTTGTTTTTGAGACAGAGTCTTGTTTTGTCACCCAGGCTGGAGTCCAATCGCTCAATCTCAGCTCACTGCAACCTCCACCTCCTGGGCTCAAGCAATTCTCCTGCCTTGGCCTCCCAAGTAGCTGGGACTATAGCTGAGTGCCACCGTGCCCTGCTAATTTTTTTGGGTTTTTTGTTTTGTTTTGTTTGAGACAGTTTTACTCTTGTCACCCAGGCTGGAGTGCAGTGGCACGATATTGGCTCACTGCAACCTCCACCTCCCCCAGGTTCAAGCAATTCTCCTGCCTCAGCCTCCCGAGTGGCTGGGATTACAGGTACCCACTACCACACCCCGCTAGTTTTTTGTATTTTTTAGTAGAGATGGGGTTTCACCATGTTGGCTAGGCTGGTCTCGAACTCCTGACCTCAGGTGATCTGCCTACCTTGGCCTCCCAAAGTGCTGGGACTATAGGCATGAGCCACCAGGCCCTGCCAATTTTTTTTTATTTTTAGTGGAAATGGGGTTTCACCATGTTGGCCAGGCTGGTCTTGAACTCCTGACCTCAGGTGATCTGCCCACCTCGACTTCCCAAAGTGCTGGGATTACAGGTGTGAGCCACTGTGCCCAGCCTGTTTCTGGAATATTTCATTTAATATTTTCAGACTTGAGATTGACCACAGGTAACTGAAACCTTGGAAACTGAGAACATGGATTGGGAGGACCATTGTATGTTAGATGGTTGTAGGAGCCAAAGAGAAAAAGCAGACAGTGTGTCCAGGCACAGTGGCTCACACCTGTAATCCCAGCACTTTGGGAGGCTGAGGCGGGTGGATCATTTGGGCTCAGGAGTTTGAGATCAGCCTGGTCAACATGGTGAAACCCCATCTCCACCAAAATTACAAAAAAGTTAGCTAGGCATGGTCGTGTACACCTGTAGTCCCAGCTACTTGGGAGGCTGAGGTGCGAGAATTACTTGAGCCCAGGAGGCGGAGGCTGCAGTGAGCCATGATCACACCACTGCACCGCAACCTGGGCCACAGAGCTAGACCCTGTTTCAAAATTAAAAAATAAGTGTACTGTGAATGGTGGCTCGTCCCTGTAATCCCAGCCACTTGGGAGGCAGTGGCAGGAGGATTGTTTAAGGCCAGGAACTCAAGACTAGCCTGGGCAACATAGTCTCTAAAATTAATTATACAAAGCTTAGTAATAAATAATATAGCCGGGCACAGTGGCTCATGCCTGTAATCCCAGCACTTTGGGAGGCCACGGTGGGCAGATCACGAGGTCAAGAGATCAAGACCATCCTGGTCAACATGGTGAAACCGTGTCTCTACTAATAATCCAAAAATTAGCTGAGCATGGTGGCGCACGCCTGTAGTCCCAGCTACTTGGGAGGCTGAGGCAGGAAAATTGCTTGAACCCGGGAGGCGGAGGTTGTGGTGAGCTGACATTGTGCCGATGCACTCCAGCCTGGGCAACAGGAGTGAAACTCTGTCTCACAAATAAATAAAGAAGAAGATAGTAGGGCCTGCCATTTTTATGTTGGATTATCAGAGAAGTCTTGCTGATACGTCACGTTTGAGCAGAGACCTTAAGAAAGTAAAGAAATGAACTATGTAGATAGTCAGGGAAGGGCATTCCAAGCAAACAGAAAAGCCCATGCAAAGGCCTTGAGGTGGGCAAATGCCAAAATATTTGGACCTAGAGTAAGCTAGGAAAAAGAGATTAGGTAGGAAGTGGTACAGATTATTCTAGAATCTTGCTCCTCAAAATGTGGTCCTCAGATCAGCATTGTTAATATTATGACCTCATGATCTGGGAGCTTACTAGAAAAGCAGGATGTCAAGTCCCTCTTCAAAGCTGCTGAATCAGAAAATCTGTATTTTAAGAAGATCCCCCAGGGAATTTGAGTACAATTACAAGTTTGAGAAGCACTGATTTCTAGAGTCTCATAGATCATGGCAAAACTTGAACTTCAGTATGAATGAAACTTGAAAGCCATGGGGAGTGACATGGTCTAACATTTTAAAAGATTCACTGTCGACTGGGCGCAGTGGCTAACGCCTATAATCCCAGAACTGGGAGGCCAAGGTGAACGGATCACGAGGTCAGGAGTTCAGGACCTGCCTGGCCAACATGGTGAAACCCCGTCTCTACTAAAAATACAGAAATTAGCCTGGCGCGGTGACGGTCGCCTGTAATCCCAGCTGCTTGGGAGCTGAGGCAGGAGAATTGTTTGAACCTAGGAGGCAGAAGTTACAGTGAGCTGAGATTGTGCCATTGCACTCCAGCGTGGGCAGAGACTTTGTCTCAAAACAAAACAAAACAAACAACAAAAGATTCACTGTCTGCTGTGTTGAGCAGAGACTACAGGAGGCAAGAGAAGAAGCAGGGAGACTGGTTTAGTGGCTAATACAGTAATACCAAGTAGATAGGCCTGGAGGAATAGCAGGGGAAGTGGTGATAAAATATTGCATTTAGGATGTATTTTGAAAGTAGAGTTTACAGGAATACGGATGGATGGGATTGGATTTGTAGAGTTGGAAAGGAATCTGAAATGAGATGATTACAAGGCTTTTAATTTTTTTGAGACATTCTTGTTCTGTTGGCTCTGTCACCCTGGCTGGAGAGCAGTGGTATGATCTTGGCTCACTGTAACCTCTGCCTCCCAGGTTCGAGCAATTTTCATGCCTCAGCCACCTATCTGGGATTATAGGTGTGCACCACCATGCCCAGCTAATATTGTCTAGGCTGCAACTTTCGGCCTCACGTGATCTGCCTGCCTCGGCCTCCCAAAATGCTGGGATTACAGGCGTGAGCCACCACGCCCAGCCTTACAAGGCTTTTTGACTTGAGCAACTAGAATGAAGTTACCATTTACTGAGATGGGGTAGAATATGGGAGGAAGAGGTTTAGATTGTTGTTTATGTGAGTGTGGAGTTCAAGGGAGAGGTGTCAGCTAAAGATACACATTTAGGATTTAGTACTCAGCATGTAGACAACATTTAAAGCCTTGAGACTGGAGTGAGTTTAGATGGAGGAGAGAAGCAGTTTGAAGACCAAGACCTGAGATAGGCCAGCATTAGAAGTTAGGAAGATGGCAAAGAACCAGGAGAAGAAATTAAGCAGTCATTGGGCACAGAGTGAATGAAGGAGCTAAATGGAAGCCAAATAAATAGAGCGTTTCAAAAACAGGGGAGAGGTCAACTGCAGATTAACTATTGGATTTATTGATGTCATAGTCACTGGTAACCTTGACAAAGCTATTTCATAGCATGCTGGGGGCAAAAGCCTGCTTGGAATAGGTTTTTAAGAAAATGGAGCTTTTACCTCGTTGCCTTTCTGAGAGCAAGATGGGTCACCAGCAGCTGTACTGGAGTCACCCGCGAAAATTCGGCCAGGGTTCTCGCTCTTGTCGAGTCTGTTCAAACCGGCACGGTTTGATCCGGAAATATGGTCTCAATATGTGCCGCCAGTGTTTCCGTCAGTACGCGAAGGATATAGATTTCATTAAGTTGGACTAAATGATCTTCAAAGGATTATCCAAGACACCTACCATGAAAAACCATGATAGTTCTTTGTACATAAAATAAACATTTAAAAAAAAAAAAAAAAAAAAAAAAAGAAAATGGAATGAGAGAGATTAGAGATGATGAATTTACATAATGTATTTGTTTTAATATGGGCAGCATTACGTGTGTATGTTGCATAGGAGTGATCAGAGAGGGAAAAGCTAATGATGCAGAGGAAGAGGGTGCAGTACCTTTAGTAGGTAAGAGAGTATGTGATTTGGTACACAGGGAGGAAATAGCTTTACAGGACATGGACAGTTTATCTATCCACAGTAGCAAAAAAAAAAAAAAAAGGCAGTGTATATGGGCACAGATCAACTAGTGCAGGTAAATATAGAGCTTGGGGCAGTCGAAAGTTCTCTTCTGTCTGCTTCTGTTTCCTCAATAAGAAGGGAAAACCTTGACTTAGAGAGTGGGACATCGAGCTTCTGAGCTGTAACCTTTGTTGAGCTAACTACGAAAAAGAATTAAATATGGGTGATGTTGAGAAAGGCAAGAGGATTTTTATTCAGAAGTGTTCCCAATGTCACACTGTGGAAAAGGGAGGCAAGCACAAGACTGGACCTAATCTCCATGGTATCTTTGGGTGGAAGACAGGTCAGGCCTCTGGATTCACTTAACACTGAAGCCAGTAAGAACAAAGGCATCATCTGGGGAGAGGATACACTGATGGAATATTCGGAGAATCCCAAGAAGTATATCTCGGGAACAAAAATGATCTTTGTCGACATTAAGAAGGAGGGAGAAAGGGAAGACTTAATAGCTTATCTCAAAACTACTGAGTAATAATTGGCCACTGCCTTATTTATTACAAAACAAATGTCTCATGACTTTTTTATGTGTACCATATTTTAATAGATCTCATACACCAGAATTTACATCATGAATGACTGACAGAATATTTTGTTGGGCAGTCCTGATTTAAAACTAAGACTGGCTTGTGGTTAAATGAGTATGTTCAGTTTTTGGATTCTAATAGTAATTCCAATTTTAATAGTAAATTCTATCACTGTTTACCCCTTCTAAAGATATGATTCGACTTTGTTAGTAATGTTAAACTTTTCGCAAAGATGGTGAGTGCCATCTTAAAACTTACTGGAGATCGGTTTTATATTTAGATTATATACTGTAACTGGTTATGTGAATATATTTAAATATGGGGGAAATTCCTTCACTGTTTCAGAACCAATCAAGATTCATCTGTGTTTTGTGTTCATTTGCGTCTTAAAGGCAAGGGTTGAAGATAAATGGGTAGCAATGGCTACTTTATATTTGGCCTTAACTATGCCAATCTAATTAGAATTCCCTGTATTTAAAATGGTTCCTTTTACTTATTGAAAGGCATTTTGTGTGGTTTATGTGTAATATCAAAATAACACTTCACACATTTTATAGATGATCTGTAAGGTCACATCCTTTTAAAATAGTAGCCAATCAAACTTCACTCTTGGATTCTTTACAATCTAAGTCAAACTAAGTTATAATTTAGGATTGTCTTTAAACAGCCATTCAGAAACAAAGCCGTACAACTGCTGTGTATTTGTGATTGGGAATGGTGCTTTTGCCAACTTAAAAGGATTAAAGTAGAGGAGATATACACAAATTTTAAAATGATGTGTGATCGTAAGACTTAAGATAATTAAAAAGAAAACCACAGGAAAAAAGAAAAAGAAGGGAAAGCCTTTAACAGAGTGAGTTTGGGAGGAAGATCATGGTGTTATGAGCAGAGGATAGGTGTGAAATAATTGCCTAGAAGAAAGTGAATAGACTTGGGCGTATGAAGGCCCACTTCAGATTAGTAGTCATGAGTTTAACGTAAGAGTAGTTGGCATGCTTGTGTGTTTTTCTCAGGCCATTTTTATTTGTGTGATTACATGAATGGAGTAAACAGAAAGTTGATTTAACCTAGATTTGCCAGGGAAGTGTGTGTTGTTGTTGTTGTTAATTGGTGGAATAAGAAGTATCACAATATCTAACAATAGGGGAATAGCAACTTAAGATAGATACAAGGCGGAGTGTGGTGGCACTTCCTGTAGTCCCAGCTACTCCGAAGGCTGGGGCAGGAAGATCGCATGAACCCAGAAGTTTGAGGCTGCAGCAGGCTATGATCCTGCCACTGCACTTCAGCCTGGGCAGCACAGCAAAACCCTGTCTCAAAAAAAAAATTGTTTACCAAGGTTTCTAATACACTTTTTGTAATGCTAAATTTTAAAAAGCAGAACAGAGAAGTGAATATGTGATATGAACTCAACAATGGAAATCCGATGTATAGAAAATGGACTGAGAAAAATTATGCTGTTATAACTGAAAGCCTGAGACTGGATATTTAAAATGAACAGAAATTTATTGGCTGACAGTTTTTTCTGGAGACTGGGAAGTCCCAAATCAATGCACCAGTAACTGGCAAGGGCCTTCTTACTACATTGTCGCAAGGCAGAAGGCAGAAAGGCACAAATGAACCTGCTCCCTAGAGCCCTTTTTATAATGGTATTAATATATTCATGAGGGTGGAGCCCTCATAACCTAAACACCTCCCATTAGACCTCTCCTTCCAACATTGTCATGTTGGGGATTATGTTTCCAACATACGAATTATGGGGGCACATTCAAACCATGTAACGTGCTAAGTATTGTTCTGACTGGTTTGCATGGATTATCTCCTTCAGCTTTGACATTCATACCTACCATTGACCCTTGAACAACATGGGGGTTAGGGACGACAACCCCTGTGTAGTAAAAAGTCTGCATATATAACTTTCGACTCCCTCAAAACTTAACTACTTAAGGAGACCTGACAACTAAGTGCATTGTGGGATCCTGCAGCAGAAAAAGGACATAAATGGATACACTTTTTTTTTCTTTTTTAAGATCCTGAGTTTGTGTTCACTCCTAACTACTATAAGTTGGACAAGTCATACAGCCACTCCAAGATGTAAAATAGGTTTAATACTGTCTCCTTTAGCTCAGGTGTGGTGAAGCTCAAACAAGGCTCTAATTGTAACACAAATATATCATCATCATTATAGGTTACACTGAAGTGAACTGTTTGTCTCTTTTTTGCGTGATTCTACCAATAAAAGCAACAAACTGAGTTTTCCGCCATGGGTGGAATTTACCAAAAAGTCCTCTCCCTCTTCCAAATTTATTAATTTTTTCATCTTCATAGCATTTCAGGCTGCCTTCCGAGCTCAGGGGCCCCTGGCTATGCTGGAGCACTTTGATACTATCTACAGCATTTTACAGTAAGTGAAACACCCAGCTGGTACTTTGAAAAGAACTGGTGGCTGTTCGTCCTAATTGTGCATGTTAGTCCTGAAATTTCCTAAGTTACAGATTCCCTGATAAATGCTTCTGGGTATTGATATCTCTACTGATGAGCGTGTGCCCAGCTTGCCACATATTTATTCAGTTGAACAATTTCACATGTGTTTTTAAACATTAGAATCCACAGGTTAGATCTGATCTGTTAGAAAGGGCTCTGCAGTCTCCTTCCTATCTCACCCCCACACTTTCTTTCCCTCATAGTCACTTTCGAAGTATAGACCCTGGCCTCAAAGAAGATACTCTGGAATTCCTGATAAAAGGTGTTTGTGGGTCAGCGGGTAGGGGATGGAAGGTGTTTGTTGTCATTTGTTTGTTTATTATTTCCTACATCTTATCAGCCACATGATGATATCAAGGCTGTTGTGATTCAGTTGGTTTGGCTAAGCCCAGGGACCTTTGGCCTCTTAAAGGTCTGTAATCTTGGTGGGCGATACAGAGTTATGTGTGTTCACTGTAAGGGCAGACCAACAAGAACTTTTTCCTACTTTTGAGCTACCTCTTTTTAATAGGGGTGATTCTTGCAGTTGCTGGAGAGAAATTGTGGTAACTGGAGGGAGAGAGTAGGAACAGGGCATGTTCAGGGTACCATGGCCAAGGGTCCCAAAGGACTTAGCTTGTATTATGACCGCTGAGAGATGAAACACAGATCTTTGGTAATCTGATGGCTGCAAGTGCTGGGTGTTTTGAAGTTGGGGTATATGAAAGAAGTGAGTGAAACTGACTCCAACATTCTGCCCCTCATAGTGGTATCCCGCCACTCCCAGGAGCTTCCAGCTATACTGGATGATACAACCTTGAGTGTATCAGATCGAAATGCTCATCTAAATGCCCTCAAAATGAACTGTTATGCTCTGATACGACTCTTGGAATCCTTTGAGACCATGACCAGCCAGGCAAACCTCATGGACCTGGACCTTGGTGGGAAGGTAAATTTGGAGTTTTGGGCTCACTTTATATGGGGTCTGGGGAGATAGGAGAACGGATGGGAAACAGGGGAATCCAGTGATCCTATGAATCCTTCCTGTCCTCATTGAGAGTTTAGGAGGAAGAACCCAAAACTATCACACATTTTCTTCCTAGACAGATAGCACTGTGGAACATGTAACACTTCTTCCGTATTACCTTCTGTCTTGTCTTGATACTGGATTATTTGGGCACTCAGACTGGCAGATCTTGACCCTCTTTGTTCCCTTATTTTTTCCTCAATGTATACATGATCCTTTTTAGGGTAAGAAAGCTCGGACCAAGGCAGCCCATGGCTTTGACTGGGAAGAAGAGAGGCAACCAGTTCTTCAGCTTTTAACACAGCTACTTCAGCTGGACATCCGTCACCTGTGGAACCACTCAATAATTGAAGAAGAATTTGTCAGGTGGGTAGGGAGGATGGCTACAGATAATACTGAGCTGTGAGAGTGAGGCTCTATTGCTAGATATGCCCCTTTTTTTTTTTGAGATGAAGTTTTGCTCTTGTCATCCAGGCTGGAGTGCAATGGTGCGATCTCAGCTCACTGCAACCTCCGCCTCCTGGGTTCAGGCAATTCTCCTGCCTCAGCCTCCTGAGTAGCTGGGATTACAGGCACGCACCACCATGCCCAGCTAATTTTTTGTAGTTTTAGTAGAGACGGGGTTTCACCGTGTTGACCAGGATGGTCTCGATCTCTTGACCTCGTGATCCACCCGCCTCAGCCTCCCAAAGTGCTGGGATTACAGGCGTGAGCCACCGCGCCTGGCCTAATTTTCATATTTTTAATAGAGATGAGTTTCTCCATGTTGGCCAGGCTGGTCTTGAACTCCTGACCTCAGGTGATCCACCTACCTCAGCCTCCCGAAGTGCTGGGATTACAGGCATGAGCCACTGCACCCGGCTGATCTGCCTTTTAATACTTCATTTCATCCCTTAGTTCTTTTTTTTTTTTTTTACACAGAGTCTCACTCTGTCGCCCAGGCTGGAGTGCAGTGGTGCGATCTCAGCTCACTGCAGCCTTAGCCTCCCGAGTAGCTGGCACTACAGGTGCCTGCCACCAGGTCCAGCTAACTTTTCTCTGTTTTTTTTGAGATTGAGTCTCGCTCTATCACCCAGGCTGGAGTGTGGTGACGTGAACTCGGCTCACTGCAACCTCCGCCTCCCAGGTTCAAGCAATTATCCTACCTTAGCCTCCCAAGTAACTGGGACTACAGGTGCCTGCCACCACACCTGGCTAATTTTTTGTATTTTTAGTAAAGATGGGGTTTCACCATGTTGATCAGGCTGGTCTCGAACTCCTGACCTTTTGATCCGCCCGCCTCTGCCTCCCAAAGTGCTGGGATTACATCATCCCTCAATTCTATCTGTAATAAAACTGTAATCATAACATGGAGTTGCTAAGAATTGGATAATGAAATGTTAGAAAGTCATATGAAGTCCTTTCATCTCTAAATGCGCATTTATTTATTCCTAAAACAGTATTTACTGAGAATCTCCTAGATGTGGAGCTGGCACCATTATAGGCACTGGAAACAAAAGTTTCTGCCCTCTTAGAGTCTGTTTTTAAAATAAGTTTGATGGAAAAAGGTTGTGATTTATAAATCAGCTACTCTAGGCCAGGCGTAGTAGCTCACACCTGTAATCCCAGCACTTTGGGAGGCCAAGGAAGGTGGGTCACCTGAGGTCAGGAGTCAAGACCATCCTGGCCAACATGATGAAACCCTATCTCTACTTTAAAACACACATAGAGACACACACACACACACACACACACACACACACAAATTAGCTGGGTGTGGTGGCGAGTGCCTGTAATCCCAGCTACTTGAGGCTGAGGCAGGAGAATCACTTAAACCCAGGAGGTGGAGATTGCAGTGAGCTGAGATCACAGCACTGCACTCCAGCCTCGACAACAAGAGCAAAATCCTGTCTCAAAAAAAAATAAATAAATAAAACAGATAGATAGATCAATCAATCAGCTACTCTAATAAGACTTCTTTGAGATGGTGACATTTGAGCAAAGACCCAGAGGAGGTGAATGAGGCCTGTGAGAATATGTGGTGGAATAGCAAGGGCAAGGAAAAGGAACAGCAAATGTGAAGACCTTGAGGAGGGAGTGTGTCCAGCATGTACTAGCAATAGCAAGGATGCCAGAGCTGACAGCTGAGAACAGGGAAGAGGGCTAGGCTGTGAGGCCATGGGAGCAGTGGGGAGCCAGACCGCAGGTTCTTGTGAGCCATCATGGTGTCTTTGGCATTTCCTCAGAGTGAGATGGAGCCCTGAGGTTTCCGAGCAGGGCAGTGAGGTGATCTGACTTGTACTTTAACAGGGCCATCCTAGCTGTTATATTGAAATAAACTATGGAGGGAAAGGGGAAGCAAGAGACCCATTAGGCTTATCCAGTAACTCAAGCAAGAGATGATGGTCTCTTAGACCACGGCATGGCAGTGGAGATGGGGGAGAAGTAATTGGGCTCTATACTTTTTCCTTAAGGTGGAGCTTACAGGATTTGCTAACAGACTGGGTGTGAGGTGTGAGGGAGAGTCCAATGAAGGATGACTCTCCCGGGTTTTGGCCTGAGCATTTGGAAGACTAGAGTTACTGGTAACTGAGACAAGGAAAAGGCTGTGAATAGGTGTTTTGGGAGGAAGATCAGAAGTTCTGTTTTGGACACACAAAGTTTGAGGTGTTTATTAGACAGCCACATAAAGTTGTCAGATTCGGCTGTTGAATATATAGATCTGCACTTCAGGAGAGAGGTCTGAGCTAGGGATAACACATTTGGGAATATAATAGTATTCAAAGCTGTGAGACTGAATGAAATCAGTAAGTGTAGCCAAAAGAGAGCAGAAATCCAAGAACTGGTACCCTAGGCCACTCCAGCATTAATTAAGAGTGAGGAAGCTGGGTGCACGCCCTCACGCCTATAATCCTAGCACTTTGGGAGGCTGAGGAAGGAGGATTGCTTGAGCCAGCAGTTTGAGATCAGCCTGGGCAACATAGTGAAATCGTGTCTCTACAAAAACTAGAAAAATGAGCTGGGCATGGTGGAGGCTGAGGTGGGAGCATCACCTGAGCTACTAGGAGGTCAAGGATGCAGTGAGCTGCGATCGTGCCACTGCACTCTAGCATGGGCAACAGAGGCAGACACCGTCTCAAAAAAAAAGAGTGTGAGGAAGTCGCCAAAGAAACTGAGAAAGGAGTCTTGTTCTTGTGTCCTGGAAGCCAGATGAAGCATTTATTTCAAGAAGAAAGTGAGTAACTGTATCACATGCAGCTGTGAAAGATCAATTGAGATGAGGATTGAATCAGTTGTTATATTTAGGGATGAGAAGTCATTGGTGACTTTGTAGTACTTTTATCGTATATCCAGGTTCTTTGTCAGCATCACAACTGATTGAAAGTTGGTAATCTTGAAAGAAGGAGTACCTAAGTGGGGTCAGCAAAGCAAAGCAACCTGGTATAGAAGGTCATAGCTAGAATAAAGAAAACTAGAAGACCCTGACTTTGGGAGCAGTGGGGACGGAATGAATGAGGCAGGGCGGGGCGCCAATATAAGTGGATCCAGACAGCTGCTTTCATCCTCTCAAACTCTTCCTTTCGCAGTTTGGTTACTGGCTGTTGCTACCGCCTTCTGGAGAATCCCACTATTAGTCACCAGAAGAACCGCCCCACTCGGGAAGCCATAACACACCTGCTTGGTGTAGCCTTGACCCGTTACAACCATATGCTCAGTAAGTTACCTGTCACTTTGCCCTGCCTTTTTTCATTTTGCCCATAATTTCTCATGTTTAATGCTTCCACAGGTGCCACGGTGAAGATCATCCAGATGCTGCAGCACTTTGAACACCTGGCACCTGTACTGGTCGCAGCTGTGAGTCTATGGGCAACTGACTATGGAATGAAGAGCATAGTGGGAGAGATTGTAAGGTGACTCTTCCATCTCAAAGCTTCTCATGCTCATTTTCCTCAGGGAGGGAATAAAGAAATATTGGAAATATATTGTCTGTGCAACAGTAGCTTTCTTCAGATATTAGATACCTGTCTTACCTTCCCTTACTGGGAACTGAATAATTGAGCTATGTTGCTATGGCTGTGTTTTCTTCTCTGTGTAGAGAGATTGGACAAAAGTGTCCCCAAGAGTTGAGTCGAGATCCTGCAGGGACAAAGGGCTTTGCAGTGTTCCTGACAGAATTAGCAGAACGTGTCCCAGCTATCCTGATGTCTAACATGTGCACTTTGCTAGATCACCTGGATGGAGAGGTAGGTGGTCCCTTAGGGATCTCTAAGCTTCTTCTGGGGACTTGAAGTCCAGTGTTGAAAGGCTGTTTCTTAACAGAACAAGAAAGTAGCTTTGACAAGTTGTCTAGATTTATCGTTGTGACATTTCCTTTCTGTAGAGAGGCAGGTCAAGTTTGTTGAATAATGTGCTCTTTATTAATCTATTAATCTTTCAATTCACATTGCTTTTATCCAGTTCTGATAGGAGAGATGACATTTCTGCAGCTTAAGTGTAGTAAGAGCAACTCAGCTTTGGTTTATTTATTTTTTATTTTTTGGAGGCAGAGTCTGGCTCTGTCGCCCACACTGGAGTACAGTGGTGCAATTAGAGCTCATTGCAGCCTCGATTCCTGGGCTTAAGCAGTCCTCCCACCTTAGCCTTCCGAGTGGCTGTGACTTCAGGCACATACTACCATGCCTAACTAATTTTTTTATTTTTTTGTAGAGATGGAATCTTGCCATATTGCCCAGGCTAGTCTCAAACTCCTAGTCTCAAGCACCCTCCTGCCTCAGCCTCCCAAAGTGCTGGGATTACTGGTGCTGCCATGTCTAGCCTTCAGCTTTGATTGAGTCCCATCTGTTTCTCAGGATAAAGCATCTTCCCACCAGGTGGCTTGCCTTACTTTCTCAAACCATGAGCTTTATCAAATCAACCCGTGTCATCTCTCTCATCCCTGAATGCTAACCTGGCTGATTCCCAAACTGATGTTAGGTACTCCTAGGTGAATGTCAAGGACAAATACAGTCCACATGTTCATCTAATTTATTTTTTGTGCAAGACCCTATTTTCTGGTTCTTGGCCTGGCGAAACCTTAATCTTGCTTCTCTGTCAGATTATGTATTGGACTTCCTGGCACCCTAAGGCTGATTTACATGTTTCTGTCTCATTTTCTATCAGTAAAGCATTGGAAGGAGAGTGGGAGGAAAAGGAGGGGATATTTATTAGTAAGAATCAAAGGCTTTGAGGCTGGGTTTGGTGGCTCACGCCTGTAATCCCAGCACTTAAGGGAGGCTGAGGTGGGTGGATCACTTGAGGTCAGGAGTTAAAGACTAGCCTGGCCAACATAATGAAACCTGGTCTCTACTAAAATTTTTTTAAAATTAGCTGGGCATAGTGGCACATGCCTGTAATCCTAGCTAGCAGGAGGGTGAAGTGGGAGGATTGCTTGAACCCAGGAAATGGAGGTTGCAGTGAGCCAAGATCACACCACTGCACTCCAGCCTGGGTGACAAAGCAAGACTCCGTCTCAAAAAACAAAACAGTGGGCCGGGCACGGTGGCTTAAGCCTGTAATCCCAGCACTTTGGGAGGCTGAGGCAGGTGGATCACGAGGTCAAGAGATCGAGACCATCCTGGTCAACATGGTGAAACCCCGTCTCTACTAAAACTACAAAAAATTAGCTGGACATGGTGGCGCGTGCCTGTAATCCCAGCTACTCAGGAGGCTGAGGCAGGAGAATTGCCTGAACCCAGGAGGTGGAGGTTGCGGTGAGCCGAGATCGTGCCATTGCACTCCAGCCTGGGTAACAAGAGTGAAACTCCGTCTCAAAAAAACAAAACAAAACAAAAAAAACCAGCCAGGAGCAGTGACTCACACCTGTAATTCCAGTACTTTGGGAGGCCAAGGCAGGCGGATTATGAGGTCAGGAGTTCGAGACCAGTCTGGCCAACATGGTGAAACCATGTCTCTACTAAAAATAAAAAAATTAGCAGGCGCCCGTAGTCCCAGGTATTCATGAGGCTGAGGCAGGAGAATCGCTTAAACCTAGGAGGCAGAGGTTGCAGTGAGCCAAAATCGCACCTCTGCGCTCCAGCTTGGGCAACAGAGTAAGACTGCGTCTCAAAAAAAAAAAAACAAGAACAACAATAAAGGCTTTGAGACCTCGGCTGAAGGGTAGTCATAAATGCTTTTCAAGTGTGTGTTGGTGAGTGGATGTGATTTTTATATTCATCTACTACTGCCATGCTTTCCTGTGTGAGTCCTATGAGAAAAAATTGTTTTTGGCACTTGTTTGTTCCAGCATTCTCTGAGCAAGAAGTCCTCTTTGGGATTCAGCTTTTTCCTGTGACCTCAGGATTGAATACCTAGGCAGTTAATCGGAAAAGTTACGGCCAAACACAAGCAAGCTTCGCCTTGGCTAAAGGCCTTATCCCCTCTATGCATCTCTCTCTTAGAATTACATGATGCGTAATGCTCTGCTAGCAGCCATGGCAGAGATGGTACTGCAGGTTCTGAATGGCGATCAGCTGGAGGAAGCAGCCCGAGACACCAGGGACCAGTTCTTGGATACTTTACAAGCCCATGGCCACGATGTCAACTCCTTTGTGCGGAGCCGTGTTTTGCAGCTCTTCACCCGAATTGTCCAGCAGAAGGTAAGCAACCTTCTATGTGGCAAAGACATACGGTAGGCCTCTATATACCAGCGTAAAGAAGAATCCAGTGTTGAACGTACATATCTGCCCAAAGAAGTCTAGAATTCACTTATTATCAGTAATAAAGTCTTCCTCTACCAAGGACAAGGATACCTGGCTCCCTTTAAGGACTCCAATGTGTCTTGTCACTACAAGGAGTACTCCTAATTTATATTCTGTAGAAAGGTTTTTTAGAGTGAGTGAGTAGCTCAATTTGGAGTATGCTTAAACTCATCTTGAACAAAATGGGTGATGTGGGACTTGAGCAGGTTCTTCTCTTCCTCCTCTACACAGGCTCTCCCCCTCACACGTTTCCAGGCAGTGGTGGCTTTAGCTGTGGGACGTCTGGCAGACAAGTCAGTGCTAGTATGTAAAAATGCCATCCAGCTGCTGGCCAGTTTTCTAGCCAATAATCCTTTTTCCTGCAAGGTAAGTAGAATTGGTCCACTAAAAGAGAAGGAATTAAATGGAAACAGAGATGACATTATATAATTTACAGATCCTGCTATTCATTTTACCTGATAGCTTAGTGATACTGACCTTGCTGGACCACTGCAGAAGGAGACCCAGAAATTACAGGAGATGAGGGCCCAGAGGCGAGCTGCAGTTGCTTGTAAGTAGTTACTGCCTCGGAGTCCTAACCCCAGACAGGCCTCTCCTTGCAGTCAGAAACCCCAGTGAAAGAGACTAAGTGAGACTGTCATTCAGCTGCAGTGCTGGACCCAGAGGAGGAGTGGGAAGCCATGCTGCCAGAGCTGAAGTCTACCCTGCAGCAGCTTCTCCAGCTTCCCCAGGGAGAGGAGGAGATCCCTGAGCAAATTCCCAATGCAGAGACTGCTGAAGAGGTGAAAGGACGCATCTGTCAACTGCTTGCCAAAGCTAGTTACAAGTAGGCAAAACAATGGGATATTCTTCATGATCTGTTTATGCTTAGAGTTAACTTTTGAGAAACTAACCTAATGTTTCTTTTAAATGAACTGCACTCAGATATGCTGCCCCCAGATGATGGGAGATGTTTTCGTGTAGCAATGGTGTGACCGTAGGCATAGTCCACAATTAAGCATGCGTTTCTACTTTATAAATGTTTCAAGAAACTACTGAAACAATTAAATGTTAACAATATTATCTAACATTAGTCCTCCTTCAGCTGAAGAAGACAGCCTATAAGTTTGTAAGTTCTAGTTGTATGATCTTGAGTAAGTTGCTTGAATTTTTGGGCCTCAGTTTCATTATCTGTAAAATAAGAAATTGATTAGATCTTATGATCTTTAATGACTTTCTAATTCTAAATTTCATGAGCTAATATCAAACTTGCCTAATACTACCTTAATCTTCAAGCCTCCTATGAATCCTGATCTTAGAGAAAAGATTTCTCCTGGTGTTTTTGTGACTCTAAAACTTCAGAACAGCTTAACAACAAAAGCCCTTACAGCAGTCAACAAGTTGTGGTTTTTTTGTTTTGTTTCGTTTTTTTGAGACAGAGTCTCACTCTGTTGCCCGGGCTGGATGGAGTACAGTGGCACAATCTCGGCTCACTGCCACCCCTGCCTCCCGGGTTCAAGCAATTCTTGTTCCTCAGCCTCCCAAGTAGCTAGGACTACAGGCTCATGCCACCACACCCAGCTAATTTTTGTATTTTTAGTAGAGACAGGGTTTCACCATGTTGGCCAGGCTGGTCTTGAATTCCTGATCTCAGGTGATCCACCCACCTCAGCCTCCCAAAGTGCTGGGATTACAGGCGTGAGCCACTGTGCCCAGCCACCAACAAGTATTCCTAAACCTCAGCCACAAGTTATTTGTTATTTATTTACTTCTTACCTAACGGGGCTGTTTTTAAAAGGCTGGAGAGTGGCTTGTTTGCCCTATGACTCCCTTATGTCTCTCTTTTTTTTTTTTTGAGACGGAGTTTCGCTCTTGTTACCCAGGCTGGAGTGCAATGGCACGATCTCGGCTCACTGCAACCTCCGCCTCCTGGGTTCAGGCAATTCTCCTGCCTCAGCCTCCTGAGTAGCTGGGATTACAGGCACGCGCCACCATGCCCAGTTAATTTTTTTTGTATTTTTAGTAGAGTCGGGGTTTCACCATGTTGACCAGGATGGTCTCGATCTCTTGACCTTGTGATCCACCTGCCTCGGCCTCCCAAAGTGCTAGGATTACAGGCTTGAGCCACCGCGCCCGGCCTATGTCTCTTTAGTGTCCTCTTTTTATTTTGCTAAAGCAAAAATAGAGACTAAGTTTTATAAGTGCATCTTCCACCAAGTATACTAGTATTTTCTCCTGTCAATTAGAAGAGGGAGGGTTGTTTGTTTGTTTGTTTGTTTGTAGACAGGATCTCACTGCTGCCCAGGCTGGAGTGCAATAGCACTATCACAGCTCACTGTAGCCTCTCTCTGTAGCCTCAACTTGCCAGGGCTCAAGCTGTCTCCCACATTAGCCTCCCGAGTAGCCTGACTAATTTTTATATTTTTGGTAGAGACAGGGTTTTGCCAAGTTGCTCAGGCTGATCTCAAGCTCCTGGACCCAAGCAACCTGCCCACCTTGGCCTCCCAAAGTGTCAGGATTACAGGCATGAACCACCAGGCCCAGCCTGAAGAAGGTTTCTTCTCATGGTAAAGATTTCGCCCCGCCTTCAGAAATCCTCAGCAGTAGATGCTGGAGGTTAAATTCTTAATAACTAAGTTTTTTGCCTCACAAACAGCAGCGTTTCTTCTCTGCATTTTGTATTGTCTGCTTTAACTTTGTGTAACTTTAAGGTTTCTGCCCACAATTTTGGGGGTAGCTGGTATTACCAGATTATCTTCCCCATCTTGCAGATAAGTTAGATAACTTGACTGTCACAAACAGCTAGTAAATAGCAGAGCTGGCCCCAGGTATTCAGATTGCAAATCCAGAGGAGTTGTATTGCCTGCAGTTACAAATTTAAACATACATTGTTATAAAACTTTCTTTTTCTTTTCTTTTTGTTTGTTTTTAATAGAGTCAGGGCCTTTGTTGCCCAGGCTGAACTTGAATTTCTGGGCTGACGTGATCCTACAGTAGCCTCCCAAGTACTAACTGGGACTACAGGTGAATGCCACCGCACTTGGCTTAGAATAAAACTTTTAAGTTTTAATTTATTTATTCTTTTCGAGACAAGGTTTCATTGTCACCTATACTGGAGTGCAGTAGAGTGCAGTGGCACAATCGGAGCTCACTGTAGCCTCCACCTCCTGGGCACATGGGTTCCTCCCACCTCAGCCTCCCGGGTAGCTAGGACTACTGATGTGCACCACTACGCCTGGCTAAGTTTTTTGTATTTTTTTTTTTTGTAGAGATGGGGTTTTGCCAGGTTACCCAGGCTGGTCTTGAAATCTTGGACTCAAGGGATGTGCCCACCTTGGCCTTTCAAAGTGCCGGCATTACAGACGTAAACCACTGGGCCTGACTTAAATGATTTTTTTTTTTTTTTAAGACGGGGTTTCACCATGTTGGTCAGGCTGGCCTTGAAGTCCCGACCTCAGGTGATCCACCCGCCTTGGCCTCCAAAGTGCTTGGCGTGAGCCACCACGGCCAGCCTAAATGATTTTTTTTTTTAAACAGCTTTATTAAAAACTGAAATATACTTTTAAAAAATTAGGTAGTACGGTACGTTTACATGGTGCAAAATTTAAAATTACAAAAGGGCATGCCCTGAAAAGTCCCCTCCAAACCTGTTTCCCAGCAACTTAGTTCCCCTTCCCACAGGAAGGCAATGTTCATAATTAATTGGGGCTAGGTGGGGTGGCTCACACCTGTAATCTCAACGCTTTGGGAGGCTGAGCCAAAGATTGCTTGAGCCCACAAGTTTGAGACCAGCCTGGACAACATGGCAAGAAGAAGGTAACGTGCAGACAAACATGTTTTCTTTTTTCCCCTTTTTACGTAACTGATAGAATTCTCTACCCGTTGATCTACCATCTGGCTCTTTTCACTGAACTATGTGTCTCAGTGGTTTCTTAAAATATTTATGGCTGGGCGCGGTGGCTCACACCTGTAATCCCAGCACTTTGTAAGGTCAAGGCAGGCGGATCACAAGATCAGGAATTCAAGACCAGCCCAGCCAATGTGGTGAAATCCTGTCTCTACTAAAAATACAAAAATTAGCCAGGTGTGGTGGTACACATATGTAATCCCAGCTACCTGCAAGGCTGAGGCAGGAGAATCGCTTGAACCCGGGAGGCAGAGATTGCAGTGAGCCAAGATTGTTCTACTACACCATCGGGGGTGACAGAGTAAGACTCCATCTCAAAAAAAAAAAAAAAAAAAAAATTATACATGGCCGGGTGTGGTGGCTCACGCCTGTAATCCCAGCACTTTGGGAGCCTGAGGCTGGTGGATCTCTTGAGGCCAGGAGCTTGAGGCCAGCTTGGCCAACATGGCAAAACCCCATCTTTACTACAGTTACAAAAATTGGCCAGGTGTGGTGGTACATACCTGTTATCCTAGCTATTTTGGGAGCTGAGGCATGAGAATCACTTGAACCCAAGAAGTGGAGGTTGTAGTGCACCAAGATCATGCCACTACACTTCGGCCTGCGTGATAAAACAAGACTCTGTCTCTAAAAAAATATTTAGATTTATACATAAATAGTTTCCCACTCTCCTTTTTTTTTTTTTTTTTTCTTTTTTTTTTTTTTTTTTTTTGAGAGAGGGTCTCACTCTGTTGCCCAGGCTGGAGTACAATGGTATGATCACAACTCACTGTCACTGCATCTTTGATCTCCCAGGCTCAAGTGATCCTCCCACCTCAGCTCCCTTGAATAGCTGAGTCCACAGGTGCACACCATCACACCCGGCTAACTTTTTTTACTTTTTGTATAGATGGGTCTCCCTGTGTTGCCCAGGCTGATCTCAAATTCATGGACTCACGCGTCCCCATTATTTTTTACGGCTACATAGAATCTTATTGTATGGATGTGCCTGAATTAACTAATTATTGAAGGTTTATTGTTTTAAACGTAGAAAAGTTTTTAAACAGGCATTTGGAGTAGGTTTCTGATTTTAAAACTTTAAAACTTTTTTGAAGACTAGTAATGCCTTGTAGCTTCAGAAATAGGAAAAGTGTTTGCAAATGAACAATAGGGAAAGAAAATAGGAAAAGTGTTTTGAGCCCCACCCCTTAGTAGGTGTCGCACAACTTTTTAAGCATGTTAAGAGTTCCTAAGCTGGGCGCGGTGGCTCAAGCCTGTAATCCCAGCACTTTGGGAGGCCGAGGCGGGTGGATCACGAGGTCAAGAGATCGAGACCATCCTGGTCAACATGGTAAAACCCCGTCTCTACTAAAAATACAAAACATTAGCTGGGCGTGGTGGTGCATGCCTGTAATCCCAGCTACTCAGGAGGTTGAGGCAGGAGAATTGTCTGAACCCAGGAGGCAGAGGTTGCAGTGAGCCGAGATCACGCCATTGCACTCCAGCCTGGGTGACAAGAGTGAAACTCCATCTCAAAAAAAAAAAAAAAAAAAAAAGAGCTCCTGTTCTCTGGGCAGTAGGTCCAGGGACTGGATAGAATCATGAGGTAAGCTCCCTTACAAATGCAGTGACATTCTTCTGGATGCTGACAGGCTGGTGTTCTTTCAGACAGGCCATCATTCTCACTCGAGAAGCCACAGGTCACTTCCGGGAGTCCGAACCCTTCAGTCATAAAGACCCAGAGGAGTCAGAGGAGACCAGGCTCTTGAATATCTTAGGAATTATCTTCAAAGGTAATCGTTTTCCTTCTTTGGTCAATAAACAGCACACATCAACTAATACTTAACTGAGCATTTACTTTATGCCATCCATTGGCCTGGTTAAGAACCTGGTGCTGAAAGAGCCTGGAGATGAATTGGCATTGCTTCTGCTCTGGAATGGAAGCAGCCCATGGACCTAAGATTGATAGTCACAGGGTGACTGTCTAGAACATAGAGGGCTTTAGGTATGGTTTTTGAGAAATTAAGATATTTTAGAATAGGTTCTAATTTCATATCTTCACGTTGCGGAAAGAAATATCCAGGGCCAGGTGTGGTGGTATACGCCTGTAGTCCCAGCTTGGAAGGCTGAAGTGAGAGAATCACCTAAGCCCAGTGAAGTTGAGGCTATAGTGAGCAGTGATCATGCCACTGCACAGCCTGGGCAACAGAGTGAGACCCCCATCTCCAAAGAAAAAAAGAAGGAAAATAAATAAATATCCAGGGATGTTGACAGCCGTTGGATTCCCCTGTATCCCCTTGAACAAAACCATCCTGTACTTTTCTAACTCCTTAGGCCCAGCCGTTTCCACACAAGAAAAGAATCCCCGGGAGTCTACAGGAAACATGGTCACAGGACAGACTGTCTGTAAAAACAAACCTAGTGTGTCAGAGCCTGAGGAATCGAGGAGAAATGACGAACTGGTGAAGCAGGAGATGCTGGTGCAGTATCTGCAGGATGCCTACAGCTTCTCCCGGAAGATTACGGAGGCCATTGGCATCATCAGCAAGATGATGTATGAAAACACAACTACAGGTATGCCAGAGTCCCCTTCTGTAAGAACAGGCTTGGGCTTCTTTTTTAATTTTTATTAATAATAGAGATGGAGTCTTCCTGTGTTGGCCAAGCTGGTCTCAAACTCCTGGGATCAGGTGATCCTTCTGCATCAGCCTCCCAAAGTGCTGGTATTACAGGTGTGAGCCACTATACCCGGCCATGGATCTTGGAGTTCCTGCCCATATTTTATTGATATATCTTATCTACTCCTTTAAAAGGTAGGGGTTCTCAGTTGGGCGCAATGGCTTATGCCTGTAACCCCAACATATTGGGAGGCCAAAGCAGGAGGACAGGTTGAGGCCCAGAGTTTGAGACCAGCCTGGGCAACATAGCAAGACCCCATCTCTACAAAGAAACAAAAATTAGTTTGGCGGGATGACACACACCTGTAGTTCTAGCTACTCGGAAGGCTGGGGCAGGAGGATTGCTTGAGCCTAGGAGTTTATTTTTGTTTGTTTGTTTTAGAAAGAAAGAGAGAGAAAGAAAGAAAAATAAATAAATAAAAGAATGAAGGAGAGGAAGCCTAGGAGTTTGAGGCTGCAGTGAGCTATGGTTATGCCACTGCGGTCCAGCCGGAGCAACAGAATAAGACCCCGTGTCTTTAAAAAAAAAAAAAAAAAAAAAGGCCGGGCGCGGTGGCTCACGCCTGTAATCCCAGCACTGTGGGAGTCCGAGGCGGGTGGATCATGAGGTCAAGAGATCGAGACCATCCTGGTCAACATGGTGAAACCCCGTCTCTACTAAAAATACAAAACATTAGCTGGGCATGGTGGCGCGTGCCTGTAATCCCAGCTACTCAGGAGGCTGAGGCAGGAGAATTGCCTGAACCCAGGAGGCGGAGGTTGCGGTGAGCCGAGATCGCGCCATTGCACTCCAGCCTGGGTAACAAGAGCGAAACTCCGTCTCAAAAAAAAAAAAAAAGGCAGTGTTTTTTATTTCTATTTGGCTGCTCTAGCCACTTACAGCTTCTACATTTTAATGCATGTAGTATTTCATGATAAGGCATTATAGGAGGAGTTGGCATTCTCAGGGAAAGTGAGGAAGGCCTCCACTTGCATCTTGCTACATTCAGAAAGGTTCTGTCTTTAGGTATTGGGGAAGTTTTGCCGAGTAGATGGGTGACATTTGTACATGTTCTCTCAGTGGTGCAGGAGGTGATTGAATTCTTTGTGATGGTCTTCCAATTTGGGGTACCCCAGGCACTGTTTGGGGTGCGCCGCATGCTGCCTCTCATCTGGTCTAAGGAGCCTGGTGTCCGGGAAGCTGTGCTTAATGCCTACCGCCAACTCTACCTCAACCCCAAAGGGGACTCTGCCAGGTATGCGGGGTGCTTTTGCCTTTGCTGACTTTTCCAAGGTCAGCTCCTCACAGGACTTGCCTTGTCTCCTAAAGGAAGAGGTGCCTTTCTCCAGAGGAGTTCAGATCCACAGGCAGTCCATCATGATGGGGCTTGGGGTGGGGCTGGGTTCCCAGGGAAAGCAGTTATTTTTCACTGTGGTGGGATAGCCCTAATCACTGTTTGCCAAGTTCAGTTTCCCGGTCTTATAATTACCCCTGATCTCTGCTGTTCCCACAGAGCCAAAGCCCAGGCTTTGATTCAGAATCTCTCTCTGCTGCTAGTGGATGCCTCGGTTGGGACCATTCAGTGTCTTGAGGAAATTGTAAGGCTTCTGCTTTCTTCCTTTCTTCAGTCAGCAAGTATTATTGAGTTATTACTATGCATTTCACAGTTTACTTAGTCCCAGAAAGAAGTATAAGACTCTTTGTTTTCATGTTTCCAACTTTAAAGGAACCTGCCAGTTGGTAGTCAAAAACCACAGAACATTGTTAGAGCAATGCAGCAGGTAGATAATAAAGCGGCAGAATAAGTTTTACAGTAATGGTTGTCACAGCGATAATATAACAACGTCACTCGTACGGTATTGAATGTATGACAGGCATTTGCACTCACGTTACTCATGGTAACTTGTTAATCTTCACAGCAGCCCTGTGAGGTAGTATTATCTGCATTTTACAATGAGAAATCTGAGGCACAGAGAGGTTAAAGAACGTTGCTGGTTACAGCTAATTAGTGGCAAAGTTTGAGATGCAAACTCGGGCAATAAGAGCTCTAGAAAATATACTCTTGGCTGGGCACAATGGCTCATGCCTATAATCCCAGCACTTTGAGAGACTGAGGCAAGCAGATCACCTGAGGTCAGGAGTTCGAGACCACCCTGACCAATATGGTGAAACCCTGTCTCTGCTAAAAATTAGCCGGGCATGGTGGTGGCTGTAGTCCCAGCTACTCAGGAGGCTGAGATATGAAAATTGCTTGAACCCGGAAGGTAGGGACTGCACTCCAGCCTGGGCGATCAAGTAAGACTGTATCTCAAAAAAAAAAAAAAAAAAATTAGGCCAGGCGTGGTGGCTCACTCCTGTAATCCCAGCACTTTGGGAGGCCGAAGCAGGCAGATCACGAGGTCAGGAGATCGAGACCATCCTGGCCAACATAGTGAAACCCCATCTCTACTGAAATACAAAAAGTAGCTGGGCGTGGTGGCGCATGTCTGTAGTCCCAGCTACTCGGGAAGCTGAGGCAAGAGAATTGCTTGAACCCGGCAGGCGGAGGTTGCAGTGAGCCAAGATTACACCACTGCACTACTGCCTGGCGACAAAGAGAGACTCTGTCTCAAAAAAAAAAAAAATCATCTGGAAAAGATAATAAAGTTGGCAATGTAGGCTGGAACTAAACTGTGGAAGTCTCTGAATGACTTCTGGAGTCTAGGACTATAACTGTTAGCCAGGCACCCGGCATTTTGGTGAGACAATTCTGCTTTGTGGCATTTGCATTGTGGGCACAAAGGGTGGAGGTGGCACTGACCTCCAGCTCCCGCTGGGAAGAGCATTCCTGACAGCCACAGTTTTCTCCTCACTGGAGAGAAGAAAACAGCCTGGGGGTGGCGATTGTCCCACAATGTCATAGGCCAGTTACCTGCAGAAGCCCTACAAGAGGCAGGGGAGAGCAGCTGCAAATTGGGGTGCAGCAGAAGTGACCTGGGGGAAGCAGAGGCTTGGGGAGACCAACCTATGGAACAGGAAGACCAGTGGAGGCTGCTGGAGTGGGCACTAATGAGGGGCTGGACTTGGGGACTGGAGAAATTGCTACAGAATGGGCTTAATGGAAGACAGATTTTTAAAGGAAAAATAGATAAGACTAAGTGACTAATTTGTGTAAAAAAAAAAAATTGGGTGACTGGATTTTAAGCACGTGTAACTGAGAGAGTGTTGATACCATTGGCAAAATGAAAAGGCCAAGGATGGATGATGGCTTCCATGTTAGACATGTCAAGTTTGTGGTAACGGTAAGAAAATCTGTTAGAAATCTCCATACTTGGAACTATGGACCCACATGGAACTCAAAAGGTCGGTTTTGGTATGTCACTTGAATAAATACAGTTTTGAAGGCATGAGAGTAGAAAAGTAGAGAATGGAAAGAGAAGGGCCTCAAGCCCCTGCTTTACATTTTGAGCGACCTCTTTCTTTTTCCATTCCTAAGTATTACTTTTGTCCACTTCAGGTTCTCAATATAATCTTCAGAGAAGTGGACCAAAGATCAAGGGATTGTTATTTTTTGGCTGAAGCCTTTTTTCTTTCCTCCTTAGCTCTGTGAGTTTGTGCAGAAGGATGAGGTGAAACCAGCAGTGACCCAGCTGCTGTGGGAACGGGCCACCGAGAAGGTCGCCTGCTCTCCTCTAGAACGCTGTTCCTCTGTCATGCTTCTTGGCATGATGGCACGGTAAGGCTCCCACCCCAGCAGGCAGTGGGGTGGGAGAGCAAAGGAAGGTTCTGAGAAGGCTCCTTTTCCTTCAGTCATCACAGTGAGGCCCAACTGAGCTCTGCTGTGAGTTAGCCACCTAAATGAAAAAGAAAATAGAGGACCAGCCCTCCTGCCTAGCAGAAGTAGTGGGATTCAGTAAAGCACCAGGACCCAAGGGGCTGGCCCTGTGTCAGAGCCTCCCTGTAGTGTTCCAAGGCTCTAGACACTGTGTCGGGTGCTAGTACCTGTCCCTATTGGTCCTTTTCCCCATAACTGCCTTTAACTCTGTGGCTTCCTTCCCCTAGAGGAAAGCCAGAAATTGTGGGAAGCAATTTAGACACACTGGTGAGCATAGGGCTGGATGAAAAGTTTCCACAGGACTACAGGCTGGCCCAGCAGGTATGCCATGCCATTGCCAACATCTCTGACAGGAGAAAGGTATGTGGGGGTGGTTCCAAACTAAGGAGAGTGGAGGTCCTCGTGTCCAGCCTGTACAAGCACCCACACTGTCTTGTTGTCCACAGCCTTCTCTGGGCAAACGTCACCCCCCCTTCCGGCTGCCTCAGGAACACAGGCTGTTTGAGCGACTGCAGGAGACGGTCACAAAAGGTGAGCTCTCGGGAAAGGCCTTGGGCAGAGTTGGGCCCTTTGTTGCAGTGAACAACTTCTCCCTTCTCTACAGGCTTCGTCCACCCAGACCCCCTCTGGATCCCATTCAAAGAGGTGGCAGTGACCCTCATTTACCAGCTGGCAGAGGGCCCCGAAGTGATCTGTGCCCAGATATTGCAGAGCTGTGCAAAACAGGCCCTGGAGAAGCTAGAAGAGAAAAGAACCAGTCAGGAGGACCCGAGTAAGTGGGCAGGGGCTGACCTACTGCGGCAGCCAGCTTCTGTCTTCCTACAGGGCCGGGAGCCACTGCCACCACTTCCTACAACAGCTCTTGTTTGTCCGAGTTGAAGTTGGGCGAGTTCCCACCCTCATCTCTTACTCCTTCACTGGTTTGAATAGCATGTGATCAAGGGGAAGATCAGTAAAAAGCAGATTCAGGCTTGATGGGACTTACAGATGTCTCTTCGCCCTGCTTTCCCTCTCCCTCTCCTCCAGAGGAGTCTCCCGCAATGCTCCCCACTTTCATGTTGATGAACCTGCTGTCCCTGGCGGGGGATGTGGCTCTGCAGCAGCTGGTCCACTTGGAGCAGGCAGTGAGTGGAGAGCTTTGTCGGCGCCGAGTTCTCCGGGAAGAACAGGAGCACAAGACCAAAGATCCCAAGGAGAAGGTGTGTGACTGTCCTAAGCACTTCCCAGATTTATTTCATTACCTCAACTCAGAACTGAGCTGATCCCGTTCTGGCAATCTGCTCCTCTGCCATTACATGAAGCAAAGAATTTCTGCCTCTCTGTGGCTACTGCCCTAGGAAAGAATCGTGTGAACACGATGAAACTATCAGTGATCACCCAGGAAGGAAAGATTTAAGTAAACGCAGAGTGTGGCGTTAGAGACCTCAGCATAAAATAGAGGCTTTTTGTCTGAGGCAGGGTTTATTAGAACATGCACACACCCGCCCGCCTTTTCCACCAGCCTTCATTACTGGCCCGGCCCCACTGGGGCCTTGTGGTCTCTCCACTAGAGGCAGTGATGTCTTGCAGACAAATAAGATACAGAGCCTTGCAGCCCTGGAAAAAAGTCTGACCTTCTCTGTGACTTTGAAGCATTGTCTGACATGATCCATCTGTTTACCCTATATAGGAAGTTATGTCTTCCATGAGGAAGAGGTGTTGAAACACGCTTTGGCAACTTAAAAACAAAAACAGGGACCTCATTGTTTCCCTGTTTAATTCAGGAATCCTTTCTCTTTACAGACACGTTTGGTAATTCCCTAAATGCTTTTGTAGAATTTACCTTTCTTCACATTGTTCATGCAAAATAAAGTATGGGCTGGAATCAGAAATGTTGTCTCTACTTATCCATGGTCCCTGGCTTGATTCCTTTTAGAATACAAGCTCTGAGACCACCATGGAGGAGGAGCTGGGGCTGGTTGGGGCAACAGCAGACGACACAGAGGCAGAACTGATCCGCGGCATCTGTGAGATGGAACTGTTGGATGGTAAGAAAAATTGCTGCACTCAGCAGCTTCTCCCCAACTGAGATAACTTGTCCCAAACCTGCAGTTATTCTTCCAACAGGCAAACAGACCCTGGCTGCCTTTGTTCCACTCTTGCTTAAAGTCTGCAACAACCCAGGCCTCTACAGCAACCCCGACCTCTCTGCAACCGCCTCACTTGCCCTTGGCAAGTTCTGCATGATCAGGTAGGCCCTGGGGTTGCTATCACCTTCTCAAGGAAGATGGGGATGAAATGGCTTCCATGATGATCCTCTTCTTGCCCCTAGTGCCACTTTCTGCGACTCCCAGCTTCGTCTTCTGTTCACCATGCTAGAAAAGTCTCCACTTCCCATTGTCCGGTCTAACCTCATGGTTGCCACTGGGGATCTGGCCATCCGCTTTCCCAATCTGGTGGACCCCTGGACTCCTCATCTATACGCTCGGTAAGAGACCCCTCACAACATGGTGGCAGTTCCCCAGAGCTCCAGAGTCTGTTCAGTGTGAGAATCACCAGGACTCTTCCTCTAGGCTTTGGCATCACCTGGAACATCTGCTCGATACTTAACCTAGACAGGCCCCTGGCTAAGAGTCACCCCAGTGGGACTGACATTTCTGGTTAGAAGCTTCACCTCTTTCCCTCACTCCAGCTTTCAACTCTAGACAGCTTTCTGACTGCTTCCGGAATGGCGTAGCATGGCTAATTGATTCCTGCTGAGGGCCTTTTCTACCAGTGTTAGGCTGTAGTCCAGAAGTCTTGGTCCCCACAGCCTGCAATTCCATTCCTAGCCTCCGGGACCCTGCTCAGCAAGTGCGGAAAACAGCGGGGCTGGTGATGACCCACCTGATCCTCAAGGACATGGTGAAGGTGAAGGGGCAGGTGAGCGAGATGGCGGTGCTGCTCATCGACCCTGGGCCTGAGATTGCTGCCCTGGCCAAGAACTTCTTCAACGAGCTCTCCCACAAGGTGAGAGGCAGAGAGGCACTGAGGGCTTGCTGCAGAGGGAATATGTGGGTCACCTCGTCTCTTTAATTAACATGGCTCTGTCTGTCTTACAGGGCAACGCAATCTATAATCTCCTTCCAGATATCATCAGCCGCCTGTCAGACCCTGAGCTGGGGGTGGAGGAAGAGCCTTTCCACACCATCATGAAGTATTGTTCCCTGGGCGGTTGGGGCATATTTTCCAGTTAGCAGGGGCTTAGGAAGTAGACACACCTGTATTTCAATTCCGCCTTGGCTACTTTTTAGCCGAACAGCCTTCTGCAATAACCTAGCCTCTCTGTGCCTATTTCCACTTCTTTTGAGGCTGATGATACTTAACTATTAGTTCTTGAAAATATTAAATAAGATAAAGTTCCTAACATGGTGGCAGGCATACAATAGCACTCACTACATAGCAGCTGTTCGTGTTAATTTCCATTCACAGTGAAAATTCCTGAGGTGGGGGGTCCTTCTCTGCTGAATGGGACAGGGCAAGGGGAGTGGTGAGGCAGGCAGGGGCCATGGCAGAACATCAGAGAAGACAGACTGGTGCTGAGGAGGGTCCGCAGTTGGTCTTAGTGGATGGGAGAGCTGGCCCTGGGCCATCACACATCCTCGTCTCCCCTTCCTGCAGGCAGCTCCTCTCCTACATCACCAAGGACAAGCAGACAGAGAGCCTGGTGGAAAAGCTGTGTCAGCGGTTCCGCACAGCCCGGTATGCTGCCCTCCCTGAGACTCCTTTGTGCTGAGAGGGGCCCTGCAGGGGAGAGGCCTGTCCCCTACCCTGTTGGTCTGTCCCCCACTCTCCCCATGTTATCCCTGGGACTGGGGAGGCTGATGGGGCAGGTTGAGCCTTTGCTAGCTGCATCTCACAGTTCCTCACAAAGCCCTTCCTATCTGCAGAACTGAGCGGCAGCAGCGGGACCTGGCCTACTGTGTGTCACAGCTGCCCCTCACAGAGCGAGGCCTCCGCAAGATGCTTGACAATTTTGACTGCTTTGGAGACAAACTGTCAGATGAGTCCATCTTCAGTGCTTTTTTGTCAGTTGTGGGCAAGCTGCGACGTGGGGCCAAGCCTGACGGCAAGGTGAGTGGCCCGGGACACTTCAGCGCCTGCCGGGTTCCCACATCTGCTGACCCTAGGCAGCGTCCTAGCTCTTGCAGTCGCGTTCCCGTCCTACTCATCCCCAGCTTGGTTGCGACCAAATTGCCAGAGTGACCCAAGACCAGATCTTTCTGTCTCTTGATTCTTTTTTTTTTTTGAGACAGAGTCTTGCTCTGTCACCAGGTGCCAGGCTGAAGTGCAGTGGCGTGATCTTGACTCACTGCAGCCTCTGCCTCCCAGGTTCAAGCAATTCTTCTGTCTCAGCGTCCTGAGTAGCTGGGACTACAGGCACGTACCACCATGCCCAGCTAATTTTTATATTTTAGTAGAGATGGGGCTTCACTATTTTGGTCAGGATGGTCTTGATCTCATGATCCACACACCTTGGCCTTCTGAAGTGCTGGGATTACAGGCGTGAACCACTGTGCCTGGCCCAATCCTTTTTTTTTTTTTTTTTTAATTGCAAAAACACAACCAAAGCAGCATCTCATCCAATTCTTGTTTGTTTTTAATAGATTTTCTTTTTCAGAGCGGTTTTAGGTTCAAAGCAAAATTGAGCAGAAAGCACAGGGGGTTCCCATCTACCCCTTGATCCTACACCTCACAGCCTTCCCCACCTTCAGTATCCTGCACCAGGATGGTCCACGTGTTACGGTTGAACCTACATGGACACATCATCTCCCAAAGTCATGGCTTACATTGGGGTTCACCATATGGAATGACATGCATCCACCATTTCAGTATCATACAGAAGAGTTTCACCGCCCTAAAAATCCCGTGCTCCACCTGTGTATCTCTCTCTCCCCACAACCCCTGGAAACCACTGATTTTTTACTGCTACCATCGCTTTGCCTTTTCCAGACTGTATCATTGGAATGAGACAGTATGGAGCCTTGTCAGCCTGGCTTCCTTTACTTAGCAATGTGCATTCAAGGCCCTCCATGTCTTTCACGGCCTTGTTTTTTTTTAATCATAGAAGTAGCTGTGGCCGGGCGCAGTGACTCACACCTGTAATCCCAGCACTTTGGGAGGCCGAGGCAGGCGAATCATGGGGTCAGGAGTTCAAATCCGGCCTGGCCAACATGGTGAAACCCCATCTCTACTAAAAATACAAAAAATGAGCTGGGCATAGTGGTGGGTGCCTGTAATCCCTGCTACTCAGGAGGCTGAGGCAGGAGAATCACTTGAACCTGGGAGGCGGAGGTTGTACTCAGCCAAGATCCTGCCACTGCACTCCAGCCTGGGCAACAGAGTGAGACTGTTGCAAAAAAAAAAAAGTAGTAACTGTTTTCAGGCCTGCTCTGAATCTCCTTCCTCCCTCCAGGCTATAATAGATGAATTTGAGCAGAAGCTTCGGGCCTGTCATACCAGAGGTTTGGATGGAATTGAGGAGCTTGAGATTAGCCAAGCAGGTAGCCAGAGAGCCCCGTCAGCCAAGAAACCATCCACTGGTACGTGAGGCAGCCTGTGCTGGCAAGACCAGACTGGGCCCGCCCCTCCCGCAGGATTCATTTCTAAATTTCTTTTTAAAATCATGTCTTTCTACCTTTTCTAGTTTCTAGGCACCAGCCTCTGCCTTCTGCAGCCTCAGACAGTGACTTTGTCACACCACAGCCCCGCCGTACTACCCGTCGCCATCCAAACACCCAGCAGCGAGCTTCCAAAAAGAAACCCAAAATTGTCTTCTCAAGCGATGAGTCCAGTGAGGAAGGTATGATGCTTCCGCATGTCCCCCGCCCCGAAGGCACACAGCTAGGGTGTGGAGAGCTGGTTTCCTTGGGACCTGCTATGGGGGCCGCGTGTAGATGCTCTGCCCCACGCCCCATAAGGCCCTCCCCTGTACAGCTTGGATTTTATTTCTGCAGTGTGGTGTACAATTGTTCTCTGAAATCTATTTTTCACCATCTTTGTGACTCAGCTTTTTCTTACTCCTCTAATTCTTTGCATAGATCTTTCAGCAGAGATGACAGAAGAGGAGACACCCAAGAAAACAACCCCCATTCTCAGAGCATCGGCTCGCAGGATCAGATCCTAGGAGTGGCCTTGCCCATTCCTGACCTCCCTGTGCAGGGTATCTTGTACGGTGACCTGGAATTCTAATTCTGTGCCCCTTGTAAAATACTTGTCTGTCTCCTTTTTTTAAAAAAATATGCAGTCTTTAAAATGCAAGGCCTTTCTCTTAAATTAGCCTAACTGAACTGTGTTGAGCTGCTTTCACTTTGGAATATATGTTTGCCAGTCTCCTTGTTTTCTAATGAATAAATGTTTTTATATACTTTTAGACATTTTTTTCTAAGCTTGTCTTTATTTCATATTTCACATTAGCCCAGATTTATGCAGCAGAGAGGGTTAGCAGTCCAGAGAGAGATGAGTGAGCCCGGAGTCCTAGGGCCTGTCCCGGGATCGCAGATGAGCTTCCTGCCCATCACTGCCAACTTTCCCCTCTCAACCTCCCGGCCTCTCTGGGGAGAATTATGCAGTGCCGAGGCTCCAGATCAGTGCTTCTCAACTGGGGGTGATTGTGCCTGCCAGAGAACATTAGACAACACCTGGGGACCTTTTTGTTGTCACAGCCTGGTGGGGAAGAATGCTACCAGCATCTATTTAGCCAGGGATGTTGCTAAACACCCTACAGTGCACAGCTCAGCCCCTCAACAAAGAATTACGTAGCCCAAAATGTCAATAGTGCCACAGCTGAGAAAACCTGCTCTAGACCAAGGGTTGCTTTCCTCCGTGTGCCCCACCCTACCCCTACGTGTGTTCCCTAATCCCATCTCCAAAAGTTGGCAGCAGACGGGGTCATGATCCCCTCCAGCTCTGCAGGAGACATGGTCTGTTTCCTGGCACTCCTAACTCTTCCCAGATCTGCAGGGGGCACGGGCTATGCTGCGGAGCCTGCTGTCCCCTGAAGCCTGCCCACCCCTTTCCAGCTCCCCAAGTCTCTGCTGAGTCACCTACAACGGGAGGCTGTGAGCAGGCTGTCGTGACCAAACTGGTGCCTCTGCTGTCATGACAACAGCATGCTACGTCAGTAGTGCTCGTTGGGCACTGAGCTCCCACTTTTGCGGGGAGGAGAGGACAGTAATGAAAAATGACAAGCATGAGGCAAAGGGGAAGATGGCGCCTCGGAACCACGCTTGGGTGGCGCAGGAGCATGGAAGTGCTCTTAAGGCTCTTGATGGGAAAGGGTTAATGGTCCTGGTTGCAGGAATAGTTGAGTCAGAGGTTCAGAGGTGGGGCTTCCTCCGCTCCCCCATCCCACCCCTTCCACCATTAGGGACCCTCTTGCCTTGCTCTTGCTACTCTGGGTGATCATCGTGAAAAGCCCACACCAACCATGCCAGTGCAGCCAGACGAGGACAGCCCGGCTCTGGGTCCTAAGGAGGGACGGCAATCCCAGAAAGGCAGGGACAGGGACCGGAGTCTTGTGCGTGCCTTTTAAGCAAAGATTATCATCACTAGGCCGGCTAAACTTAGCAACCAGCTTTTAGCTAGAAGGGCAGGGGGCTGGTGTCAGGTTATGCTGGGCCAGCAAAAAGGCCCGGGATCCCCCCTCCCAAGCACCTGCTGATGGGCCAAGGCCACCCCACCCCACCCCCTTCAAATCCTTCCATCCAACACTCACAAACCTGGCCCTCTACCCTCCTAAGAGGGGAATGGATCCCCTGTGTGAAGGGGCAGGGGGCTCTTCCCACCGTGTGCCCAAGACCTCTTTTCCCACTTTTTCCCTCTTCTTGACTCACCCTGCCCTCAATATCCCTCCCCCGGCGCAGGCAATGAAGGGGCGTCCCTGGCTCCCGGCTTGCCTGCACGTTCCAGGGCTGGGAGGGACTTCCGCCCTCACGTCCCGCTCTTCGCCCCGGGCTGGATGGAGTGAAAGGGACACTGTCTCTCACCCTGGGCAGCACAGCCCACAGGTTTCCAGGAGTGACTTTGTGGGAGGCCTGTGGGCCCCCACCAGCCATCCTGTCCTCCCCCTCTGCCACAGCCCGGGGAGAACCGCCGGTGCACACAGGGCCTGGATTGTCTGCCCTAATTATCAGGTCCAGGCTACAGGGCTGCAGGACACTGTGACCTTCCGTGCACAAACCTCCCCCTGAAGCCGCCTCCCGAGCGTCCTTCCTTCCAGGTCCCCACCGCCCAGTGCCCAGCCCAGCCTCGGTCCCAGAGAGGCCAGGAGCCAGGAGATGGGGAGGGAGAGTGGGGGCTGGGAAGGGCCCGCCGAGGCCCACGGACCCCTCCTAGGCCTTTGCTTCAGCTTTCCGGTGTCACTACCGCAGAGCCTCGAGGAGAAGTTCCTCAACTTTCCCGCCTCTCAGCCTTTGAAAGAAAAGGGAGGGGGCCGGCCGCGTGCAGCCCCGAGCTGTGCTGGGCTTTGGCTCCAATTCCCCATCTCAGTCGCTCCCAAAGTCCTCTTGTTTCATCCGTGCGTGAAAGGTTAGCGTCCCTGGCTCCCCAGGGCCCCCGTCCTCGACTCCCTAATCTTTTGCCTGCCCACAGTCCAGTCCTGTAGGAAACAGCACCGATCACCTCCCATCGAGCCAATCTCAGTCCCTTCCCCCCCTCCGCCCGCGCCCACACGCTTGGTGAGTGCCCAGTTGAACGAAGCAGCTGCTGGGGTGGGGTGGGAGCGGCGGGGGGGGGGTGGGGGAGAAAAAAAAGCGGGCCCGACTACTCGCGGTTTTACGGGCGCACGTAGCTCAGGCCTCGAGCCCTCGGGCTGGGACTGGCTGAGCCGGGCGGAAGGCGGGGTTTGAGTCACCGCCTGCTGCCACGCCCCCCGTTCCTATAAATTGAGCCCGCATCCTCGCGCTGCGCTCTCTGCGCCTCCTGTTTGCCGGAAAGCCATATCTAGTCTCCTATCGCCAGGTGAAGCTCGGCGGAGAGGACCCCGGGAGGCTTGGGACGGCCTGAAGGCGTCAGGGGCGGGCGCGGGCCGAGTGCGCCGCTGCGGGGTGGGCGCGGGCCGTGTGCGCCGCTGCGGGGGGGCCCGGGCGGCCTCCGCATTGCAGAGGCGTGCGGAGGACGTGTTGCGGCGCGGGTTGGGCATGGAGGCTTGAATGGGGGGGGGCGGGGAGAGGCGTGGGCGTCGGCCGGTGCGCTTGGCCCTCACTGTCCTCTCCTTCCGCGCAGCCACATCCCTGAGACACCATGGGGAAGGTGAAGGTCGGAGTTAACGGGTGAGTTCGCAGGTGGCTTGGGGGCCCTGTGCTGCGGCCGCCCCCGAACTGCATCCACGAGTCTTGCCGGCCCCGGGTCTTTGCAGTCGTGTGGGGGTGGGGTGGCTGTGCTCCCCCAAGGAGAGCTCAAGGTCAGCGCTAGGACCTGGCGGAGCCCCGGACCCAAGCTGTGGCGCCCTGTGCAGTTCCGCCCCTGCGGCGCCATCTGCCCGGAGGCTTCCTCCTCTCGTGCCTAGGAACCGGAGGTCCCCACTCCCGCCCGGGATCCCTTCCGACCCAGACCCCTAGCTGGGGCCCCTTTCTTTCCTTTCGCGCTCTGCGGGGTCACGTGTTGCAGAGGAGCCCCTCCCCCACGGCCTCTGGCACCGCAGGCCCCGGGATACTAAGTGCGCAGCGGGTGCATCCCTGTCCGGAGGCTGCGCCCTGCGGTCGAGCGGGCGCCATGTTGCAACCGGGAAGGAAATGAATGGGCCACCGTTAGGAAATTTTGCCGGTGACTAACCCAACGCTTCTGCCTCGGTGGGTGAAGTCGCCTGTGCCGGGGAAGTCAGGTGGAGCAAGGCTTGCCGGCCACTGATCCGCAAGCCCGATGTCTCCTCTGGGTGATGCTTTTCCTAGATCATTCTCCTGTAAATCAAAGAAGTGGGTTTATAGAGGTCCTCCTGTGTCCCCTCCCCCCAGAGGTGTGGCTGTGGCTTGGTGACTAGCTGGGGGAGCTGAGTCATGCATGGGGTTGGAAAAGGACATTTCCACTGCAAAATGGTCCCTCTGGCGGTGGCCCCATCCTGCGGCGCCCGCTCACCTCATGGCCCCGCTCTTCCCCTGCCAGCCTACCATTGACCCGACCCCAAAGGCCAGGCCGTAAATGTCACCGAGAGGATTGGGTGTCCCGGAGCCTTGGGAAACCTGCCCTTTTCCCCATTCCGTCTTCCAGAAACCGGATCTCCCACTGCACCCTGGTCTGAAGTTAAATATAGCTGCTGACCTTTCTGTAGCCGGGGGCCTGGGCTTGGGTTGTCTCCCATCCTCTTCTTCCCATGCATATACACATACCTGTTGCTCCCACGCCTGATTTCTGGAAAAGAGCTAGGAAGGACAGGAAATATGGCAAATCGAAGCCCTGGGACTAGGGGGTTAAACAGCTTTTTCCCTCATCTCTGTCCCTTTTGTAGGAGGGACTTAGAGAAAGGGGTGGGCTTGCCCTGTCCAGTTAATTTCTGACCTTTACTCCTGCCCTTTGAGCTGGGTGATGCTGACTGTACAAGTGTTTTCTCCCTAAAGGGTGCAGCCTGAAGCTGAGCCAGGCAGCAGCAAGTATTCCTGGGGCATAGATAGTGGGGTGATGAATGCCATGTGCTAAGCTTGTGCCCAGGCTGTGGGTGGCAGTGCCCCACATGGCCACTTCTCCAAGAAGGCCTTTCCATGACCGGGGGTGTTGGGCAGCAGCGGTGCCTTCATTTGGAGCCACGCTGTAAAGCTAGGCCAACCTGGCAGGCAAGCTCAAGGGAGATAAAATTCAGGCCCTCCTAGGGTAAGAGCATGCTGCGTTCACCCTCTTAATGGGGAGGTGGCCCGGGGCCACTCACACACCCTGGGAATCCTCCCCTCCTTATGCCTTCTTGTCTCTTAGATTTGGTCGTATTGGGCGCCTGGTCACCAGGGCTGCTTTTAACTCTGGTAAAGTGGATATTGTCGCCATCAATGATCCCTTCATTGACCTCAACTACATGGTGAGTGCTGCCCCAAAGCTGGCGTGGGAGGAGCTGCCTGGCTGATGGGCAGCCCCTTCATACCCTCGCATGTTCCCAGGTCTACATGTTCCAGTATGATTCCACCCACGGCAAATTCCATGGCACTGTCAAGGCTGAGAACGGGAAGCTTGTTATCAATGGAAATCCCATCACCATCTTCCAGGAGTGAGTGGAAGACAGAACGAAAGAAATGTGCTTTGGGGAGGCAGCTAGAATGGTGTGCCCCCCGCATGGGTCTAGGGTAATCTCATGTCTCTCAATATGGTCCTGTCCCTGTCTCCCCCACCCCCATAGGCGAGATCCCTCCAAAATCAAGTGGGGCGATGCTGGTGCTGAGTACGTGGTGGAGTCCACTGGCGTCTTCACCACCATGGAGAAGGCTGGGGTGAGTGCATGAGGGCCCGCAAGAGGGGAAGCTGACTCAGCCCTGCAGAGGCAGAACCCAGGTTTGTAACTATCTACTTTCTCTGCTGTAGGCTCACTTGCAGGGGGGAGCCAAAAGGGTCATCATATCTGCCCCTTCTGCTGATGCCCCCATGTTCGTGATGGGCGTGAACCATGAGAAGTATGACAACAGCCTCAAGATCGTCAGGTGAGGAAGGCAGGGCCAGTGGAGAAGCAGCCAGCCTGGCACCCTGTGCATGTGCTCCCCTAACTTGCCCCTCCTCCCTCTGCAGCAATGCCTCCTGCACCACCAACTGCTTAGCGCCCCTGGCCAAGGTCATCCATGACAACTTTGGTATCGTGGAAGGACTCATGGTATGAGATGCCGAATGGGACTGACGCTCCTGCCTTTCTCATCCAGAATTGGCTCCTCCCTGCCAGGGCATACAACCCTGGGGGTTGGGGGGTTCTGGGGACTGGCTCTCCCATAATTTCCATCCAAGGTGGGGAGGGAGGTAGAGGGGTGGTGTGAGGAGCGCTCTGCAGGGCCTCACTCCCTCCTCTTCCAGACCACTGTCCACGCCATCACTGCCACCCAGAAGACCGTGGATGGACCCTCCGGGAAACTGTGGCGTGATGGCCGTGGGGCTCTCCAGAACATCATCCCTGCCTCTACTGGAGCTGCCAAGGCCGTGGGCAAGGTCATCCCTGAGCTGAACGGGAAGCTCACTGGCATGGCCTTCCGTGTCCCCACTGCCAACGTGTCAGTGGTGGACCTGACCTGCCGTCTGGAAAAACCTGCCAAATATGATGACATCAAGAAGGTGGTGAAGCAGGCGTCGGAGGGCCCCCTCAAGGGCATCCTGGGCTACACTGAGCACCAGGTGGTGTCCTCTGACTTCAACAGCGACACCCATTCTTCCACCTTTGATGCTGGGGCTGGCATTGCCCTCAACGACCACTTTGTCAAGCTCATTTCCTGGTATGTGGCTAGGGCTGGAGTCAGGCTCTTAAAAAGTGACGTGGGGTCTGGCGCCCTCTGGTGGCTGGCTCGGAAAAAGGCCCTAACAACTTTTCATCTTCTAGGTATGACAATGAATTTGGCTACAGCAACAGGGTGGTGGACCTCATGTCCCACATGGCCTCCAAGGAGTAAGACTCCTGGACCACCAGCCCCAGCGAGAGCACGAGAGGAAGAGAGGCCCTCACTGCTGGGGAGTCCCTGCCACAGAGTCCCTCACCACACTGAATTGCCCCTCCTCACAGTTTCCATGCAGACCCCTTGAAGAGGGAGGGGCCTAGGGAGCCCCACCTTGTCGTGTACCATCAATAAAGCCCCCTGTGCTCAGCCAGTTCTTTGTCCTGTCTTATCCTGTCTAGGGCCGAGGGGAGGGAAGCTGGGCTGGTGTAAGATGAGACATTCTTGCTGGGAGGGACCTGGTACATCCCCTTCAAATTGAGGGTAGGGCCTCCAAACAACCTTGCTTGCTTCGAGAACCATCTGCTTCCTGTTCAGAGGTCTGAGTGCTACAGGAAGCTGGCACCACCGCTTGAGAGAAGCCCTTTTTCTCTCCCTGCTCCAGACCTAGGCTATCTGCTGTTGGCTGAACATGGAAGAAGCTATTCTTTGGGCAACTTCAGGGAGGGTGACTGGTGGAAGAAGTCAGGGCTCACACGGCTCTGATGGTGACTGGTTAATAGAGCTGAGCTACAGCAGGCAATTCCAGCGTGGCCTCCACAGCTGTGAGATCTTGAGCAAGTACTCTTGCTTTCTGTGTCCTTGTACGTCTGCAAAATAGGGATGTGACTGTGGCCAGCCCCTAAGGTCTTCAGCAGGATTTATCTAGGTAAACTAAGTACTTAAAATCTATGCCCAAGATGGTAAACACTATATAATTTTTAAAAATCCGTAAGGTTAATGCCCACCTCATACAGTTTTGAGGAAGATGAACTATGTGTTAGGGTGACTTATTTCCATCATCATCCTTAGGGGAGCTTGGGTAGGGGCAAGGCATGGAGCTGGGACCTGCTTTGGGCAGAGTGGTCACGCCTATAACCCCAGCACTTTGGGAGGCCAAGGTGGGTGGATCCCCTGAGTCAGAAGTTTGAGACCAACCTGGCTGAAACTCCATCCCCTACTGAAACAAAATTTAGCCAGGCATGATGGCGCACACCTGTAGTCCCAGCTACTCAAAAGGCTGCAGTGAGCTGAGGCCACGGCACTGCACTCCAGCCTTGGCAACAGAATGTGGGACTCCATCTCAAAAAAATTAAAAAGTACCTGCCTCAGAGTTCAAACTAGTTAATATTAGGAAGTGCTTGAAACAGTACACCAAAGATACTCGACAGTTTCATTATTATTAAAGAATCCATTCGAATGTCAGCTCAGCACAGCCTCCTATATGGAGGCGTTATGAATCACATCTCCCAGTTTCTCCAGGCTTTTCCAAGAGTCAAGGACACCTTAACCTGTTGGCCTCAGTGTATGACAGACACAGAGGAGGCACATCTTTAGCTGATACTTAAAATTGAAACTGGGACCCTAAGCCAGCGCGCGCACACACGCGCACGCATGCACAGAGCTTCGCCTTCTCTGTCATTCTGCAGTGACCGGGAGAGCAAGAGCTCCCACCTCCCCTCAAGATACTGTGCCCATCCCGGGCACTAAGGCCTCTTTAAAGCACGGCACCTCCACAAGAGGGCCACAGCCACATATATTCCACCCAGCAGGTGGACAGCATGAGCACATGAACCATAGCAGGGACAGGGTGCCCCGGCCAGCCCCAATGCCCTCCACACTAACAGGGACAGACGCCCTCTCCAACTGTGTGTGCTGCAGTGGCCACGCCTAGCCTCCAGCTGCACTCATTCCACTCCAGTGCCTGGGCCAGTTAGCACCAGTGCCGAAGACAGTGAGCCGGCTCCAGACAACAGTGATGGAGGAAAGGTCCCTACATTCACATTCCTGACACGTGGACAAGGTGAGGGGCTGTAATCGCTCTGGCAGCATTTTAAAGATGGGGAAGTAGCAAACACCCACACATGAAGGCAGAGAGCCCCAACTGTAGTGGAAACGGCTCCGGAAGGGCAGGGCCAAGCCTAGCTCCAGACACCCCAGAGCCCAGGAGAAGCCAAGACCGAGGAGGAAGCCCAAGGGAGGAGCACCCCAGTCCCCAGGGGCCAGGCCTCGTGCAGTGGTGCAAGTGATGCTCCCCTCTGTGCAGCCCCGCCCTCTGCCTCGCTGAGCTCCCAGCTGGGAGGATCTCGGGCCGGGGCGTGCAAGGGGGAGTCAGGTCTCTATCTCAGGGAGCTGTCAGATGAGACATCGCGATCTGAGTCCTCAGTCTCGCTTGGCGGCGGCGGCGGCGGGTCGCTAAGCGGGACCGCAGAGAAAGCAGGAGACTTTCTAGAAAAAAACACCAGTTGTCAACCTTGGGGCAGGCAGGAATCCTGAAGTCGGCACTCCTCTTCCTGCCGCCTCATCCTCTGGCAGCAGGTGAGGAGCACCAGAGGCGAGGGCGGGGCAGCAGGAGGGCAGCAGGAAGCGAACTCTTTCCAACTCCACCCTGACTGGGAAATGGGCCCCGCCTATGTCTTGGGAACTCAAGAGGCTGAGGTCAGGCGAGGTGGCTCACACCTGTAATCCCAGCATGGGAGGCTGAGGCAGGGGGTGCGCCAGGGAATTACGAGGTCAGGAGATCGAGACCATCCTGCCTAGCATGATGAAACCCCATCTCTATTAAAACACGGCTTGCGGGCGTGGTGGCGCAAGCCTGTATTCTCAGCTACTCGGGAGGCTGAAGCAGGGGAATTGCTTGAACCCGGGAAGCGGAGGTTGCAGTGAGGCGAGATTGTGCAACTGCACTCCAGCCTGGTGACAAAGTAAGATTTTGTCACACACACACACACCCCAAAAAAACCTGCCCCTACTGTTTCTTGACAGTTTTTTTTTTTTTTTTTTTTTTTTTTTTGAGATGGAGTCTAGCTCTGTTGCCCAGGCTGGAGTGCAGTGGTGCAATCTCGGCTTACTGCAACCTCCGCCTCCAGAGTTCAAGCGATTCTCCTGCCTCAGCCTCCCTAGTAGCTGAGATTAAAGGTGCTTTTTTTTTTTTTTTTTTGGTATTTTTAGTAGAGACGAGGTTTCACTGTGTTGGCCAGGCTGGTCTCAAACTCCTGACCTTATGATCCACTCACCTCGGCCTCCCGAAGTGCTGGGATTACAAGAGTGAGCCACCACACCTGGCCTCTTCTTGCCAGTTTTTAAACTGCCTCTAACCAGAGGAACCACCAGAGCTGGTGGCCTTGGGAGGTTTCAGCCCTCCGGCCATGAATGGACACCATGTCATCCAACTGCCAAGGGGGAGAGAGCTGTGGGTGTGGGACAGCCACACCAGGTGACTCCCAAAGGGCAGCTCCACACCAAGATGTGACCCAGTCACAGCCTGAGGGTCTTCGGGGCTGTGTTCCACCCTTTCTCCTCCCTGCATCCCCCTGGAAGGCTCCGGACCTCAGGGGAGGCGCCTACCGGTCTCCGGACTGGGTGATGAGCCGGCGGCAGGTCTCCATCTGCACGTCCAGGCCGCGCTTCATGCTGCACATCTCCATGTACTCGTGCAGGTGCCGGTTCATGTCATTCTTGGCCGTGGCCAGCTCCAGCTGTGGTGGGGCAGGCAGGGCCATCGAGGTTAGTAGGTGGGGTTCACAGTGCCTCTGTTCCCCCCGCCCGGAGGCTAACACACCAAGAGCAGTGGCTGGGCTGGGAGCCCAGGCAGCCATTGCTGAAGGCTGATTTTAAAATAAATCAGACCGAGGCAGAAGGCACTAAATACGTGATGATTTCCTCTGGTTTTCCTGGAAATCTCTGCCCATGGAGGAATGTAAAGGTGCTGCTGCAGGCTGCATTCAGACTGATCAGATTGCGAGGAAAGTCAGTGTGGGCGGGATGGAGCAGATCCACGTGCCCCAGGGCCACGTTGGGTCCTGCTGGGCTCAGCTCAGCCTCATCCACTGTGCTGTGCTGACCGCACTGTGAGCTCATTTAAGGGTTAGCCACGGCTTTCTCATCCCTGCAGACCCAGACCTCAACAGGATTTAACTCACTCTGTGAAGTGCCCATGAGACCCGGGGCATACAAGAAGCTGGCTCATTGCTGAAACGGGCCCAACCCTCTTCCCATCACTTTATTTCCTCACCTAAAAGCCATTTTCAGACACTAAAAGGAAGACTCCCATGTTGGAGGTGCCACTGATTCTGAGATGTGTCCTGACTTCAGATATGTCACATGTAGAAAACATGGGTCTCAGAATCAAAGAAATCCAGTCTCCCTCCCAGGGCCCATTCTGCAGCCCAGGCTCTGAGGCGGACCAAGAGGCAGGGCCAGGCAGCACAAGCTCTGGGCCGGGGACAGTCGACTGCCTCTCTTTGGTTTGGGTACAAAGGGCAAGGGCCATAAGGGGAGGCAAAATGAAACTGCCTGGAGGTGACCTTTGTGACTGCCTGAGCAAGAGGACGGGGAGGGTGGCAGCTGTGATCCCCTGGACTGGACAGAGGTGGTGGGGACCTAGAGAAAGAAGGAAACAGGCCACAGGGCCAGACAGCAGTAATGGTCAGGACACTGACATGTGGGGTGAGATGGCAGCTGGGTGGGTGAGAAGCCCTAGTGAGGACAGCTCCAGTGGCAGGCTTGGCTGCCACAGCAGCAGGAGAAGCACAGTGACTGTTCAGCCCAGAGAGAAAGCACCGTGCTACCAGCTCTTACTCAGGTCAGCTGCCTATACCCCAATTTCTCTACCTTGGAAACGCCAGAGTGCTGGGTTCTGGAACCATCACTCAGGGAGACTGGGAAGGAAATGAACCAAATACATTCTACTGAAATACAAGGCTAGTATTGCCCCCAGCAGTCTGCATATTCTATGTCCCCACTTAATTCACAAATTTACAGCAGGAACACGGTCAGGAGATGAACGTGCAAGTCAGGGGATGCCCTTGATAAGCGACCTTGAAAACTGCAGGCTTGCTGTGTGACCAGACTTGGGGGTGCGATGGGAGGAGACAGAGAGAGGTGAGGAGGAGTGGGGAAGAACTGCCTCCCGCCCGCCACTCTGGGTGGTGGATTTACCAGAGAAACTGGTCCTTGCTTCATCTTAGTGACCCTGAGATAAAAGGTCACAAGGATAAAGGCACCTTGGGTACTCCTGAGGTCAGCAAGTCCCCCTAAAGGTTCCCCTAACACAGAAGTCCTCAACCCCCAGGCCACAAACCGGTACCTGTCTGTGGACTGTTAGGAACCAGGCCCAACAGCAGGAGGCGAGCAGTGGGCAAGTGGGCGAGGCTTCATCTGGATTTACAGCTGCTCCCCATCACTGGCATTATCGCCTGGGCCCCCCCTCCTGTCAGATCCACAGCAGCATTAGATTCTCACGGGGGCGGGAACCCTATTGTGAACTGTGCATGTGAGGAATGCAGGCCGCACGCTCCTTATGAGAATCTAATGCCTGATGATCTGTCACTGTCTCCCGTCACCCCCAGACAGGACTGTCTAGTTGCAGGAAAACCAGCTCAGGGCTCCCACTGATTCCACATTATGGTGACTCGTATAATTATTTCATTTTTTTACTGAAAATGAAATAATTTTCAGTAAAAAAATGAAATAATTATACAAGTCATTAACAGTATAACAAGAACATAATAATAATAGAAATGAAGTGCACAGACCAAGACGGTGGCTCATGCGTGTAATCCCAGCACTTTGGGAGGCCAAGGCAGGCAGATCACCTGAGGTCGGCAGCTCAAGCAAGACCAGCCCGACCAATGTGGAGAAACCCCGTCTCTACTAAAAATACAAAATTAGCCATGTGTGGCACCGCGAGCCTGTATTCCCAGCGACTCAGGAGGCTGAAGCAGGAGAATTGCTTGAACCAGGGAGGCGGAGGTTGTGGTGAGCTGAAATCGTGCCATTGCACTCCAGCCTGGGCAACAGAGTAAGACACCGTCTCAAAAATAAAATAAATAAATAAATAAAAATAAAGTGCACAATAAATATAATGTGCTTGAATCATCCTGAAACCATTCCCCACTCAGGTCAGTGGAAAAACTGCCTTCCAAAAAACCAGTCCCTGGTACCATAAAGGTTGGGGACTGCTGCCCTAAAGTCATTGTACTGGGAGAGTGGGGGAATCAGGTGCCTTGAAAATATCTTTTTTTTTTCTTTTTGAGACAGAGTCTCGCTCTGTCACCCAGGCTGGAGTGCAGTGGCGCATTCTGGGCTCACTGCAGCCTCCGCCTCCCAGATTCCAGCGATTCTCCTGCCTCAGTCTCCCAAATAACCGGGATTACAGGCACCCACCACAACGCCTGGCTAATTTTTGTATTTTTAGTAGAGACAGGATTTCACCATGTTGGTGGCCAGGCTGGTCTTGAACTCCTGATCTCAAGTGATCCGCCTGCCTTGGCCTCCCAAAGTGCTGGGATTACAGGGGAGAACCACTGAGCCCAGCAGAAAATAGTTTAAAAGGCTTGACTCCATTTAGGATATTCTTTTCGTTCATTCAGATCGTGTTTTACACTGGGCACTTGAGGTCCAGGGAGACTAAGGAGAGATGGCGCCCCGAGATCTATTCTTCACGCATATGGCTGCACAAAGGCCCCTATTTGGTTGAAGGCACAATGAAAACACCAGACCTTAAATCCACCAACCAAAAGAGGGAGGCGAGAATCAGGCCAGGCAGGAGGAGGAAGCAGCAAACCGGGTAGACAGGAGAGTGGGGAGGATTGGTTTCCCTTGCCATGTCTTTAGGTAGCAGCACAAATCCAGGAAACCTCATCTACCTGGCCAAGAAAACCAGGTTTGCTTGCAGGAGCAGGACAATTTGATGTGTGGTGGGAGAATTAGTATGTAGAAAAATAATTTCCCAACTTCCTTCTCAAACACACCCAGTGTGAGAGCAATAAGGGTAATGCCACTCCCTCCTTATCCACTAGGTCATTTCCATGGCTTCAGGTACCAGAGGTAAACCTTGATCTGAAAATATTAAATGAAAGATTCCAGAAATAAGCAATTCCTACGTTTTAAATTGCATGCTGTTCTGAGTGGCCTGATAAAATCTCACTCTAGGCTGAGCACAGTAGCTCACGCCTGTAATCTCAGCACTTTGGGAGGCCAAGGCAGGCGGATCACCTGAGGTGAGGAGTTCGAGACCAGCCTAACCAAAATGGAGAAACCCCATCTCTACTAAACCTCACTCTCTCCAGCCCAGAACATGAACCCTCCCTCTGTCCCAAAGATCCACACTGCCTACACTGCCTGCCCATTAGTCAGTTAGTAGCCATCTCAGAGATCAGACTGACCATCACGGTATCACAGTGCCTGTGTTCAAGGAACCCTTATTTTTACTTCATAATGGCCCCAAAGCACAACAGTAGTGATGCTGGTAATTTGGATATGCCAAAGAGAAGCCAAAATGTGCTTCCATTAAGTGAAAAGGTAAAACTTTTCAACTTAAAAGAAAAAGAATCCTACGCTGAGGTTGCTAAGATCTATAGTAAGAATGAATCTCCTATCTGTGAAATTGTAAAGAAGAAAAACCAAATTTGTGCCAGTTTTTCTGTCACATCTCAAACTGCAAAAATTACTGCCACAGTGCATGCAAAGTGCTTAGTTAAGACAGAAAAGGCACTGCATGTGTAGGTGGAAGACATGAACAGAAACAGGTTCCATTGACAGCAACTGGACCCAAGCTATCAGGGGTTCGGTGCTGTCTTTGGTTTCAGGCATCCATTGGCGGATGCCTGCAGATAAGGGGGGACGATGGTATGAATCTGCCACATGGGCTTCAAGAGAGGCTGAGAGTCAGAGAAGGCACCAGGCCTCTCCCCCAGTCAGAGCGTCCAGAAATGACCATCTCACCAGGGCAGGAAAGCTCATGGGCATCCTGTCCATCCCTCTTCCCACAGCAACCTCCATTCTGTGGTTCCACAAATCCTTCTTGCAGCTCCTAAAGCTTGGAGTTTAAGGTACCACTTGCCTCTAGGTACCTCTAGGTTGGGTTTAGGTACCACTTGCCTCTAGAAGTACCTCTAGAAGGTACTTCAAGGCTCGGGAAAAAGCCTGGAGATTTCTCTGTTACCTCAAAGGCTGAGTGAGTGGAAGAAACAGGAATGTCCTAGTCCATCTCTGAGTGCTACGGCACTGATAGTGTTAATAATAAAACAGTCCCCACTATGGTACACTCACTATGAGCCAGACACTGCCCTAAGCTCTATATGTGCATTATTTCATCTGATCTTCTAAACAATCCAATAGGGGAAGTTTTATTAAATTCCTCATTTTACAAATAAAGAGACCGGGCACAGTGGCTCATGCCTGTAATCCCAACACTTTGTGAGGCCGAACTGGGAGGATTGCTTGAACCCAGAAGTTTGAGGCCAGCCTGGAAAACAAGTGAGACCCTGTCTCTATAAAGTATCAAAAAATTAGCTGGATGTGGTGGCACACCTGTGGTCTCACTACTCAGGAGGCTGAGGTAGGAGGATTGCTTGGATCCAGGAGATTGAGGCTGCAGTGAGCCTGGAGTGACAGAGCAGGATCATGACAGAAAGAAAGAAAAAGAAGAAAGGAGAGAGGGAGGGGGGAAAGAAAAGAAAAAGAGGGAGGGAGGAAAGAAGGAAGGAAGGAAGGAAGGAGGAAAGAAGAAGGAAAGAAGGAAGAGGTACAGGGGCTGGGCACATGGCTCATGCCTGTAATTCCAGCACTTTGAGAGGCTGAAGCAGGAGGATCACTTGAGCCCAAGAATTTAAGACCTGCCTGGGAAACACAGGGAGACCCCCATCTCTACAAAAGAAAAAATTAAAAACTGGCTGGGTGTGGTAGTGCACGCCTATGGTCCCAGCTACTCGGAAGGCTGGGGTGGGAGGATCATCCAGCCTAGGCAAGAGTGAAACAGAGTGAGACTTTGTCTCAAGAAAAAAAATAAAAAGGAAAGTAACTGACTCAGAGGGAACAAGTAACTTGTTACAAGTTCAGAGTGATTGTAAGTGACAGAGCTGAGATTTGAACCGACATCGGTCTGCTTCCAGAGTCTTCAGAGCCCACCAAACCACCAGAAGGACCACAGCTGAGAGGCCACTTCTCCTAAGACCCTGGTCTCTAAGGTCCCTCAGGAGGGATGAGGCCACTGCGCCTGCAGCCCCACTCAAAACCCTCTGCGACACTGTGCCCCTGGCTTCTGCCCCTGCCCTTACCTCTATCTGGTCAATGGTCTCCTGATACTCCTTCTCCCGGGTTTTGAACAGGGACTCCGTATCTTTAATCACCTTCTCCAGGCTGTCTTCCTGCTGCTGGAGTAGAAAGGGAAGCGAGGGAGGCCAGCCAGGGAGGGATGGGATGGGGCGCATTCCACAGGGCCAAGTCGGGGGGAGAGAGAGAAAGACCGGTTAAAGAAACTGGAGAAAGAAAAGCAAAAGGATCAAGGAAGAGGGGAGACGCAGGTAGAGGATGACAGCCACATGGGGGGACAGAGCGAGGAGTGCAGGGAGGGAGGCCGGGCGTCGGGCTGGAGGCAGAGCCAGAGGGCCCTGAGGCCGGGAGCAGAGGTTACCTCTCCCTGGGCCTCTGCAGCTGCCATGGCATAGCCTGAGAAATCCTCCCAAAGCAGCAGGGTCTCCTCAGTCTCCTCCCAAGTCAGGCTGTCACAGTCGTCCTCAAAATCATACTCCCTCCTAGAGACAGGGAACCCGGGTGTCAGGGCGGGCGGGGCCTCGTCCTGGCGGGGGACTGGGGAGCTCCGGCCTCCTGGGCTGCTGTGGCGTCGGTGCTGCGGGAGCACGGCCTGCGGACTCACAGCTGGCTGAGCATGCGCTGCATCTCCTCGTTGATGCTGAGGGCTGTGCTCTCCTCCTCATCCCCATCAGGCTGGCGGGGCCCCTCACTCTCCGACAGGGAGGTGTCCTCCTCGACGGCAGCCTTGCGCTCCCGCTTCCGCCCCCCCATGGATGGGACCTTAATGGGAGACAAGTGCAGAGACTACAGAGACGAGGCCGGGTGCATGAGGAGAAAGGGCGGGAGCGGGAGGCCGGGCAGAGAGGGCGGGCAGGGGGAGAAGCGTGAACCAGCAGGAAGGGTGGGGCAGACAGAGAGAGAAGTCACAGTTACAATGACAGGAACAGAAACACGGACAGTCACCAAGGGCCAGACACACAGACACACAGCGGGGGCCGGGGCTGCAGACTGAGAAGGCAGAACAAGAAGAAAGAGAGAGAGCGGTCAGACGAGGGAGGAAGGGCTTGTTAGGGCCGCAGTCAGATATGCATGATGGCTCAAGAGGAATTTTTTTTTCTAAAAAAAGCCTTTTTGATTAAATGACTCAACTAAAAAAAAAGCTTTAGGCTGCAAGGAGGATGAGGGTGCAATGTGCACAAAGGAGAACCTGAATCACATCCAGATCTGGAAAGCCGGGGCAGAAGGGAAAGAAATGCAGTCAAGAGAACAAGAGAGAGAGAGAGAAAGAGAGAGAGAGAGAGAGAGAGAAAGGGGGAAGAGCAAGGAAAAGAGAAAGGGGAGAAAAAAATGTGTGCTGAAGAGCCCAGCGGGCCCGAACTGAGGGCCAGGAGGCCTAGGCAGCTTAGAAACTGGGACTGGGACATTAATAAGCTTGCGTGAGATCAAACTAACCAGCTTCTTCTGTGGAGGAAGCAAGAGAGAAGATGAGAGGAAGAGAGGAGAGGAAGCAGACAGAGGAGAGAGAGGGGGAAGGGAGAGACGGCGTTAGAGATAGCTTCCACAGCGCCCCTCCTGACGCTGCTCCTTGCCCCCCAGCCTAGCCCCGCAAGGGCCCCAGGTGCCAGGATAAGGCTCCCCAAGTGGGAGGCAGGGCCTGCGTTCGGGGCCAGCCACCGAGGAAGCATCCACCTGCCCCACCCTCCCCAGAGAGCGGAGGCAGCTCCGTCCTCACCTGGAACATCTGGATCATGTCCTCGCAGTTGCGCTGCTGAGCCACGTCACAGAGCTTGGCGGTGATGTCGATGCGACGGCAGATGTCCATATCCACCTTCATGGCTTTCTCCTGGATCTTGGTATCCAGCTCCGACAGGTTCTGTCCAGGAACGCAGGGAACAGTGAGGAGGCACCCAGCTCTCCAGACAAAGACGAATAAGGCCTGGCAAGGTCCTCATCCTCCCACCACATTGCACCAGTGCCTCTTCCGTGGAGTCTCCCTGAGCTGAATGCACCCCTCTTCCTGGGTGGCAGTGGTCTCCCCACAGCACTGTGTGAATATGCTGGGCATGGCAGCTCCGACCACTGCTCCCTGGCCAAACGGAAGCCCTGGAGGGCACGGCCAGTGCCTGGGACATGTAGGGGCTCCCTGGGACACGTAGGGGCTCCCTGGATCAGCAGTCCTCATCCTCCTAGAACTTAGATTCCCAGAGAGAAAGAGACTCCTGGGAATTATAAGTGTAGAGAAAGGACTGTAACAATTGCAACAGCTAACACTCTTCCAGCTAACACTGCGTGACGGGCACTGTCCTAAGTACACGATCACCTTCACAATACTCCTGCAGAGTGCACGCCTTTCTTTCCCCACTCCGAAGGTGAGGCCTCAGAGGCTCAGGAACTGGCCCAGGGCCCCAGTCCCAGCCGCAGAGCCTCCACCCCAGAAGCCACTCACTAGCTGCTCTGCAGCCCCAGGCCCTCAGAAGCTGCACCACCTCTGAGACGCAACACCAAGACTTTTGTTCCTTCTCTTTCTCTGGAGTTGGGGGTGGCTAGGGGAAAAGGGAAGGGGAGCAAAGAGAAGGGAAGGAGGCGTGGACAGGACGCCAACAGGCCAACTCTAGAAGGGCCTGCTGCTCCGGCCTAAGAAGCCTCACGCTGACCCTCGGGGAAGCCTGGGGCTGCACTCACGTTACTCATGAGCCCCTTGAAGACCACCAGCTCAGCCTTCAACTGTTCCACCTTCAGTGCCAGCTCCTCCTGGCAGGCATCAGCCTCCTGGGCTTCCTGCAGTTGGGAGAAACCCTGATGTTAGTGACACTGCTGAGGTGGGAAGAAGGTAAAGATGACAAGGAGGGACAGGCAGATGATGCCAGGGTCGCGGCCAGACGGGGCGCCCAGGGAAGCACGGGCAGTGGGTGGGGCACACCCTCACCTCCTGGAGCTCACTGACACGATCTTGCAGCTGGATCCGTACTGTGTACTCCTCTTCCCACCTGACAGACAGGGAAGGGCGGAGCAAGCTTAGGGATAGAGTCCTTCCCTGTCCCCACAGCTCCCTGTCCCCACTGCTCTGGTCCAGGCCTCAGACCCCAGTTCTGGTTCCCTGGCTGGGGAGGAGCAGGGCACGGGAATGCCTGGCCAGCCAGCCGGTGGCCAACTGCAGCTGTCACGTGGCTCCGTGCTTCCTGACGGGCGTCGAGCTCGCCAGCTGCCTTCCCAGAACCTCCGGGTCGCACACCAGGAGCTCTGTTTGAGCAACTGCTGCGGCTCCGGTCCTCTGTGGCGCCCATCCCCGCTCAGGCCCCAGCTCAGCCAACTGCCTGGCTGGCCTCATCGCCCACCTCCTGCCCACACCAGACCACCAGGTCCACCCGGCCCAGTCTCCCACCTTCAGTCGCACAGATCCGGGCTCCCGCCTCCTGCCCGCACCAGAACAGAGCTCGTCGAGCCCGCTGCCCTGCCTCTTGTGGTATCATTTAACCCTGTAAAAGCATCTGCAGGACACATACTGTATCAACAGAGTGGGTCAAGAGCCTGATAGGAGACACTCAAAGTTGTTCCCCACAAGCTCCAGAAACTGCCCACCCAGAGCCTCCTCTAAGTGAGCCACAGGGGGGTGACCAGCCTGGCTCAGAGGCCAGAAGCTCCCCAGCAGCATGACAGCAGTGGACACACGAGCCTGGGGTTACTAGCACTCAAACCCAGAGGGAAAGCAGAGCATGTAAAGGGGCCCAGTGAGTACAGTGGATGAGCGCTAGAAGCAGCCTCTCCCGGGACCCAGAATTCAGAGACTAAGACCGCAGCGGTCTGGACGACACTGGGCCACAGCACAGGTTGCTAGGTAGCGCATGCTTCCCAGAGCCAGCTTTGTCATGTCTCATCGGCCATTGCAGGCGGTACATATTCCAATCCATCACAGAGATGGAAGCTGGGGCAATGCACTGCTTAGGACCTGCCCCGCAGTCTGGCTGGCGTAGCAGCACATCTCAGACCCTGTTCCTGTGAGCTCATCACTTCTGTCAGCCTGAGAAAGGAAGGGAACTGCACCAAGAGAGAAACCTCAACATCAGATAGGTGGTTAGGAAGGGGCTAGGAAGACAGCAAGAAAATGGAAATCTAAGTGGGCAGCTTCTATAGTCTTGGGTTAAGCCCTTTCGTCCCCTTCCCTCCATCTTCCTTCCTATGTCAGCCTCTGGGTCCCATCTCCTCACTCACAGCCGCACTGCAGTACTCCTAATAATAACTACTCCACATCACCTCGGCTGCCCCTCCCTGCTGGCCAGAGCAGGAGGAGGCAGCCAGCCCAGCCACCACCCTGCTGGCTCCCCACACAGCCCGGCTCCCAGCCTGCCTGGCTCCCAGCCCCCTTCCCTGTGGGTCCCATATGTGCTTCTCCCCTTGCCCCTGGCATTCTTGCGCACACAGTCAGGCCAGTAAGGGGCCTGGTCACATCAGGTTGTATGTTTTCTTAGCTAAGACCCTTATCTTTTCTGGGTCTTGGTTTCTTCATCTACAACATGAAGGCACGAACTGTGGTGCCCTCATGCCCCGGGAGCCCACAAGTCCCTGGAGGAAGACAGTAAGCCTGTCAAGGGCATGCTAACCCTGGACAAGATGCGTGAAGGAGAGCAGGAGGGGCTGTCTGACAGTGAGCTCAGTGAAGCCCAGAAGAAGCTTAAGTAAGACAGTAGCTAAAGGTTAAGCTTAATGAAATCTTACAGGGTAAAAAATCTGAAAATGGATCATCTGGAAGCCCACTACAATTCTATTTGCTCTCCAGCCAGACTTCACATAAACAGGTTCATTTTGACCTCCACTTCCACCTGGTCTCACTTACAAGGTTCCCTTAAATATGGGCAGACCTTGAGCGATTTCCATGCATTCTGCATGGACCAAACACCTCTATTCCAAAAAACTGTATCCCTGACTTGAAGAGAGAAAGCAGGGACCATTCCTACGTTGGAAAAATGGGGGCTCAAAAAAAGGTCACACACAAGGCAGGGGAGCTGAAAATAGAACCCAGGAAGCCTTTAGCTACCTCCCAGTTTAGTGCTCAAGCCATCCCAGGCCTTCCAGGGGGAAGACAGGAGTTACAGTGTTGCTATAAAGAGACCAGAATGAGGGCAGGGGATCTGGGGTGGAAGAAGAGTCACTGCCAGTGTCACGTACCATCGGAGCCTAGCTACAGCCCTCTACACAGCAGTGCGCTGCAGAGTGATGAGCTAATCGGTCTCCAAGGAATAACTCTTTCCTGCCCTGGACAGCTGGATCAAGGACAAACACTCCTTCAGTTAAAAAAAAAAAAAAAAAGCTCCTGAGAACAGCAGTTGTTCCTGTGGTTATGGATACATTCCAGAACAGTGCCTGTTCCACTGCCGAATGTGGCAGTTAACCCCTACAGGGGCACAACAGGCTGGTTCTGGGTGGCACCTGAATAACCATTTCAGGACAACTGAAACGCCCAAGGACACAACTAAGGAAGCCTGCATGAGGACAGGACTTGAACTCAGAAAGCCTGCTAATTTGTCCTCTTGTAGACTCCAGCAGGGTAGACATCCCTGAAGGTCTCCCCCCTAACCCAGCAGTCATTTCCTAGAACATTCGGCCAATCCTCACCCAGTGCTGAACCCCTGCTACACTGGGCTGCATAGATAGTTCCCAGGCCTGCCCATAAGGGGTCCTAATAGCTGAGATGAGACGGGAGGCCCCCAAACCAAAGCCTCCTCTGACTGTCACCCCCTTCCTCCTCAACCATGGCATGGGTCGGAGTCTACAAGACACTACCTCTGCTCTCACTCCTGTCCTTTTGGCCTGGTTATCAACCATCTAAGGAATCCTCTTGGTATATAGCCAGCACTCCTGGCATCACATCCCTTCCCCTCGCCCCTCAGGGCCCGGCTTTTCTCTGCCAAATCTTCATCCATAGACTGCACTGGGCCCGCCCCACCGCCTCGAGGTCCTAGGGAGTGTCTGTATCCCAGCTTCTTCCTGCTCAGTTCCTTGCTGGCTCTCCACTCTCCCTCCACTGCTGGGGCTTTATACTGCCAGAGATTCCCCATCAGCCCTGCTTTCCACCCTTACCCTAGGGAATTCCTTTACTCTTTCTGTTCCCACTTTGTTGACCCACACAAGCAATGGCTTGAGGTCCCGGAACTTTTCCTATGAAACCAGAGCAGGTACCTGGTTTCCATCAATATTCTTTAAGAAACCCTGGGCTGTGAAAGAATCACTCACTGCAGGGTGCAGCCCCTTCCTCATTACCCCCTTCCATTTTCACTCAATTTAGTCTCCCCAATGTACACTATATCCTTGCCTCCTACTTTTGAAGCTTATGTCGCTAAACTGCTCCAGGGCTGAGACTGGTAGGGCTCAGACTCAGTACCTTTCACACATCACAAAACCCGCAGTTAAGCCTGGATGGCACAGAACAAGCCGGAAAAGTAGGAATCACCCAGTGTTCTTCTGCCAACGTCTTTATTCCTGTCTCGAGTGGGGCTTCTACATTCTCTGCGGATTCTAGTCCCCTGCATCCAATTCCTTCCAAGCTCATTATACAGCACACACTTTACTCTCATTCTTTTCACCCCACATTCTTAGGAACCCACACCGACTCCCAGCGCGTTGTGAGTGGCATGACACACACAGGTCCCTGTCCCTACCTCCGCTTGTACTCGTCCCGCTCCCGCTTCACTTTGGCCAGCACGTTGTAGAGCGCTCGGATCTCGGGGGTGATGGTGTCGATCTGGACGCCCACCCCATCCGGGTGCACCCACGACAAGCCAGGTCCTTGTACCAGAGTGGGCTCCAGTCCCGGCCCGAGCCGGCGGGCGTGCGAGAAGGACCAGATGGTGCCCGGCATGAAGCGGGCCGATGAGGAGTAGGCGGTGGAGGTGGAGGTAGAGGACGACGAGAGGCTGGCCGCGGAAGGGGCGAGGGGGCCGGCCGGCGAGCGCGCGGGCGAGCCCAGCACCCGCGCAGACGGGCTGCAGACGGCGGCCGGCCGGGCGCCCAGCGGCAGCCCCAGGGGCCGGATGGGGCTGACGAAGCCGGTCTGCACGGCCTGGTCGCGGCGACCCAGGCCCCGCCGGCCCTGCTTACCCTCCTCCAGCGCTTGCTGCAGCTGCTTCTCCAGCAGCCGGTTCCGACGCTCCAGCTCGTGCACCTTGGCCAGGAAGCAGCGGAACCGGAGGTTCAGGGTCTTGAGCACGTTGATGTTGGAGCCCAGGTCATTGCGGAGGGCCATGGCGGCAGGCGGGGCCGGGCCCGGCCCGGGTGGCGAGTAGGCAGCAGGGCCGGCAGGCGAGAGAGGTGCCGGGGGCAAGTCTCCTCCCCCGGCGAAGTGGTCGCCTCCCAGTGGGTCCCCCAGCGGCCCGGCCAGGCCCTGCTGCTCCTGCTGTAGGAGGAAGAGATTGGGGCCGAATAACGGATTCATGGCTGCGCCTTCTGCTGGGAGATGCAGACCGGTGCAGGAGCAGGGATGGAGGGCGAGCCAGAAGAGCCAATGCGGCGCCGGCGGGACAGGGCCGACCAATCAGGCGGCTCGGCGGCGGGGCAGAGGTCAGGAGGCGGGCCGAGGGGGAAGCCAATGACAGGCGCCAATTGGAGGCCGGACCCTAGACCTTTCCGGGTCCGAGGCCGAGCGCAGGGCCGAGGAGAGCCACCGCCTGGAAACCAGCCGGGGTAGCGTAAAGCCCAGGACCCCATGGGTTCTGGTGACAAGCCCATCTCCCCTACACTTCTTGATTTTTGAGACCGAGTCTCACTCTTGCCCAGGCTGGAGTGCAGTGGCGCGATCTTGACTCACTGCAATCTCTACCTCCCGGATTCAAGCAATTCGCCTGCCTCAGCCTCCCGAGTAGCTGGGATTACAGGCACCCGCCACAACGCCTGGCTAATTTTTTGCATTTTGGGTTTCACCACGTTGGCCACGCTGGTCTCGAACTCTGATCTCAAGTGATCAGCCCACCTTGATCTCCCAAAGTGCTAGGATTGCAGGCATGAGCCACCAGGCCTGGCCTTCCCCTACACTTCTGTTGCCCTCCTCTTCCCACAGTGCAAACTCCTGTAACTCTCACTCCAGGGCTCTCCTTTCCTGGGAAGACCCAAGGATGCAGGAGCCTAAAACTGACTTCTCAGTAGCACCCAACCATTCCCTCTCCTCAAAACCCCAGTCCCACCTTCCCATCTCTACCCTTAAAGCAGCAAAGGCAGTATCCAGTTCCCTCAAAAAATACTCAGTGGCCAGAGGTTGTAAAATGTGTATTCAATTTCATGGGCATGCACAGTGCAAAAGGCTTCCTCACAGAGGCAAGAGTTCCAAACCGGTGACAAAGGCAGTGAGCCACCCGTCTAGTTTTCAACCATCTAAGACAGGAGCAGCTGGCTGTTGCCCCTGGACTGAGATTTCCTCCTCTTTGCTGGTGGGGTGTGGGTGGAACTGACAAGAGACACAGTGGGAGACTGAAGCCCCTTGGGGGTGCCATTCTGTTTCTGGAAGGCAGCTTTCTTGAAAGGCTGCTCTGGCAACTGCTGCTTCTCAACCCCCTTGGCCCTTCCAAAGGGCTGACGACCGTCCTTAGGCTTAAGGGTGGCCCGGGTCTTGGATGGGGACAGCACAGCCGGTGTTTCTGTGTCTGTGCCCTTGGGAGGGGCATTCTGCTTGAGGAAGGCAACTTTCTTGGAGGACTGTAATTTAGGTGATCGCTGCTTTAGCTTCCCAGCCACCTTTGGCTCCCTGATCCCTTCAGCTTTTCCAGCTGGCTGACTGCTATCCTGGAGCCTGGAGGAAGCTTGGGTCTTTGTGACAGAAGGTATAGTGGACAGTTCTGAGTCTGCCCCTTTGGAGATGCCATTCAGCTTCTGGGGGGAGGCCTTCTTGGGATGTTGCTGTTTCTGCAGCTGCTGCTTTGCCTTTGCAGCCCTCTTGGCCTTCTTGGCTGGCTGGCTGCTATTCTCAGACTTGGGGATGACCTGAGGCAAGTCTACATTTGTAGGTGTGGTTGTTTCAGAATTTCCTGGGGTTAAAATTAAATAGATCATGTCAGAAAATGGGCCTGGTCACCATATTTTAATATTCTCATATTAAAATATGAGAACTGCCATCTCTTGGCCAGGAGTTCCATACAATTAGGTCAGTACCTAAGAAAAGATTACCTAAATTCCCATTACTTAGTAATTACTTAGTATCACGTCACCTTTACTCAAGTCCTAGTTGAACCTTGTATTAAGAGATCACTGCCACTGGTCATTAGAGAAACGCAAATCAAAACCACATTGAGATACCACCTCACGCCAGTTCGAATGGCAATCATTAAAAAATCAGGAGACAACAGGTGCTGGAGAGGATGTGGAAAAATAGGAACACTTTTACACTGTTGGTGGGAGTGTAAATTAATTCAACCATTGTGGAAGACAGTGTGGCGATTCCTCAAGGATCTAGAAATAGAAATATCAGTTGACCCAGCAATCCCATTACTGGGTATACACCCAAAGGATTATAAATCATTCTATTATAAGGACACATGCACACATATGTTTACTGTGGCACTGTTCACAATAGCAAAGACTTGGAATCAACCTAAATGCCCATCAATGATAGACTGGATAAAGAAAATGTGGCACATACACACCATGGAATACTATGCAGCCATAAAAAAGGATGAGTTCACATCCTTTGTAGGGACATGGATGAAACTGGAAACCAACATTATCAGCAGACTGACACAAGAACAGAAAATCAAACACAGCATGTTCTTACTCATAAGTGGGCGTTGAACAATAAGAACACACAGAGACAGGGAGAAGAACATCACACACTGGGGCCTAAGGGGTAGTGGGTTAGGAGAGGAATAGCAGGGGGTGGGGTATCAGGGAGGGATAGCATTAGGAGAAATACCTAATGTAGATAGATGACGGGGTGATGGATGCAGCAAATCACCACCATGGCATGTGTGTACATATGTAACAAACCTGCACAATCTGCATGTGTACCCCAGATCTTAAAGTGTAATAAAAAAGAACTTAAAAAAAAAGAAAAAGACAATCAATATGCACACATTAAATATTTGTTGAACTTCTAAAAAAAAAAGAAAGAAAAAGAGATCACTGCCTATAGGCAAGGCATGGTAGCTCACACCTCCAATTCCAGCACTTTGGAAGGCCAAGGCAAGTGGACTGCTTGAGGCCAGGAGTCCAAGACCCAGCCTAGCCAACATGGCAAAACTGTCTCTACTAAAATTATAAAAATTAGCCGGGCATGGTGGCACACACCTATAATCCCACCTACTTGGGAGTCTGAGGCACAAGAATCAGTTGAACCTGGAAGGCGGAGGTTTCAGTGAGCTGAGATTGTAGCACTGCACTCTAGCCTGGGTGATAGAGCAAGACTCAGTCTCAAAAAAAAAAAAAAAAAAAAAGATCAAGAGATCACTGCCTATTCTTGAGCCAAAAGGTTGTTTGTTTTTGCTCTTCTTGTCCAGGCTGAAGTGCAATGGCACGATCTTAGCTCAGCACAATCTCTACTTCCCAGGTTCAAGTGATTCTCCTGCCTCAGATGCCAAGTAGCTGAGATTACAGGCTTGCACCACCACTCCTGGCTAATTTTGTATTTTTAGTAGAGGCAGGGTTTCTCCATTTTGGTCAGGGAGGTCTTGAACTCCCGACCTCAGGTGATCTGCCCACCTTGGCCTCCCAAAGTGCTAGGATTACAGGCAGAGGCCAGGGCCAAGCTGGGCCAAAAGACTTTTACAGGAAGCTGTGCCCCCTTGAGAATAGGAGTAACAAAATGCTATAAGGAAGAGATGAATCTCAGGGTTTGGTTTTTTTATTTTGGTTTTTTTTTTTTTTTGAGACAGAGTTTCACTCTTGTTACCCAGGCTGGAGTGCAATGGCGCGATCTCGGCTCACCGCAACCTTCGCCTCCTGGGTTCAGGCAATTCTCCTGCCTCAGCCTCCTGAGTAGCTAGGATTACATGCACGCGCCACCATGCCCAGCTAATTTTTTGTATTTTTAGTAGAGACGGGGTTTCACCATGTTGACCAGGATGGTCTCGATCTCTTGACCTCGTGATCCACCCGCCTCGGCCTCCCAAAGTGCTGGGATTACAGGTGTGAGCCACCGCACCCGGCCTTTGGTTTTTTTTGAGACAGAGTCTCGCTCTGTTGCCCAGGCTGGAGGGCAGTGGTGTCATCTCGGCTCACTGCAACCTCTGCCTCCTGGGTTCAAGTGATTCTCCTGCCTCAGCCTCCTGATGATTACAAGCATGTGCCACCACGGCTGGCTAATTTTTGTATTTTTAGTAAAGACAGGGTTTCACCATGTTGACCAGGCTGGTCTCGAACTCCTGACCTCGAGGGATCCACCTGCCTCAGCCTCACAAACTGCTGGAGTTACAGGTGTGAGCCACCGCGCCCAGCCTCACAGGGTCTTCTGAACAAATCTGAAGCACTAGGCTTTACGTAAAGCCTATTTTTTATTTTTTATTTTTATTTTTTGAGATGGAGTTTTGCTCTTGTTGCCCAGGCTGGAGTGCAATGGTGCAATCTCGGCTCACCACAACCTCCACCTCTCGGGTTCAAGCAATCCTCCTGCCTCAGCCTCCTGAGTAGCTGGGATTACAGGCATGCATCATCACACCTGGCTAATTTCGTATTTTTATTAGAGACGGGGTTTTTCCATGTTGGTCAGGTGGTCTCGAACTCCTGACCTCAGATGATCCACCCACCTCAGCCTCTCAAAGTGCTAGGATTACAGGCGTGAGCCACTGTGCCCAGCCTAATTTACTTTTTTATTTACCTTTTTTTTTTTTTTTTTGTATATTTAGTAGAGATATTTTGTTTTTGTTTTTTTTTGAGGCAGGGTGTCGATGCAGTGGTGCCATAATAGCTCACTGCAACCTCAAATTCCTGGGGCTCAAGGGATCCTCCTGCCTCAGCCTCAGAGTAACTGAACTATAGACAAAGTCTCCCTATGTTGCCCAGACAGGTCTCAAACTCGTGGTCTTAAGTGATCCTACTGCCTCAGCCTCCCAAAGTGCTGGGATTTACAGGCATGAGCCACCACGACACCTAGCCTATTTATTTTTTAAATTAAAGAAGTTTTTTTCCATTTGGATTGTGATGAAGTGCAGGATAATTAAGATTCCCACAACTACCAGAGACAAGCTAGGAGAACATCAACAAGGACTAACATTTTATGTACTTTTTAAGTTATAGCAAATTTTACTTTTTCTTTTCTTTTTTGAGACAGAGTCTCACTGTTGCCCAGGCTGGAATGCAATGGCAGGATCTCACTCCAACCTCCACCTCCCAGGTTCAAGCGATTCTCCTGCCTCAGCCTCCCGAGTACCTGAGACTACAGGCACAGGCCACAATGCCTGGCTGATTCTTGTATTTTTAGTAGAGACGGGGTTTCACTATGTCAAACTCCTGACCTCAGGTGATCTCCCTGCCTTGGCCTCCCAAAGTGCTGGGATTACAGGCATGAGCCATCACGCCCAGACAAATTCTACTGTTTATGAAGTATCTCTTCTCTCCCTCTTCCAACTAAACCCAGGGATATATCCCAGTAAGCAGCACTCTTGTTTTTGCTTTTGAGACAGAATCTCACTCTGTCACCAGGCGCCAGGCTGGAGTGCAGTGGCATGATCTCAGCTCACCACAACCTTCGCCTCCCAGGTTCAGGCAATTCTCCTGCCTTAGCCTCCTGAATAGCTGGAACTACAGACATGTGCCACCACGCCCAGCTAATTTTTGTATTTTTTAGTAGAGATGGGGTTTCACCATTTTGGCCTGGATGGTCTCGATTTCTTGACCTCGTGATCTGCCTGCTCGGCTTCCCAAAGTGCTAGGATTACAGGTGTGAGCCACCGCGCCTGGTCAGCGGCGCTCTTAAGGCTGTTTCAGAAAACCCCACCCTTCCCTTGAGATCCAGGCCAGACTCCTCAAGATGGCTGAGAAAACAATCTGCAATGAGTGTGATGGGCTCAAAGAACTGCTGACAGTTCTGTGGAGCTCTGTTCCAACCCAGTGCTGAGAATGCTGGACCAGCAGAGGCATAGTACCAGTAAGTCAACCTGTGCCAAGAAGGAAAAGAAACCACAACCTGCATTTGGAATGCATTTAGTGCTGAACAACTGCAGCCACTTGGCAGAATACAGGAAAAGGCCTCCATCCTTATGAACCCTTTAACCTATTCACACGGACCCAGCACTTAAAAACAATTCTAGCTGGAATGAAAGGCTTCTCTCATCCAAGCATGCAAAGGCTGGAGTAAGGGATGCATGGATCTTTCCTTTCCCGAACTTCTGTCACTCCATAAAGCCTCCTGAAAGGTGGAAAGAGCAAAAGTGGTGACGAAGGGTAGAAAAACATCACTTACCTGTCTGGAACTGGGGGATAGAATTGGAGAATTTCTTGAACTTGGCAATAAAGAAGCCATCCATATTGTGGGTATGAGGGTAGAAGCGTCGGGTAGAACGCAGACTGGGGTGGAAGCGCCTTTCTCGAAAGCGGGTAAAACCTTCCTGGCCAAAGTCTAGGCCTGTGGGCACCAGTCGCACATTCCTCTTTTTCAGAGCGTAGTCGACCACCCACTCATTCTCTTCCACCTGGATGCGAGGGGAAGACAAAGACAGAAGGGAGGAAAAAGCAGAGCTGGAACTTAAGGGAGCTCTAATGGGCAAAGAGCCCTCCCAGCCCAGCCTCCCGGCTCTGCCATGGCGGAGTCTCACCATGATAGAACAGGTGCAGTAAACGAGGTAGCCTCCTGTCTTGGAGGTGGCATTGACAGAGTCAATAGCACTCAGGAGCAACTCCTTCTGGAGGTGAGCACAGCGCAGAATGTCCTTCTCATCCTGTCCCAAACGGAGACCCAAAGGTAGCCTCAGGAGGGGAGGAGAGTCCCCACCCCTCTTTCCAGCTCTACAAGACCCAGCCAAGGCCTCTCAGGGGCCCACCACCCAAATCCTCACCTTGTTAGTCTTCACAGCTGGGTCCTTGGAGATGACCCCAGTGCCACTGCAGGGAGCATCCAGCAGTACTCGGTCAAAGCCTCCCACCACCTGGGGAAAAGAAACAGATGAATCAGATGTCTCTTCTGCAACCGGCAGTGCACCATTTACTAGGGTCAAGTCTAAACATTGAGGTCAGGAAGGGTGAAGGTAAAGTGGAAGAAGCCTCATCAGGAGACACTGCCCAAGCCTCACCTTGGGGAACTGACGCCCATCATAATGGCTGATAACAGTGTTGGTGACTCCCAGCCGGTGCAAATTGCCCACAACACTCTTGAGCCGCTCAGCATTGGCGTCATTGGCAAGGATCACACCCGTGTTCTTCATCAGCTGAGCTAAAGGGAGGGCAGTAACAGTGCTGATCAGCCGGTTACGCCATCTCCACACTTGCTCCCACCCTCCTGTCTGGGAATCCACATGAGAAGCATCATCACCTCAAGGCAACTTCACTCCCAAGAAGCCGGCCCACTGTATAGGCTGATCCACTCTGCACTAGCCCCTGGTGGTTGGCAAGTCTACCGATGTGGTTTTCCTATTTTTACTGAACACCTGTCTGGTACATACTAAATTACTTCTTTTAAGTAATAGCAGCTTAATAAAAGTTATGACTACTGATTATGTGCTGAACACTGCCAAGGACTTCTAAATGCATCATCTTAACACTCACAATCCAAGCATAATACAGGCCTGACCCAAGCACAATTACCATCCCATTTTACGGAAGACAAAAGAGGACCCATGGTCAGATGATTAGTAAGTGGCACACCGGCACTGGAATCCAGGCCAACTCCAGAAACTGCTCCTCACCACTCTGCTAGCTGCCTGTACATTGCATTCCGTGAGCACTAGAAAGTCAGCAACCCCATCTACTTTCAAAAGCAAGAGAGGCCAGTGAATCCCACCTGCCTGCCCCTCTCTCATACCAATGTAGCTGGTCTTTCCTCCAGGGGCAGAACACATGTCCAGGATCCGCTCATGTTCCTGGGGTGCCAAGGCCATGACAGGCAACATGCTAGAAGCTCCCTGCAGCATGTAGTGCCCAGCCAGGTACTCGGGGGTAGCACCTGTGGAGAAGGAGCACCCTGTGACATGCAGTAGGGACAGGAACAGAGGTGGAAGGGCTCTTGGGTACGGGAGACTTACCAATGGGCACAGAAGAATCATATACCACTAGTCCAGTCTTTGACCACTTGCCCAGGGGATCCAGGTTAACCCCACGATTGATTAGAGCCTGAAGAGGAATGAAGATTTTTTTTTTTTTTTTTTTTTTTGAGATGGAGTCTCACTCTGTTTGCCCAGGCTAGGGTGCAGTGGCACAATCTGGGCTCACAGCAACCTCCACCTCCTGGATTCAAACGATTCTTCCTCGTGCCTCTGCCTCCCGAGTAGCTGGGACTAAAGGTATGCACCACCACATCAGGCTAATTTTTGTATTTTTCATAGAGAGAGGGTTTCACCTTGTTGGCCAGGCTGGTCTCAAACTCCTGACCTCAGGTGATCCGCCTGCCTCGGCCTCCCAAAGTGCTGGGATTTCAGGCATGAGCCACCACGCCAGACCAGGATGAAGATTTTAATAACCTCATAGGCTACTCTTCCCAGAAAACAGATAAAGACATTAAAAACATGGTTCATAAGAGCACGGCCCATGGCCCCACAACTCCTAGAGCGCTTACTGAGAACACAGTCATCATGGACTCATTGAGCAGTTTCTCTCTCCCACCCCATCCTATGGTGCCCTTTTTTCTTAACCTCAGGCTCCTAACTCAAGGTGTGAACTTCATTCCAACGGTGCAGGATGCCACCTCCTATTATTTCCTGGAAGTGGCATCTGATTTTCTAAGAGGCCGAGCCCCTCCCCCATCCAAAAAATTTAGTAATATTGGTTACAGCACATAACATTATTAGGCTTTCTTTACACCAAGAGATACACAACACATACAACCAAACAACTGACTTCAGAACAGGGGGTCTTTACCCTGGGGCCCCTGAACCCTTGGAAATGACTTCAAAATACTGAGTGTGCATATGTGCATATGTCTTTTTTTTGCAGTGAGAAATTATGTTTCCCCAGCTCCTCAATGATCTTCCACTTTTCTTGGGAGGCAGCACGCTCATCCTGCAGTCTCATCCCAGTCACAGGGAGCAGAGGCCGGATGGAGGGATGAACTTCCCATTTCCCAGAGGTCCTATGCCCCCAGCCTGCCAAAGACACCAGGCCTATGGGTTTGCCTCCCGGGATCTTGCTTAGGTGCTAACGCCCCACCCAGTCAGGGTGGCATAGGGGAACCTCTGGAGTTGGCAGCAGTCAGTCCCCTTCTGAGGTGAGCAAACCTCAAAAGCCACACCTTACCTGGGCAAGGTCTCGGCGTCGGGTTTTCAAGGTATTGGTCCGGAGGGTGACGGGCCGAGGCACCTCATTAGCTTCTAAGAACTCCACCAGCTTCGGGAAAGACAGCAGGGAATAAGTGAGGCTGGCTAAGGAGCTCAGAGGAGGGAGACAAGGAGGCTCGAACATCTTCCTTACACAGGGTAAGGTGGTGAGAAAGAAAAGCAGAGGGGGCATTCTGGCAATCTAGTACCTCAGACAGAGGAAAGAGGTCCACGAGCTTGCCAAGCAGGAAGTCTCCATAGGAGTAGTAAGTGGCCAGATCCTTCTTGAGCCGGTTCAGGTATTCAGAACGAGACCGCCCTTCTTCCCGCTGAGCCCCAAAATCACGCAGGATTCCCACGATATCCTGGATCCGCTTGTGAACTCGTTGCAGGTCTGGAGCCTGGGCATGTGGGCCTGTTAAGGAACTGTGTCATGATGTCCTGGGGCCTGGAAATCCCTCTCCTAAGCACCTTCCTCCTACTGCTCACTCTGCCCTGCAAGGATATCCTGCTCCATCTCCCCAGCAGGGGGCAGCACAAACGGCTCCTCATCCACATTGATCTGCAGGCCCCCATCTGCCTCCTCCTCTTTTGGGGGGCCTGACTCAGAGGTCACTTCTTCCTCTTCCTCTTCATCCTCTGTCTCCTCTTCACTCCACTGGACCCTAGAAATAGGTCCAGGAACAGAGTGATTCACAGACCAAAACAAACACCTCCTCCTTCCTCACAGCTTCCCCCACCCCAGCTGCTGCCTATGCTCCATCCCAACAGCTTCCAAAACTCACCCAGCAGCAGCTTCCCGGGCCTTCTGCTTTCGAGCAGCTTTTTCAATGGGCAGCAACTGAAGAGACAAGGGCTGTTAATACAGGCCTGCCTTTCCATCAGCCCATGAAGCACTTTCTATCTCTGTATCTTATTTTTTTCTGCTAAATAAAAATGTTAACGCTTGCTCTCAGAAGGAAATAGAGAAGCAAGGAAATGAAAATAAGATTCGCACAATATTGATCACTGTTGAAACTAAGTAATGAATTAGCCAAGCGTGGTGGCGCGCATCTATAATCCCAGCTACTTGGGAGGCTGAGGCAGGAGAATTGCTTGAACCCAGGATGTGGAGGTTGCAGTGAGCTGAGATTGAGCCACTGCACTCCAGCCTGAGCGACCGAACAAGACTCCATCTCAAACAAAAAAAAAAAGAAAGAAACTAAGTAATGAATGAAAGGGTTCATTACACTTTTTTTCCTACTCCTTTTCTACATTTTTCACTTTTTCATTAAGAAAAAAAAACTTGAAACACAAATACCTGTATGTATAAAAAGGGTTAAGGACAGACATGGTGGCTCGCACCTGTCATCCCATCATTTGGGAGGCTGAGGCAAGGCGGGCAGATCATGAGGTCAGGAGATCGAGACCATCCTGGCTAACACAGTGAAACCCTGCCTCTACTAAAAATACAAAAAATTAGCCGGGCGTGGTGGTACACACCTGTAGTCCCAGCTACTCAGGAGGCCAAGACAGGAGAATCGCTTGAACCCGGGAAACAGAGGTTGCAAAAAAAAAAAAAAAAAAAGACAAAAAACTGCCCTTGGCCACCATTTTGCCATTTTTTCCAGACTTACTGTATATTTTTCACATAATGCATTTTCAGGTTTGTTTCTTGCTTTTGATACTTCAGTTAGATCACAAGCATTTTCACAGACATAATGACCAGTGTTAACTACATCATATGCATGAACCATAATTTACTTAGGCAGATCGTATATTTTGGAAGTTTCCAGAGTTTCTGCCATTATGATCCACATGGTGCCTGCAAACCTAATAGTGACTCTGTAGATACACGGCATTGCAGGAAAGGGTGCACAGGGAAACTTTTTTTATTCTATACAGTTCTAATAATACATTCACACACTAATTTTATAATAATTTCCTGCACCTCAGTAAATAACTCTTTGCCTACATTTTGGATCATCTCCCTTAACAGGGTATTACTATGTCAAAAGGATTCAGTTTTTTTTTTTTTTTTGAGACGGAGTTTCACTCATGTTACCCAGGCTGGAGTGCAATGGCACAATGTCGGCTCACCGCAACCTCCGCCTCCTGGGTTCAGGCGATTCTCCTGCCTCAGCCTCCTGAGTAGCTGGGATTACAGGCACGCAACACCATGCCCAGCTAATTTTTTGTATTTTTAGTAGAGATGGGGTTTCACCATGTTGACCAGGATGGTCTCGATCTCTTGACCTCGTGATCCACCCGCCTCGGCCTCCCAAAGTGCTGGGATTACAGGCTTGAGCCACCGCGCCCGGCCAGCTTGTTTTTTTTTTTTTTGACAGTGTCACTCTGTCATCCAGGCTGGAGTGCAGTAAAGATCACAGGTCACTGCATCCTTAACCTCCCAAGCTCCAGTCATCTTCCCGCCTCAGCCTCCTGAGTAGCTGGGACTACAGGCGTATGCCACCACACCAGCTAATTTTTTTTTTTGAGACAGAGTCTCACTTTGTTGCCCAGGCTGAAGTTGCCCCAGGCTGGTCTCAAACTCCTGAGCTCAGGTGATCCACCTGGCCTCCCAAAGTGCTAGGAATACAGGTGTGAGCCACTGCACTCAGCCAATTTTTTAATTTTTTGTAGATATGGGTTTACCCTATGTTGTCCAAGCTGGTCTCCAACTCCTGGTCTCAAGAAATCCTCCTGCCTTAGCCTCCCAAAGTGCTGCGATTATAGATGGGAGCCACCATACCCAGCCAAAAGGAACACATTTTTCAAAGTTCTGAGTTAACTGCTTTATAAAAACAGTGCCTACACGTCTATTCCCATCGGCGGAGCATAGCATTGTCCGTCTTCCCACATCCACATCAGCAAAGCCTTCCAGATTTTTTTAAATGCTCTATCCTACAGCAGTTTCAAACTTGCAGGTGCACTGGGAGAAGATGTAAGGCAGTAGGGAAACAGTGATGGAGCACAAAAATTGTTTTCCTCTAATCAGGCTTATCCTTGTCACTAAAAAATAGTCTCAAAAATCTAGAAAAAAACTAAATAGCAAGGATCTTCTCTGAATGCCCAGAGAGATGAATCTCACCTCTTCACCTTCCTCCTCATTCTCGGAGTTGGAGTCAGCTCCATAGTCATCTACCATATCAGCATCACTGTCCTCGGAGTCCCAGAGGTCCCCATGGTTCACCACATCATCTTCTTCAGAGTCTTCCTCTTCCTCATCACTGCTAGGTGCTGGGCGCTTCTTGCCTCGAGCAGCATTAAATAGGGACTGGGTTCCCTTCTTATCAGCTGTCTGGACAGCTCCTGCAGAGATCCCTAAGGGTTTGAAAAGTTCTGGACTAATGGCAGCCACACATTCCTTGGCCCCACACCCTGGGAGCCTATACTTTCTACCCCTCAGAATGTCCTTTGGCTGTTCCCTTCTGGAAATATTCAGCAAGTCCTTCCCTACCCAGGACCCAGAGGACTCCACATGTAGTATCCAGCTCTTAGTTTCACTGACCTTGTGGTAGCTTTCCAGGCAACGGCTTGGCCTCAGGAGACTTATTTGTCTCAGGGAATTCAGCAGAGCCCAACCTCCTCTTGGCTGCTCTGAAAAGATACAAGAGAAACAAGCAGTGAAGAAATGGGAAGATACTTCCAGGCTCTGCCATTTCCACCACAGGGAAATATGAGAGTCCACAATTAACTCTGTGGTCAAAGATGAGCAGTACCAATTTAATCTACTGAAGTCTTGATACCCACACTTACCTCTTTCGAGCACGACTAGACAGCCTCTTGGAATTTTCATCACTTACTGTTTAAAAAAGAAAAATTAGGCAGAATAAGTTACAGGAAACATTAAAAGTAAATGAGGGCTGGGTGCGGTGCCTCATGCCTGCAGTGCCAACGCTTTGGGAGGCCAAGGCGCAAAGATCACGAGGTCAAGAGATCAAGACCATCCTGGCCAACATGGTGAAACCCTGTCTCTACTAAAAATACAAAAATTAGCTAGGCATGGTGGCATGCGCCTGTAGTCCTAGCTACTTCAGAGGCTGAGGCAGGAGAATCGCTTGAACCCGGGAGGTGGAGGTTGCAGTGAGCTGAGATCACACCACTGCACTACAACCCACACTCCGACAAAGCAAGACTCCATCTCAAAAAAAATAAATAAAAGTAAATTAAAAATAAAAAAGGGAATGAAAATAAAAATGGTAAGAGAATTAGTACACTAATTAAAGGGAGGCCATTTGAATCTCAGCCCTGTCATTATATAATAGCTGTACATGAGTTTTTTGAAATGGAGTTTCACTCTTGTCTCCCAAGTTGGAATGCAGTGGAGCAATCTCGGCTCACTACAACCTCCATCTCCCCAGTTCAAGTGATTCTCTTGCCTCGGCCTCCCGAGTATGTGGGACTACAGGCCCGAGCCATCACACCCAGTTAATTTTTGTATTTTTAATACAGACGGGGTTTCACCATGTTGGCCAGGCTGATCTCGACTACCTGACCTCAGGTGATTCACCTGCCTCGGCTTCCCAAAGTGCTGGGATTACAGGCGTGAACCACCATGCCTGGCTATACGAGTTTCTTCACCTCTCAGCATCCACTTCCTTAACAGTGCCTCTCTCACAGGACACTCTAAGACGATGAAGTGATATAACATGACCAACAAGTTCAATATAATGTCCAGCGTTTGGTACCATCTCAATAAACTGGATCCTTTATCCAATGCCCAACACAAACTCCCGGTCCAGTCTTCCACACAGCAGACGACTCGGAGTGACGCCGGTTCCATGCTTTTCCATTTCCATCCCTTCCAAAACGCAAGTCATTGACTGACCCCTCTCTTTCACTGCTTCCTCTTACTACAATGTTACCCATTTTTCAAAACCCATCTTAACAAAAACTTTTACAGTTCTGCATAGGATCTCCCTTCCCCTGAACCCACAATGTTTTAAACCACACTTTTCCTTGCACGAATAGTTGTGTCCGTGTCACATCTTCTCTACAACCTAAACAGTACCTACAATCTCAACGACAGTGTTTCATTCATACCTCCTAGTAACTCACGCACAGAAGACTGAATAGAAAATGAACAGAGACGAAAAAAGAGACGCGGTTATGATACAGAATACTGCAAAAGCTGAGGGATCAGGGGGCCACAACTAATCGTTACCTGCGGGCAAGAATCTGGCGAGTTCTGTCTCGGCGCCCTTCTGCTTCCGGGCCTTTCGGCCTGGCCCCCGCTTCTCCTTCTTCGTAGGGTCCAACTTGCGCCCCATGGTACTGTGGCATACAGAAGTGGGAGAAGAGAGCGTCGTGCGTGTCGGAGGGAATGGCAGAACGCAGGCTCGGCGTATCAGCGCGGGAAAAGGCACAGGCTCAACTCAGCACCCGCGACTCAAGCACCCCCGCTATCCCCCTGGAAGGCCGACCAAACGTCCTCCCACCCGGAAACCCCGGCAGCGCATCCCTCTCCCCACGTCCCAGACCAGGTCAGCGCTGCCACCCTTCGTCCCCCAACTTCCTCTAGACCCACCAGAACGCGGGTTACCGCCTGAGACTGCCCTTCGGGCGGCGCTCCACGTGCACCCCGGAGCTAGCTTTCAGCCCGCATTCGCCACAGAATCGTTCCACGCAGGCGCACGGGTGGCGCTAGCCTCGTGGCTCCGCCTCTTCCGGTTGCGTCCGGTAGGCCGCCGCACCCGGAACTTACGCTTGCCCTGGGAAAGAGCGCGGAGCCGGCGGCGGTGGCTGGCAGGGGGAAATTCGAAGGGGACGCACAGCTTACACCCGTGGGGTGTGGAGGGAGCAATGCGACGAAACCTCTCAGCTTGCCCGCCCTTCCTTCAAGGAGTTAACTTTGAGCCTCATGGCCGGTTTCTGTCAGAAAAGCTGGTGCATGAAAGCCGCACCCTCTCCTCGAACCAGGGCCCGACAGCGGGGTCCTCTCCCTAGCTTGCAGTGCTTTAATCCAGCATCAAGATAATGTAGCTCCAGGCCGGGCGCGGTGGCTCACGCCTGTAATCCCTGCACTTTGGAAGACTGAGGTGGGTGGATCGCCTGAGGTCAGAAGTTCGAGACCAGCTTGGTCAACATGGTGAAACCCCCATCTCTACTAAAAATACAAAAATTAGCCGGGCGTAGTGGCGGGCGCCTATAATCCCAGCTGCTTGCGAGGCTGAAGCAGGAGAATTGCTTGAACCCGGGATGCGGAGGTTGCAGTGAGCGGAGATCGTGCCGCTTCACTCCAGCCTGAGCAAGAGCGAAACCACCTCAAAAAAAGAAAAAAATCATGGAATTCCTTGCCACTTACCTTCTACTCCCAGCCTCCCCCTTTTTAAAATCTTTTACAGAGACGGGGTGTAATGGGTGGGGGGGGGGTCGTCTCTGTCGCCTTGGTTTAAGCGATCATCCTTGCCCCCGCCTTTGTGCTGAGATTACAGGCTCTGAGCCACCGCGCCCCGCCCTACCAGCCCCTTCCTTGACGCTCACACCTGCTCAGTCTCTCGGTTGAGGTGCTGCACTGCACCTCGTTCACAGGGGGCGTCTCAGCCCGAACTCGCTTTCAGGCGAGTCTACGATTAGTTGGGAAACGACGGATTACACGCAAGGCTGATCTGGTCTAGGACGGGAGGAAGGATGAGCTAACCAGGATTTCGGGGTGGGAGGGGGTTTGGTCCGGCCTCCGGGGGTGTTAAATCGAGGCTGTGCTCGTCCACAAATTGCATCCCCATTTTGCACAACTGAGCAAGAAAAACCTCCCTCAGCCTTCCCTGAAACTAACATTAAGGTAGTGGTTAGATGATGTTAAAAACTGTTAAAAGTACTTTACTGGCTTAACTTGACAACCATGAGGTAGATCTCTTTGTTTTATACAAGAGAATTCTGCATCCCACATAAGTTAAACAACTTGTTCAAGGTCACGGAACTATCAAGCTGTGGTCCTCCAATCTTGCAGCCTCTCATTTTCCACAGGTAGAAGCCATCCTTGGCTGGGCACACACTGCACCCACACACAGAACCCAGCTCTTCAGTGGAGTTATCAGGATACCTTAATTTTCAATTATACAGGTGCCGGGCTCCTGCCACACACACTCATCCACCTGCACCTACACCCACACCCACACTGAACCAGAGCACTAAAATACAAGGAAACTTTTATTTTCAATTTTCATCAAGAAATTTGCTGTGGTTTTTTATGCTTTTGGTTTTTTCCTTTTTTTTTTTTTTTTCTACTTTATTTCATTTAGCCGCTCAGTGGCTAAAGCCGCTGGGTTCCTGGTATTAAAAAGATGCCAACAGAGGTAGCTGTGTCTCGCCCAGGGGCCCAGCCCACTCTGAATACCCCCCAAAAAGGAGAAAAGAAAACACAAAATAAACCAACAAAATAAAACCAAAAGGAGGAAGAAATTCAGATCATTTTCTTCAAGCCTGGCAGGAACCCACAACAGTTTGTGTGTAACAGGCGTTACAGTGGGGAGAAGCCAGGGTCCAGAAGGCCAGCCCGCCAGCTCCTGCAGATGGCGCCGGCGCTACTGCTGCATGTCTCTCCTGCAGGAAGGGCACCACTGCCCCTCACTCCCACCCCTCTCCCAGTGCACAGGGGCTGTTCCTTTACAACATGGAAGATGGGCAGAAGGAAGGTGAGGGTCTCTCAGGCCCCCAAGGGAGAAGCTGGGACAAGAGAAAAGTGAGGAAGGTCACTGCTCAGCGGTGGAGGTGGTAACAATCTGCATCTTCACTGCTGCTGGGCTACCTATAGAGAAAGAGAACCAAGGGGTCAGAATTCCAGAGGACAGGAAGCTACCCAGTCTCAAGGGAATTCACTGATCGCCCACCCACCCAGTATGCAAAGCTAGGGACATAAAGCAAAGTTACAAGGTCTAGAATGGTTCTGCAGGAAGAGGTGGCATCGAGAAGAAAATAGTCCTACCTGCTGTGGGGTAGGCTCGGGTGCCCGGTTTGCCAGGCGGCTGAGAATGTTACGCTCTGACATCTGTAACCTCACAGCAACTGGGGGAATTCGGGCAATGGTAGCTGGGAGTCGAGTCACATCGGCTTTCATGTCACTCAGCAGTTCTTCCAGCTGTTTCAGAACTGCACAGGGAGAAAAAGAGGTGGTGAGCTGTGGTGGCCAAGACTGAGCTCCCTCTATCTTAGTGGACCAGCCCCCTGTCACTTCTCAGTGACTGTGATGTGTTAGTCTTCTGTCACCTGACCTCCATCATGTTCCAATTCCTATTCCTCATATTCCAGTTCCAACTGTCCATAATCCTGCGCTTTTTAGTCACCTAAACCTTCACTATCCCTTGCTATTACGGTATTTCCCCTTCTTGAGAAGCTTATTCCTGTTTTCTTTTCCCTTAATACTTCTCTACCTTCAGAATCTGTCTCCCACCTCCATTGTAACAGCATTCTTTTCCTCATTTCACCCTCCACCTCCTCATAACCTTTTACTTTAATTAGAAACAAAATGTTGAAAGGGGTCTAGAATTTGAAGGGATCTTTTATCACCTGAAGTTACCTCTAAAGTATCCCAAATGACACTATATTATTCTGCTTTGCTTTCCATCTCAAGAACCTGAATATATTTGAAGTTAAAATAGGTGGCCAGGGCCAGACATGGTGGATCCTCATGCCTATAATCCCAGCACTTCGGGAGGCCGAGGCAGGTGGATCACTTGAAGTCAGTTCAAGACCAGCTTGGCAAACATGGTGAAACCCTCTAATAAAAATACAAAAATGAGCCACAAGTGGTGCTGCATGCCTGTAGTCCCAGCTACTCAGGAGGCTGAGGCAGGAGAATCGCCTGAACACAGGAGGTAGAAGTGGCAGTGGGCCAAGTCCTCCCAAAGGGATGAGATTACAGGCCTGGGCCACTGTGCACAGCCGAGAACCATCTCTTAAAAAATAAAAGAAAAAAAAGGCTGTTTGGGAGGCTGGATCACCCAAGGTCAGGTGGGCGCCTGTAATCCCAGCTACTCAGGAGGCTGAGACAGGAAATTAAACTCCCAGGTGGAGTTTGCAGTGAGCTGAGATCGCACCACTACACTCCAGTCTGGGCGACAGAGTAAGACTCCGTCTCAAAAAAAAAAAAAGGAGGCAAAGAACTACTGTCTTTGATTGCCTCTAAGATATTAGCTTCCCAAGGATGGCAATGATCCCTAGTACCTCCTAAACTCCCAAAGAAGCTCTGAAAAAGCTTTGAAAACAGATATATATACATTGGGATGGGGTCAGATGAGGAAGGAAGCTGAATCAGCAGGAGGCAGGGGAGCCACTGGCTACCTTTGTGCAGGACTGCATTGGCTGGCTTGTTTCCTGCCATTGACTCCTTGGACAGGTGCTGATGACTTTCCGCCAAACACTCCACCTCAGCAAAGCGGGTGTTGAGGGCCATGGAAGGGTGAGAAGGGTCTTCTGACATGTTCAAGTAAGCAGCCCGACGCAGCTGTTCCTCAATCACCAGAGCCTGTTCTAAGAGCTGGACAAGGGATAAGAGGAAACGGGAGTTGGACTGGTAACTCACTTTGCTAGCTTCTGATTGGCTTCTCAGCGCACCTCATTGTTTCTCATGGTAATAAGAACCTATAAAGAACTTCATGGACCGCTCATTCCCATACCCAAGCCATTTAACTTGCCTTGTACCTTTTTTCTTTCCTTTTGAATGTCCTTGTTTTTAAAACTCTTTTAGGTTCTTATACAAAAATGATCCCGTTATTGACATTCTCACTCCCGTTTATCTGAAACTCAACCTTTCTAATAATACTGTGGCTTTTTGTTTCCTATGTACGTTTTGAAGTCACAGAATGATGTTTTCTGTACATGTTTTTTCTTCTCCCACGACATATCTTTTAAACGTTCCACTTATGTTGTATGCACATGCATGTTGTTGCTTCTGTTGCATAACGCTCCACAATATAAATACATGTTGTACCATGCATTCTCCTAATGCTGAACAATTTAGGTTGCATCTAGGCCCCCACCACCAAAGTCATACTGCAGAAACACTCTTGCACATGCCACCTGATGGAGCTGTATAGGGTTCTTTGAAATATATCCCAAGAGGCAGAATGCTGGTTCTTAAGTTACGAAAATATCTTTTTTGTGTGTTTGAGAGAGACAGAGTTTCGTTCTCATTGCCCCGGCTGGAGTGCAATGGCACGATCTCAGCTCACCGAAACCTCTGCCTCCTGGGTTCAAGCAGTTGTCCTGCCTCAGCCTCCTAAGTAGCTGGGATGACAGGCATACGCCACCACATCCAACTAATTTTGTATTTTTAGTAGAGACGGTGTTTCTCCCCGTTGGTCAGGCTGGTCTCGAACTCCGACCTCAGGTGATCCACCAGCCTCAGCCTCCCAAAGTGCTGGGGTTACGGGCCCAAGCCACCACACCCGGCCAGATTTTTAAAAATTACTTAAAAATATATATTCATAAAACGCATGACTCAATTAAGACATGAGAAGATTTCTCATACCTTCCCCCTCTTCTAGTATCAGCCAGCCCTTCTATGCAGATGCTCTGATGCTTCTGCTTCTCAAACATGTACCTTGAGCACTGGTTCTGATTCCACTAGTGTATGGTGATGTATGGTGATGGGGCTCAGTAGTGGGAGGGGTGCTGATTTATGAGAAATCCCGAATGACTTGTCTAAAATTTGTTATCATTCTTTTGTAGAAAAGAATGACAATTAACTTTCTCGGTGAGTCAGACTCAAAATGTTAGTTATTTTCCGTCTCACTCCTCTGTCCTCAAATCTACTAAGTCAGGAGTTGGCAAGCTACAGCCCGTGAGCCAGATCTGCCCCACCACCTGTTTTTATATAGCCCAAGAGCTAAGAATGGGTTTTACATTTTAAAATGGTTGGCAAAAAGTCAAAACAAAACTATTTCATGCCACTTCATGAGAATTATACAAAATTCAAATTGTAATATCCATAGATGAAATGTCATTGAAACACATCCTAACTTAATGGTTTATGTATCCCCTGTGGCTGCTTTCACACAACAAAGATGAAGTTGAGTGTGTGCAACAGAGACCTCATGTCCCACAGAGCATGAAGCCTCAGAGACCACATGTCCCACAGAGCCTGAAGCCTATCTAGCCATTTAATAGAAAAGGTTTGGCTGGGCGCAGTAGCTCACGCCTGTAATCCCAGCACTTTGGGAGGCCGAGGCGGGCAAATGACCTGAGGTCAGAGTTTAAGACCAGCCTGGCCAACATGGCAAAACCCCATCTCTACTAAAAATATAAAAATTAGCCAGGGATGGTGGCGGTACATGCCTTTAATACCACCTACTCAGGAGGCTGAGGCAGGAGAATTGCTTGGAGGCAGGAGAATCACGTGAATCCAGTAGGCGGAGTTTGCAGTGAGCCAGGAGATGGCGCCACACTGCACTCCAGCCTGGGCAACGGAGACTTCGTCTCAAAAAAAAAAAAAAGGTTTTATTAACCATTTTTGGTTTGGGGGGAAGGGCGAGGGGAGGGGAGGGGAGGGGAAAGGTTTACTGAACCCTACAGTAAATCACTAAGTCCAGTAAATTCTTTGGTGTTTTGTTTCCTTTATCTTTACCCTTTCATTTTCCACAACCAGCATCATAGCCCAGGCCCGTAACACTTCCTGACTGTATGATAGTTTTGTAATCTTATGAATGCTGTTTCCATTTCCCTTGGTCCTATCAAAACTCTGCTCACAGACTTTCAATGGCTGGCCATTAACCATAGGGTAAAGTCCAAACTCTCTTATCTGGTGCCAAAAACCCACCTACTGACCTCTAGCCCTTCTACCTTTCTCATTCCAACCAACCTCCCACCGTCACCCAATACAAATGTTTCCCTACAGCTCAACTGGGCTATTTGCTGTTTCCAGACATACTAAGCTTTGCTGCCTCATGTCTTTGCCCAACCTAATCCCTTTGTTCAGACACCATTCTATTCCTACCAAAAAATCTCTATCGCACTCCTCAAAACTTTATTCCAATGCCATCTTCTCCATAAAGTCATTCGTGAGTTCCCTCCCTACTCCAGTTCTCTCTGGAGAACTTTTTTTTTTTTTTTTAAGACATTGAGTGAGCTCCAGTGCCTAGGCTGGAGTGCAGTGGCACAATCTAGGCTCACTGCAACCTCCCAAGTAGCTGGGACTACAGTTGCACACCACCATGCCTAGCTAATTATTTTTTTTGTAGACATGGGGATTTGTCATGTTGCCCAAGCTAGTATCAAATTCCTGGACTCAAGCAATCAGCTCACCTCAGTCTTTTAAAATGCTTGGATTAGCCACTATACCTGGCCCTCTCTGGAGAACTTTCTTATGCCAACCAGCAATCTCTCTCCTGATATGCAGAATGACATTCATTTAATTACATGTGCTCCTACTTGAAACTGAAAGCTCCTTGACAACAGGTACCATGCTTTGTCTTTTTATTCCTGTGCACATCACTGCTTAGTACATAATAACTTGAAGGCTTATTAGTGTACATTATTAATGTACATCTCTTACTCCCCTGACTATACTTAGCATACGAGACAAGAGACACGTGTTTTTTTTTTGAGATGGAGTCTCGTTCTGTCCTCAGCCTAAAGTGCAGTGGTTCGATCTCAGCTCACTGCAATCTCCACCTCCTGGCTTCAAACAATTCTCCTGCATCAGCCTCGAATAGCTGGGATTACAGGCACCCACCGCCACAACTGGCTAATTTTTGTATTTTTAATAGAGACAGGCTTTCACCATGTTGGCCAGAATGGTCTCAAATTCCTGACATCAGGTGATCCACCCGCCTCAGCCTCCCAAAGTGCTGGGACTACAGGCATGCGCCAAAGAGACAGGTATTGTCTTCATGCTATCCCATTTGAGGGTCTGCATACAAGGTTCCTTCAATAAACATTTGGTGGTGGAACATGGTGGTTCATACCTGTAATCCCAGCACTTCGGGAGGCTGAGGTGGGTGGATCACCTGAGGTCAGGAGTTCAAAACCAGCCTGGCCAACATGATGAAACCTCATCTCTACTAAAAATACAAAAATTAGCCAGGTGTGGTAGCAGGCACCTGTAATCCCAGCTACTTGGGAGGCTGAGGCAGGAGAATCACTCGAAACCAGGAGGTAGAGATTGCAGCAAGCTGATATTGTGCCACTGCACTCCAGCCTAGGCAACAAGTGTGAAACTCTGTCTCAAAAAAATAAACATTTGCTGAATTTCTGAAGGAGACTCCTTTTAATGGGCACAGCTCTAGTGATTCTGAAAATAGAGCTATACTATTTTTTTTTTTTTGAGACAGAGACTCACTCCGTTGCCCAGGCTGAAGTGCAGTGGCACGATCTCAGCTCGCTGCAACCTCCACTTCCTGTGTTCAAGCGAGCCTCCTGCCTCAACCCCTCCAGTAGCTGGGACTACAGGCATGTACCACCATGCCCGGCTAACTTCTGTATTTTTAGTAGAGATGGGGTTTCTCCATTTGGCTAAGCTGGTCTCAAACTCCTGACCTCAGGTAATCTGCCCACCATGGCAAATTGCTGGGATTAGAGGTGTGAGCCACCGCACCTGGCTGAGCTGTACTTTTCTATCTAATCTTTGTAGCTACCCCACCCCTTATCCACACAGATATTTTTTTTTGGAAAGAGTTTGACTTTCGTTGCCCAGGCTGGAGTGCAATGGTAAGATCTCAGTTCACCACAAACTCCACCTCCCGGGTTCAAGCAATTCTCTTGCCTCAGCCTCCCGTAACAGGCATGCACCACTATGCCCAGCTAATTTTGTATTTTTAGTAGAGATGGGCTTTCTCCATGTTGGTCAGGCTGGTCTCAAACTCCTGACCTCAGATGATCCACCCACCTTGGTCTCCCAAAGTGCTGGATTTACAGGCATGAGCTACCATGCCTGGCCCCCACAGGTACTCTTTAACCCAGAAAAAAGAACCACGCTGGGCACAGTGGCTCACGCCTGTAATCCCAGCACTTTGGGAGGCCGAGACAGGAGGATTAATTGAGTCAGGAGTTCAAGACCAGCCCAGCCAACATGGTAAAACCCCATCTCTACTTAAAATACAAAAAATTAGCCGGGTGTGGTAGCAGGCACCTGTAATCCCAGCTATTCAGGAGGCTGAGGCAGGAGAATCACTTGAACCCAGGATGCAGAGGTTGCAGTGAGCTGAGATTGAGCCATTACACTCCAGCCTGGGCAACAGAGTGGTAGAGTGAGATTCTGCCTCAAAAAAAAAAAAAAAAAAGAGGCCGGGCGCGGTGGCTCAAGCCTGTAATCCCAGCACTTTGGGAGGCCGAGGCGGGTGGATCACGAGGTCAAGAGATCGAGACCATCCTGGTCAACATGGTGAAACCCCGTCTCTACCAAAAATACAAAAATTAGCTGGGCATGGTGGTGCATGCCTGTAGTCCCAGCT